>NW_026126517.1:25680000-26037500 GCF_943737965.1 Phodopus roborovskii
TGAAAACTTTCCTAAGAAAGTTTCAGGAAGCCTCCATTTTACAAACCCCTTTTTTTAAATTTATTTATTGCAATGAAAACTCCCTTGTTCCTGGCAATTAGGGGACCCAGTCACAGGGCACACATAGAATTGTAAACTCTGTATTCCTATCTCAAAAGATAAGCCCCCATATCTTTCTTATCTCCAGTACAGCTAGACATTTAAATTGGACATCAGTGAGCAAAAGTCAAGGTGAATACAAGGTTGCTGATCTGCACTAGAATACCTTTCCTCTCTCTGTCTTCCTCAGTTCCCAGAACCAGGCCAGAGGGTGGTGAGGGTTGAACCATAACCCTCTATTCATACCAAACACAAGTCAAAAGGAGGTAGAGGGTCAGGGAATGGAAGAGCCCCAGACTCAATAAAACCTTTATTTCAATAGGTCCTTAGCCTGGGAGACAGTCCATTTGAGAGCAGTGTCTGTGGCTGCCACCTGGGTGTGGCAGATCTGTGATGTAAAAGCAGCTACCTTCATCGCCATAGGGGTGGGGAGAATCACCTTGTAGGGTCCTCTTCAGATTGGCTCCAGCACCTTTGGCTGCTTACTTGGCCCAGACAATATCATTGAACTGAAACAAGGAAAAACGCATGGTGATTTGAAGGTCAGCTGGGTCTCTCCCAGACAAGAAATGGTTAGAGAGTTCTGCCAACTGCTGTTCTCTGAACCTGGGAGACAGCAGTGGTGGCGATGGAGTACCTCCTATATGGGGTACAGTGGGCCAAAGCAAAAGAAGGAGGCCTATCCATCCTTTGCTGGATTCTAATGAGAGTTTTGTTAGAGGTTGTTTAATGTCTTGGGGTTTTTTGTGTGTTTGTTTGTTTGTTTGTTTTGGTTTTTGTTTTGTTTTGGGGGTTTTTGTTTGTTTGTTTGCTTTTTTAACCTGGATAAAACTCTGAAGTCTATTTGCACAATGAATTTGGCAACCTATGTTTAACACTTTAGCTATTAATTGAGAGGTTTTGGGCTATGAAAGTCAGGTCATTGTCAGAGGCCAAATCAGGGCACCAGCTCCTGAAAGAACCTTTAAGCCACTATAAGAGCAGTTTCAGTCTGGGTGTGGAACACTTCATCACACGTGGGAAAGGTATCTATAAAAACTAGCAAGCACTTTTATCCTCACCCAGCAGGCTGTTTTCCCAGAGTTCACTGGGATATTTGGCCCTCATTCTGACCCCTTCCTGGGGAAGGGCTCTCTGTTTTGGATTTACTTAAGCACAAACCTGGCATCTGGCTGAGACATCCCACACCAGACTGTCCAGTTTAGGTTTAAAATACCTTGTTCTGAGCAACTTAGAAAGGTTTGTGGAGACCAGACGGGTATCCTGGTGAAGGTCTATTACCAGAGTCCTGCCAATTGTTTCTGGGAGAATGATTGATCCCCTTAGTGTCCTCTTATCTACGGGTTGCTCTTTCCTTTTCTTTTCTTTTCTTGTCTTGTCTTTCTTGTCTTTCCATGGAATCTCACATAGCACTGGGTCCAGGTATGTCATGGGACATCACTAGGCTCCACTGGTCTTTAGGACCATTTGCCAGGCAGCCAGGTCAGTGGCCAGTAACAGAGGATAGCAATTCGTAGGGGAAGCAAAACAGTCTCTAGGAGGGTCAAGATGTTTTAATGTCCCTTCCCCAGTGGTGAGAAGACCTCTTCCTATGGATCACATCATGGGCAGAGCAGGCAGTAAAAGCATGCTGACTGACAGTCATTTATCGTGGTAAACTTTCCTCTCCCCAATCTGAGAGCCTGGGTCAAATCAATCAGTTCTGCTCTCTGGACTGAGGTACCTGGCTTAGGCCCAAATTGTTTCAGTTAAAGTAACTATTGCAGCTCCCATGTTCCTGGTTTTATTTTTCATCGCACGACAGTCATGGATGAGTATCAGGATCATCAGACAAAGGGTAGCTGAATTGACGGCATGGTGGGTTTCTCAAACAGGACTCGAGGGTAGGCCAGGAGTGGGGCCTGCTCCTGGGTCACATAGTCATTAAACAGCCAACATCCTGAGAACTCTTGGAGAAGAGCTTCAACCATATCATGGGGTGCTGTGAGTATAAGATCTTGACCTAGAGTTAACTTTTCTTTATCATTAAACTAGTTGCCGCTTCCATAGCTCTTAGACAGAAGAGCCATCCTTGGGCTACAGGGTTCAATAGTTTGTACAGGTATATCATAGGGCATTTTCTGTTTTCACAGCCCCAAAGTTTGGGTTAAAACTTCTTTTGTCTTTCGTCTTTTGTTTAGTCTCAATCCAGATTAAGAGTTTAGTTGTCCACCCCCCTTCATGCGGGTGTAGAGGCCTTGTTATTTCCACAAACTCTGGTACTTAGAGGCAGCAATGTCCAGCTGCACTTAGGATCCCTGGACCGTCTCTTAGTCTTTGGAGTTGGAATCTGAATGATAACAGCAGTCCTACTCTGAGACAGGCTCCTTTGCCTCCCCTCAGCTGGGAGCCAAGATAAGCAGCCTCTGGTGTACAAAGTCAGGCTTTCTTAGTTGACATTCTGTAGCCCAAAGTCTGCAACTCTGGCAGCAGTTGCACAGTGGCCATTTTATAATCTATTTTCCCAGGAAATCTTTGACAGAAGCACAAGAAGTCCACATTAGTCTTTAAACCCTGGGGTAGCCTGGTCCAGGAGCGATGCTCACTGGAACCTCCCTTGAAGTCTGTCTATTTCAAAGCAAAGATGGGTTGGCTCACCTCTGCTAATGGGAGCCTGAAGAATGCATCTTTTAGGTCCAGGACAGCTGTTTCTCAAAAGAATCAGGCTCATGAGAATCAGAGGTTCCAGGTTTCTTCACAGGCAGGAGAGCTATAATTTGGGGTGACTAGCAGGGTACCCAGATGCCTGTCTGTCCAAGCCAGGCAATATAGACTGCAATTTTCCTTTTTGTTTGAGGGTCATTGGGTATTGTTTAATCCGGACAGGAGTAACTGAACTGGATAGTTGGACAATTATAGGGACTTGCTGTTAGGCCAGTCCTGGGGGATTGGTTTCTGCTCATACCCCCCCCCCAGGAATCTTTGTTGTAAATGTGAGAGATAGTCCAACTGTGTCTTTTGATTGGACACAGAACTTTTCATTTAGGAGATATTCTTCTGACAGAGGATGAGACAGCAACATGTTTCTGGGTATGTGTAGGTCTGTATCTTATCATCAGAGAAGGTGACGGTGGCTTTAAGTTTATGCAAAAGGTCTTGTCTCAGTTGTCTTGTTAAACATGAGCTATCTCCAGCAACTGGTACCTGCTTATACCTTTCTTTTTTTTTTTAACTTTTTTCTAATATCTGGTGCTGACTGGGTGACAAAGGAAATATTTTTAGCACCTGGATTGACATTCTTCAATTAACAACAGCAGTTATTCAGAAGAAGCAGAACTACAAAAGCCAAAAAGCAATGTTAGTACATTTAGAAACTTTCCTAGAACTATAGACTTTGATGTATTAGGTCTTTGTGTTTGTTTGTTTGTTTGTTTGTTTGTTTTGGCTGGTGGTGCTGTCTACATGCTGAGTTTTATAGCCTGAATGACGCTTCCATCATGGAGTCAGTTGTGCTAACATCTGGAGCCCTGTTACACTCCCCACTGGCCTACGTGAATGAGTCAAATTGTGGATTCATATAGTTGGTCTTAAGAATGATATCTTAGCTAGGGTTTCTATTATTTTGATAAGACACCATGACCATGGCAACTCTTACAAGGAAAACATTTAATTGGGTGACTCACAGTTTCAGAGATTCAGTCCATTATCACGGAGGTGTGCGGGCAGACATGGTGCTAGAGTAGTAACTGAGAGTCCTACTTCTTGCAGGCAACAGGAAGTCAACTGAGTGTCACACTGAGTGAAGCTGGAGCCAAAGAGACCTCAAAGTCACCCCCATAGTGACACACTTCCTTCAACAAGACCACACCTATTCCAATAAGGTCAGTCCTCCTAATAGTGCCACTCCCTATGAGATTATGGGAGCCAATTACATTCAAACTACCACAGGCCAGTAATTTTACTGAATTGATACATAATTTTTAAGATGCAGGAATTAGCTGTTAATTCAATCCGAGTGAGAATTAAAGGTCCAGCCAGTATCAATAGCAGAGTAGTTAGTTAAGAGGAACAAGAATAGAGACTAGTACCAATTACCTGATTTATGTCTTTGTTTCTCTTTTTGAGTTTTTTTCCAATCATGGCAATGTTTTTTCTAATTACTCCTGGTCAGTTAGCCTAGAAACAACAGGTTTCTCCCAAAGCCATACACAGTCCCCCTTATCTCATGAGAAGTAAGTCTAAGTCTCTCTAATTCTGGGGAATCACTTCTTTTGTGGGACCACTTCTGCAAGGGAATCTAAGTGTTGTTCTAATTCATAAACAGAAACTCAGTATACCTCTAGATCAACCTGTCTACTTAGTTTTGTAAGTTTTTAATCTCCCATGGTAAAGGCTGATGTATCTATGCTGGCTCCAACTAAGAACTAAATGAGGACAGGCACAGCTGTTTTTGTTTTTTTTCAATAGTTCAGGGTCCATATTAAAATGTGTTTCCCCCCCCTTTCCCCATTATATAGGTATATCTGGGGCATAATGTGTATTAAGATGCATAGAAGGGGTTTCTCATTTGGAAAGCATCAGAAGAGGCACATTTAGTCAACCCATCAGTACACACCCATCAAGTAGTCTCAGAGGCCCAGATATTGCTATTGCCAAGATGAGCTAACCACAAGGCAGAGTATCGGGCAACAGAATAAGAGGAAGTGCCTAGAATAACGGTTTTGGACAGTAGACAAGTTCCAGACCCTTGTAAACCTCCTAACATTAATTTGGGCTGCCCCTAGTCACAATGAGTTTTGTCAGTCAATGGGCTGACAGTCTGGTTAGTTCCTATCCCTATGTAGTATGGGGGCTGAGGAGTTAAGCATAGCCCAGCAATCCTTGCCAATTTTTGGCTGAAAATGATTAACTAAGTGATGAACTTTGTCAAGAGTGAAAAACAGGAATGGGGATCCTTTGGGAACCAGGACATCAAGAGGTAGTTAAGTATCAGGTGTGTTAAGTACTTTGGAGGAAAACATTGTTTAAGGTGTTGGCATGGTTAGGACCCAAAAGTCTGGCTCCATTCCTGTAGCACTGCGTCTGATTCCCCAGGGTTTCCTGTTTTCAAAAGACAAGAATTTTTTAAAGGAATTTTCCAGGAAGCTTCTGTTTCATAATCCCAGTTTTTGCAATGTAAACTCCCATGTTCTTGGCAACTAGGAGGGCCAGCTGCAGGGCATGAAAAAAATTGCAATCTCTGTATTTTTGTCTCAAAAGATCAGTTCTCATATCTTTCCTTTCTTCAGTACAACCAGACATTTAAAGTGGGCATCAGTAAGCAAAGGTTAAGTTGAAATGTGGGTTGTTGGTCTGTGGTTATACTATCATTCCCCTGTGTCTGTCTTCCTCAGTTCCCAGGTTCAGGCCTGGTGGGAATTGAACCATGATCCTATCTATATTCATATCCATAGGGCAAAGCATAAGAGTCAAGAGGAGGCCCTTCTGGGCAGGAAGTGAAGAGCCTAGGGCCCAGTGAAACACTAATTTTAATGGTCCATAATCCAGATACAGTTCATTTGGCAGTGGTGGCTGTAGCTTCTGCTTTATTGACTTGGTGTGGTGGATCCACAGTGTGATGTCAGTTACCTGCATGACTGGAGGACTTAAGAGCATTACTATGTAGGATCCTTTCCAAGTAGGTTCCAAAACCACTTTGGCTACCTGCTTGCCCCAGACAGTATCACCAAATTCAAACAAGAGCAAACCAGCTGGAGATTCAGAGTTCAGCTGGTTCTCTCAGCTAGCTCAATGAATAGCCTTTATGGGGACCTGGAGAGTCTACCAAATTCTGGTTTCTGAGCTTGAAAAGCAGTGGGGGAGATCTTCCAAACATAACCTCATAGTGGGTGAATCCCTCCCTACACAGGGTGCAGCAGGCCTGAAGTAGAGCAAAGGGGAAGAGGTCTATCCCACCATCCATCAGACTCTAATTAGTTTCAATAGTTTGTTTCAACGCATTCTTTCTATCTTCCCAATGCACATTAAGCTTTCAATTTGTGTCTAAAGTTTTAGCTAATAATTGAGAGGTTTTGGCTATGAAAGCCAGGTCATTGTTGGACCTCATTGCTAAGTGGGGGGATGCAATTCAGGGAACCAGTTCCTGGAGGAGCTTTTAAGCTACTATATAAGCAGTTTCAGTCTGGATAGGGAATACTTCTACCCATCAGAAATAGTATCTACAAAAACTAGCAAGAACTTGTATCCTCCCCTGGCAGGCTGGATCTCAGGGAAGTCAGTTTCCCAGAGTTCAGGGTATTGACCTCTCATACGAATCCCTAGAGGCTCTCTGTTTTGGACATCCCACACCAGGCTAAGAAACTCAGAAAGTTTTGTGGACCCCAGATGAGTATCCTGGTGAAGGTCAGATACCAGAGTCCTGTCAATTGTTTCTGAGAGAAGATCTGTTCCTTGGTGCCCTCCATCAACTTGTAGGGTTGAGATGTCCTCCCCCACACTTTTTTTCTTTCATCCTCTAGTTCCTCTCATTTGTACTATGGAGTCTTAGGCAACACCCGATCAAGATGTGTCCTCACTAGTCTTAGGGCCATTCACCAGATAGCCAGGTCAGCAGCCTGGTTATCTCTTGCTTCAGGGAAGTCATCTTTGTGATGTCTATAGCAGTGGAAGATAGTAATTCATAGCAAAAGCCAAGTATCCTCTAAGAGGGCCAAGATTTATTTTCTCTTTGCTTCTAATGTTCTCCCCCACCAGGTAATGAGAAGCCCTCTTTCCCCACAGATCATACTGTGGACATGCACCTAGTAAACACATAGAAACTGTCAGTGTATATGCTAGTGGACTTTCCTTTCCCTCAGCTGAAAGCTTGGGTCAGGGTGATCGGTTCTGGCCCAGTACCTGGCCTAGTCCCAAGTCCTTTCAGAATTTGCGATAACTACTGCAGCTCCCATATACCTGGTTTTGTCTTTCATCTTGTGACAGTCATGGTTTAGCACCTACAGGCCAGAAGGTAGCAGAATTGATAGTGGTAGGTTTCTCAAGCCCAAAAGTAAAGCCTTATACTGGGTCACATATGGCCAGAATTCTGGTGTCCCTCAGAGGAGGGCCTCTGGAGAGGTGCTGTAAGTATAAGGTCATGAGATGTAAGTATACAGCTACAAGTATGAGATCCTAACCTAGAGTTAACTTGTTCAATTTTTTGTTTTGCTTTATTTTTGTTTTGTTTTATTTTGTGTTTTCGTTAAACTAGCAGTAGCCACTGCAGCTCTTAGGCTGGTGGGCCATCCTGTGGCTACAGGGCCCAATCATTTGAACAGGTATGCCACAGTGTGTGTCCATGGCCCCAACATTTGCATGAGAACCCTTTTTGTCTTCTGCTTTGGTGGATGAAACATTTTGAGACTTTTGGAAGTGCTAGGGCTGAAGTCAAATAAGAGCTACTTTTAAAGCCTCAAATGCCTTTCAAGTTTAGTCTCAGTCTAGATTAGGGGCTCTGTGCCCCCCCCACACACACACACACTACACCTTGTGCTGATGTATAGAGGCCTTGCTGTTTCCATGAACTCTGGTATCCAGGGGCAGCAATACCTCACCACACCTGGGAACTCTTTAACCTGTCTCTTAGTCTTCAGAATTGGGACCTGAAGGATGGCAGCAATCCTACACTGAGACAGGGTTCTTTTGCCTCCCTTAGCTGGTAACCTCTGATGTACAAAGTTGGGCTGTCTTAGCCAATATCCTCTAAGTAATTCTTGTAACAGTCCCTCATTGTCCTTCTTAAAAGCTATTTTAGTTTTAGAGGTTAAGAGAATGTCATCTACATATTGTAAGATTACAGTCCCTACATATTGTAAGATTACAGTCCCTACATATTGTAAGATTACAGTCCCTACATATTGTAAGATTACAGTCCCTACATATTGTAAGATTACAGTCCCTACATATTGTAAGATTACAGTCCCTACATATTGTAAGATTACAGTCCCTACATATTGTAAGATTACAGTCCCTACATATTGTAAGATTACAGTTCCGGGAAACCTTTGATGGAAGGTCAGGAAGTCAGCATTTTAGTATCTCATCACAAGGTTGGAGAATTTTTAAATCCTTGAGGCAACTTGATCCAGGTATATCACCTGCTGTAACCTCCCTCTAGGTCCGTCTTTTCAAAGCAAAGATGGGTTGACTCACCTTAGCCAATGAGAGGCTAAAGAACACATCTTTCTGGTCCAAGACAGTGTATAGCTGTTTCTCTGGAAGAATCAGACTCATGAGAATCAAAGGTTCCAGCTTTCTTCCCAGGCAGGAGAGGTATACTTCATGGTGACTGGCAGGGCACCCAGATGTCCATATGTCCAATCTAGGCAATATGAACTGCAATTTTCCTTTTTTATTTCCAGGGTATTGCTTAATCTGGATGGGGGTAACTGAACTAGTGAGTTGAATAATTACAGAAACTTGGTATTGAACCAGTCCTGCACACATGTGGAACACTGACATACATGCAGGCAAAACACCCATGTACATACAGATTTTAAAAAATAAAGTAAAATAAAAAGTCTTGAAATGCCACTCTACTTGTAACTGCTTCAAAATTATTATAAATATAATAGCTGCCTGCTTGTTATTTGGTATGCTGATGAAAAACTGATATATGACTAAATAAGAAGCTAGGTTGTTTAAAATGTTAATCACTGTACTTCAGTGTAATTGAGTTTGGCTATAATTCTCTATATTTTACTTTATATGCTTAAAAATGTCATTTAGAAAAGAAGTACCTAGGCTCTATTAGACAACAAAAGAGGTCCCTGTTTCAGGACAAATAAGCCTTAGGACTTTCATGCTCCAGGATATTCTCATTATACTGTATGGTCAAAACAAGGTTGCTGAAGGAGCTAGCGAGTCACAGGTTAATTAAAACAAGGAAAGAGACTGGCAGAGAGAAAAGCCATGTTACCCTAATTATATTAACTTCAGAGAATGAATACTATGGCCAGGTAGTATAGTATAACTAGGATACCACATGCCCAGACCCAAGTTTGCATCACTGATGACAGAAGGGACAACATCTCCAGTCCACACATGGGTGCCAGAGTGACTGAGCAGGGTCAGACTCTAGAAGCAGAGTCAAGAACAAAGTCTGTGTTTCTGGTAGGTGACATCATTCACAAGGACAGAGATTGGCAGGCAGTGACAACAGAGAATTGGCTAATTGAACAACTGACCTTAATGGTTTCTATGAACAAGGTAAACTCAGAGCTGCTCTCCCAGAAGCAACTCTTTTCAGTGTTTCTATGATTTGAATGTATCCACTGTGGCATGTTTCAGCTAAGAAAAACTGTAACACTGTTGCTTCTTGGCTAGCAAAAGGCAGGTTTAGCACACCTCTGCCCTTAAGTAAGGAATCTGCTCTGGAATGTCCATCAATGTAATCGAAGAATGGCACAAAGGGAGATAGGCATCCTGCAGCACAAATTGTGACAAAGTATGCATGTTAGACTAGGGGAACTCAGAGGAAAGAAAAAACAGTGCTTATGCTCAAGAGTAAACAAAAGAAGTTTTGCAGACTTTCCAGGAGTGATGTCCATGCCAAGAGGGCATGGACAGTGATGGGGAAACATGGAACATATTCAAAGGTCAACATGAATGTGGAGTTTCTACCCCTGTAATCTAACGTTCATAAACAGTTATTTCATTCATCTTGCTGATCTACTTTATCTTCCAGACACATATGGAATAAGTGCTTGATACTTTTACATTCACAAATAAACAAAAAGTGTGAATGTAATGAAACATGGCTTGGAAATCTAAGAGTCACAAAACTGCAATGATGTTTTTTTCCAGATTGGTAAAATTCAGTCTGTATACACTACTCTCTAAGTAGAAGAGCACAGGTCAGAACAGATATAGCAGCTCATGCATCATAAAATTCACCTAAAAGTTAGAAAAAATGGGTGAGTCAGGGTGGGGAGGCCTTTGACTGGCATGTTGCCTTAGTAAACATGCTATTGTGCACTCTTAGAAAGCACAGAATCTGAGTAGGTAGAAGTATAAATTGGTCTAAAAAGCTGGATTATGCTTTTTTTTTTTAATGACTCAAGCATTATGCTTGTCAGTAACACAGTAGGTACAAGGCATGCAACATGGAGACAGACATAATTCCAATGCTTTGACAGGTTCTGGTTTTCAGGAAGTAATTTAATATTGAATGTACAGAATAATGAGTGACACAAGGTCATTTCATCTTCACACCATCTAGACACAGAGCTCAGTCCTTCTAGAAGTTCCCCCAAGCACCATGTTTCCGTAATTGGCAAGACACAGGTAGATCATTAGATAGTAGTTTAGTATGAGCTGCAGATGGCCATCATATTTTGCTTAAAACAGTTACCTAGCTCTAACATGACTTTCTTCTCTAGACTCTGTCTAGACTCTTCTCTAGACTCTGAAGTCACAGTCTGTACCCCAAGAAGCCAAATTCAGACATCCATCCTTGAAAAGTCAATTAAAACAGCCTAATGAATAGCAATAAGCATCAAAGGGAGATAGATTTGATGCAGAGATACTGAAAAGAGAGACAGAGACATCCAGTGACTGCACTGAAGTTTAAATGGAATGTTATGTATATGCATATCTAAGCAGTCCCAGTCAAGGTGTGACCCTGCCCATGCTCATCCATCCTTGTCCCAGTAAGTCTCTTAAGTGTCCTTAGAGAGAGAAGAGTCCTGTGCTCCTGCTGTCCCAGGCTTTCCTTCTTGTGGCATGGGATTCTTGGGGAAAATCCAATTTCTTAAGGTCTGTTGTTTTAATAGTCTGATAGCTAAAGTGTCTCTTTAGAATATATTCATTTCTTCCAGGACAATTATATTTGAATTTCTGTATATTACCTGTTTTTTCTCTGTATCAGTAAGATGTAAATAGAATCCTTTTAGAACCTATGAAGTTAATGCACCCATCCAAAAGCTTTTCAGACAGCCCAGAAAAGTTTTAATAAAAAACAGACTGGGGGTGGTGTCTGTGCGCATTGCATCTGGTGAGCCTTGTTTCTATTCTCCAAGAACACTTTGAAATGGGCATGGTTGGGAGGGGCAGGCAGCTGTTACTATCAGTTCCTTCTGCTTCAGTCCTCCTCTTCCTCCTCAAGATCTCCTCCTGCCACCTCTCTCCCTTTCCTCAAGCAGTGCATAACCTTGCTGAATTTGTCTTTTATGCAGAGTAATTTAGACGCCTTCCCCCAGAAGAATTTCCATACTTGGTGCTCAGCAAAACAAGAGTCACTACAGGACCAACTTTGTTTAAAGGTGTCTTATAGATTACTTTTGTAACATAAGCACATTCTCAGGGTCCCATGCCCCCAAAGAACCTGCTGGCTAATTAATGTTTCTGCTTCTCATGTAGACTGTGGTGAGTGAAAGTGTGGTGTTTCTATAGGAAACAAACAAAGGGAGGAAGCACACAGGGAGGCATCTGATTTCCATTTCAGGGCTGAGGAGGAGAAAACCCTTCAAAACAAAGCCTGAGCAAAAAATGGTCAACGGGGTAGACAAAGGGGTTGACTCCCTCCTCATCTTGGCGCCTTCTCTTTGTGCTCTTTCCTAGGATACTGATCATGTTCTCAAATATACTGTGTCAGAAAATGCTGCTAACGTTCCTGTCTCTTTTAATAATTACCTGGATAATTTTCGAAATTTCTCAAAGTTCCACAAAGGTAGGAATGCATTTTTCCACTTTGACCGGAAGCTGCTACTTGTGTGAGCTGTCTCTTCACTGACTGTCACTACTTTCTTCCCTTTCATCCTCGCTGGTTATAGTCAGTGCTCATGTTAAGGCTATCAACTGTCATGTCACTAAATACGTACTTGACCACTGAATCTAGGTGTATATGCTTGGCTACCTAAATCCATCCTGCTGCTACCTTTTTTCCACGTGATGGTTAATTTTAGTAATCAGTATGCCTTATAGTTTTTGAATATTAAGTGATAATTAGAAAAGGCTTACCACTGGAAGTTTACATAGGAATTCAGCCATGTTTTGATGTTTTTTTCTTGTGGAATTCCTGTATTTAAATATCAGGTATGTGTAATCCCATCACCCAGGAGACAGAAACAGGAGGATTGTGAGTTTGGGGCCAGTATGAACAGTATAATAAAGCAAAGGAACAAAAAAAAAAAATTGACAACTGCAATTCCAGTCAGATAAATTAGAACACAATGAGGATTTTTGTCTTTATATAAACTATATTGAGATATTTCCCTTCTGGATCCGTGTTTATGTGTGCGTATATAAACATGTAATATATATAAACATTATGTGTATATATCATATATATATATATATATATATATATATATATTAACATTTTGGAGAGAAAGATTTAGAAGCCATGCTCATGGGTAGGAAAAGCCTTCACCTTCCCTGTATTGTACTAACCAAGTTTTAGAATAAAATGTATCATAAAACCAATTGGACAGTTTTCCTCATTATGCACATTAATAATAATTGAACTAACCAGCAGAAACATTCAGCCATCTGTCCAGTGGGAAAGTAGTTACTAGCTGCAAAATGTATAGGATAGTGAAGAGCAAACTTGCTTTCATCATCTTATTTTAGAATTAATATGTTTCTGTAAAACTCTAACTGATTGTAAGTAAAAATGGCTGGGAGCAGGTTTGTTTTTACAGTGTATTACACATCTTGTCATTTCAGCTTTGGACTACTCTGAATACATCCATCTCCTTCCACTCTGGGAATACCTCCATGAAATCCTCTTGTACTGAAAGGCCAATGAATCAGTCAAGGTTACCAACAGAGACTAAGCTAAGTGAGGAGATCCCCAAAGTGACAAGACCGGTCAAGTCACTAACAGAGAAAGAACTCAGAATCAGGAATATTCTGGAGAAGTTAAATCAGCAGTTCCCACCCAGACCTTTCACCCACCTCAATACCACCACCAGTGCCGCACACAGCACAGCCTCCATCCTCAACCCTCGAGACAAATACTGTAAAGGAGACCAGCTAGATATCCTAATAGAAGCTAGGGACTATCTAAGAAACAGGAAGGAGTATGGTGGGGACTTCCTGAGGGCCAGGATGTCTTCCCGAGGCCTGAAGGCAGGCGCTTCTGGAAAGGTGACAGACTTCAACAACGGCACCTATGTTGTCAGCTTCACTCTGTTCTGGGAAGGCCCTGTCTCCCTGTCTATCCTACTCATCCATCCCAGCGAAGGGGTGTCAGCTCTCTGGAGAGCAAGGAACCAAGGCTATGATAGAATTGCCTTCAAGGGTAAATTTGTTAATGGCACCTCTCAGGTCTTAGCTGAATGTGGCTTGACCCTAAACTCAAGCAATGAACTCTGCAAATACCTGTACAGCGGTGGTGAAGAAGTCTTCTACTGTATGAAGCCTCAACACATGCCCTGTGAGGCCCTGACCCATGTGTGTACCAAGCAGCAAGCTGTTTCTTTTCTTACTGACAAAGAAAAAGGTCTTTTCCAGAAGTGAGTATATTCTCAGTACAATGAGAGGTTCCCCCAGGCACAACTACACTGCCCATCTCAATACTGAGCAAGACCTCAGATGTTTCCACCACTCCAGATTCCGGTAAGACCTATATTGTCTTTACTGGGTCCCTGTTCATGTCACAGTTTTACATTCCTATTGACATACCCAATAAAAGGGGCTGCCCAATAAAAGGGACCCAAGTAAAGTATATACCTCTGCTTCTTCCTGACAACCTGTTCTGTCAGATTATTTTACTATTGATCTAAGTTTTACAAAACACCTTCCATATGAAACTATTCCGCTATGGCTCATAGGTGTCTCACCTTCTCTCTCCCTTGATAGTATCATGATCCTCGCCTCCTTCATCACACCTCGTACAGTTTGCCTCTTAAAATCTTTTGTGCATCTGTTTATCTCCATGTCTTGTGTTACTATGCCAGTTGAGACTGCCCTCTAGATGACTTATCTCACCTTGACTACTGTGACAGCTAGCTGGTGGGACTCTGTCTTGCCTGTCATATTCTACTCTGCCACTTTCTCAGCCTTTCCCTCCCTCCCTCCTTTGCATTACCAGAGCAGCCTTAGAATAGGCCAGGTGTGTAGTACTATAGCCACAAAGCTCTGCCCTACTCTCTATAACACAGCCTGAGCAATCCTGCTAAGAAGTCAGCCCCCACCAGTCATCAGTTCATCTCCTGAGAAGATGTGGCCATGTACACATCTCTGGGTACAAGAGTCCTCCATCCTCCCTATGTTGTGATCGAGCAGTTCCTGGAAGCACACCTTTCTCCCTCTCCTTACAAACACTTAACTTTCTGATCTCCTTGCTCTCAGCAGAGGTGGAAAATGCCTCCTCACCATTGAAAATAAACCTTTGTGTTTCCCTCATTGAAGATTTGCAAAAGTAACTGTCACCACACACCTCAGAGCTGCGAGTCAAGCCCTGATTGAAACACCCTTTCAGCTGGAATCCTTTTCAGTTTACATTCAGGCAAAATCTACAGCCTCCCCACACAGTCCGGTTCTCCCTCCCCCTGCCCCCCTCCCCGTCACTGACACACTGCAACTGGAATGAGTGCTGGCATGTGCCCGTGCACGAGCGCGTGCACACACACACACACACACACACACACACACACACACACACACACTTCTTTT
Organism: Phodopus roborovskii; assembly: GCF_943737965.1. Taxonomy (NCBI): domain Eukaryota; kingdom Metazoa; phylum Chordata; class Mammalia; order Rodentia; family Cricetidae; genus Phodopus; species Phodopus roborovskii. The sequence goes on from NW_026126517.1 coordinate 25,694,737, forward strand.
TCCTTTACTTGTAACAAAGTAAAATGCTGGTTTCTCAGCTGCTCCTTTCTTAGTAGTTTTCAAAGTCAGGTTTAGAACCTTTTCTCCTTAATCTCTTAAACACAAATGATTGGTGGAAGTAAGACTAAACACCAAATATGGGAAAATAACACGCTGAAGAACCTTGCTGGGCTTCCTAGTTTGAGCTCCTGGTGTGTAACCCCCACCCCCACCCCACCCCTTCTGAGTGAGTAAGAGCACAGCTGGGTTTCTATTCCTTCCCTTTTATCTCTGATTATGCAACTCACCAAGTCTTTTCCTACCCACTAACTACCCCTATGTCCACAGCGGGCATTAATTCATGCACCAAACTGAACTCTGTTCTCTACCAGTCATTGAGATAGGTATTAAGGTACAGAGCAACCCCACAGATGGCCTATCTCCCTTCAGATAACTTCCACTCTTCATAAAACATGTCTTCTGGGTTTAAAAAAAAAAAAATTTGAAAGTGAAAGAGCAGAAGACATGACAGAAAAGAGAAGCAGGCGGAGGCCCTGTAGTGAGAGGTCTATGTGCTACCATAGGGGCCCAGATGACTAAGGTAAATGATGGGAGAATGGTTGAATTTAAATGATAGTAGGTGTGCACCTGCTGGGAGAGGGTGCTGCATCTGTTGTATTGAGAAATTTAGGTGGTCTTAAACTGACATGATTTGTGATTTAAGGATAAGACTATGTAAACTTGAGCAGATGATGTGGAAGCAAAGTTTAAATGCAGATTTTATGGTTATTTTAAAAATCTGAAGCTTCTAGATACACATTGACTGCATGTAGCAAATGAGATCAATGCCTTGGACTCCAGGTACCCTTCAGGGTACAAAGTCTTCCCAAATCCTACTTCGTTTGTAACACCACAGAGACCTTTTAAGTAATAGTTTGTAGTCACATTATCAGAAGCCTAAAACAGCTCCCTGCTTCCCTTACAAGCAGGGGAATTCGTGTTGCCTGTGTTCCATGACAGATGACAGGCTAATTGGTCATTTTGTTTTTTAAAGGTCCAACATAGGAGTTGAAATAATGAAGAACCCTAAGTATATTAGTGTCTCTCAATGCAACAGTAAGTCTCTTCTACCCTCTTTTTCTTTTCTGTTCTCTTGTTTTTTGACATATGGTCTAACTGTATAGACCAAAGACTCAAACTCACAAAGGTCTGCCTGCCTCTGCCTCCCGAGTGCTGGGTCTAGAGGTGTGCTCCGCCACACCCAGTGGGAAGTACTTTTTAATGTTTGTCTTTTGCAGTGGGGAGGGTTTTCTTCAGTATTAATTATAATTTTCTAAATTATAATTCCTAGTAAGTATCCATGATACCAAACAGGCTGGATGCTAAAAGTAAAAACCAATTCAAAGAAATTATTTCATATTCATTTGATAACAGACCTCATCTAGATTCATCCCAAAAGTGAAAATATCAAAACTGGCTGTGCAGATGTCTATGTTGGATAATGGTGGCTTCAGCACTGTAGATTTAGATCTCTAACATTTAACTATACCACTTACCAAGTTTATATGGTATTTTCACCTTATTAAATGTTCAGTGGCAAACACATAGCAATATTACATAGAAAAGAATATTTAAACTGCCTTATCTCCAAAATAACTTCTCGCAAGTCCCACTTTAGCTTATCAATAATACCAGTACACTTGGCAACACATACGGATTTATCATCAATATTCATTCATTTATCCAATAAGTACTTATTGAGGGTCTGGCAGATAATGAGACAGACGTTGTGAGAAAATGGAGAAAACTAAAGGCTTGGAAAGCCACTGATATAAAAGCCATTCAATCTACTGACTCTGGGAAGAAGACATATGCAGAACTTCCATTCCAGTGAGTGTTTGGCTAACCCCAGAAAGATATCTGCAGTCAGAGAATGGGGGGGGGTCAAATCTCATAAAGGCCATAGGAGAGTTTCCAGATACAAGCAATAATCATTCATGCATAAAATCAGTTAAACTTGAGCAAATTCAAATTGTCTCTGTAGATGTTAATTGAGATGAAGGAGAAATATGTGATGTACTCTCTAACTAAGTACTCTTTGCCAGAGTGATTGAGACTTGGTGTGTTATCCTGCACTTTTTCATCAACAACTTTTGAGCAGATAAACTCTAGTAATGAGCAAAATTATCATGAGCAATCGTTAACAGGCCAGTCTGGCAGACATATTGCAGAATATAACCAAGGATGAGGTAAGAATCAGCAAGAGCCTAAACTGCTGTGATTCTTAAACATTATCGTAGAGACTTCAGTGGCATTTTTGATAGAGTTTTAAAGCCTCAGCCCAAATGAGGAAGAGGGGCTTTAAAAGAGTAAAGTTCATCCACAACTGAACAACTGAGTGTGACCCAGAGGGGGACACTTATAGGTGTCACAAAGGGACATATGGAAACAGAAGAAAGTACTGCTTCTGTATACAATGACCTCACATTGAAAAGATGGCATTTTCTCTGCATTTGCTTCTTAGTGCCACTATAACAAAGTGGAGAAAAATGAGGGGAAAACATACTTGATGTTTCAGATGTTCAACATCAGTATCACTGTCTGAGGGTTTCTATTGTTGTGGAGAGATACCATAACTGTGGCAACTCCTATCAAGGAAATCATTTCATTGGGGCTGGCTTACAGTTCAAAGGTTCAGTCCATTATCATCATGGTGGGAAGCATAGTGGAGTGCAGGCAGACATGGTGCCATAGAAGGAGCTGCAAGCTCTACATCTTGATCTACAGGCTACAGAAAGAGACTGCAACTAAATGACTGGGCTTTGAGGGTTTATTCTAGGTGTATTTTCTAATTCTGCCACCAGCGCCATCTTGATACTTTGTCCATAGGTTACAGATAACAGCTGCCCCTGGAGGATGGGTTTCAGGATTAAATACCTAAATATGTAGATGTTCGAATTCCTTATAGACATTCAGTTGTATATCACCTATGCACAACTTCTTATAGACTTTAATCAGCTCTAGAGTGCAAATGCTGGGAAGTAGTCACACCTCAGTATTGCTGAGGGAGCAGTGATGAAGGAAAGGAAGAATTTACATGCAGATAAGTGTTTTCCCTGGATATCTTTCATGCATGATGGTTTCAATCGATGAACACAGAGCCTACAGGTACAGCCAGCTAAGCAGGGGCCAGCGAGATAGCTCAGCAGGGAAAGACATTTGTCACCATCCCTAACCACCTGAGCTTGATTCATAGGAGCTCCTGCTGGAGGAAAGAACTGTCCCGTTTATTGACCACTGACCACTATGGGCATATTCCACTGTGGCACATATACACACATACATTCAAACACATAGAAGATAAATAAATGCAATTTTTAGATGGCACCGAGGGCTAACCATACAGTCCAACCATTTAATAACAGTCTGTTTTGAGGACACAGTCAATCAGAAACTGCAAAGTCCTTGAAAGAAGTACTACATGAGGACAGTACTGCAGAGAGATGACAAGTCCCTAATGTGTACTCCTTTCACCTTGCTTGGTAATAGAAACCATTATTCCAGACCAGCTCATGCTCAGCTTTCTAATGGTCACTGAATTCCATAGCTAAACTTTTTCTAAGAGCATGAATGAAATGATGATATAAGAAAATTCTAGGCCCTGTGTTTAAAAGCAAAGCAACTTTCCTCCCTCTGTCAGTTCTCTCCTTCCTCCTATCTGGACTGCAGCTAAAATTTGAGAAAATATTGCCCCATTAAGCCTGGGATGGCACTGTATCAGAAAGAGCAGAACATCCCCCAACACTACACAACATTAGCTCAGGCCTGCTCACTTGGAAACTGTTCCATGAGGAGGAAATCATTTCTATCTGTGAATCATGCTTATTGACCTTTCTTATAGCATTCCTATCTAACACAGAAATTGATATTAGTATGGGGGTGCTTATGTGACAAAACCTAGACTATGAGATAAGAATTACCTAGGTGTTAGAATACTTGGCTGCCATGCATGATGCCCTAGGATCCAACCTTGCACTCACACATGAGCGCGCACGCGCACACACACACATATATATTACATATGTGTGTGCATCTATATGGTACTCAAGGGTCGTATACCAGCACAGAGAGAATATCAAGACAGTATGACATGAACAGCCATGCTGTTCTATGATAAAACATCAAGTGCCCTGACTCGCAGATGTCTATGAAGGCAGACATGACATAGCTGTCATGTAAGTGGAACTTGAGAAAGCAGCTCATATTGTTATTAGTTCATGTGGGGTACAACTTGCCACTTTTAGCAAAGTCCTACTGAGGCACTGTTGAGCTGGGGATTTCATCCTAAAGCATTCAAATGGACTCATGCTGTTAAGTATTGAGCATTAAGCCTTTGTTAAATAGCATTGCTCTTTCACTAATGAAACAGAGGTAACGGTAAGATTTGCTGATGAGGATATCAACTGGCAGGCCACTGTCACTTTACTCAGGTTTGGAGAAAAGACTTGGTCACCAAAGAACCAACAGGAATGGCAAAGAAAGGAAAAAACATCCCCCTAAGATGATGACTAGATTGAGGAGAACATGAGTAGAGAGGAGTTGAGATGACCCAGAATCTCTCAAAAGATTGAGTAGGGGAATAAAAAGAATTTTCATACCACAGTATTTTTTCACTGTTTCTAAGAATAAATAATTTTGCAATATTTTTTAATATTATGAAAAAAAGAGGAGCCTGGTATGGTGGTGTACTACTTTAATACCAGCACTTTGGAGCAGAGGCAGGCAGATCTCTGAGTTCAAAGCCAGCCTGTTCTACATAGTGAGTTCTAGGCCAACCAGGGCTACACAGAGAGACCCTGCCTGAAAAAAAAGAGAAGAGAGAAAAAGATGAGTTTGGGTGCCTAAAACATACTGGTAGTCAAAAATAAAGTAACGGGAGAAGTTTAAGTTGTTAGAAAAAGAAAATGATAAAGAAAAGGGGTCGGGAACCAAGGGAGGTGACTGGGTGCTTGACTCATGCCATCCAAACCACTTTCCACAAATATCTGTTACCAGAGACTGAAGAGAACGGGACAGAGAAATGTCAGATCGGAACGGAGATTCCCACACCTAGTGGTTACACCTTCCGAGGAAGGTGGACAACAGCCCAGTGCAAGCAGAGTGTGTTAAACTCAAGTCAAATAAATGACTGTTTGAAAGGAAAACTCATTTACCTCCTGGGAGACTCGACGCTGCGTCAATGGATCAACTACTTTCCCAAAGTTGCAAAAAGTATGTCATTATTTTCATATTCTTTCAGAAATCCAAGCTGACCTTACAGTGCTTTGAGTGTGGACTCCCTCCTCTTAGCCAAGGCTGCTGTTTTTTATTTTATTTTACCTTCTATGTTTGCATCTTTAAATATATATCTCCCTCTCATAAATATTACTCTTCCTTTTAACATTTATTCATCATGGCCTTCTAGTTAAAGTTCCTCTCTGTTTTCTTGTCAGCGTTGAAGCCTTTTGATCTTCATGGGACTGGACTATATAAGAAACACTTGCTTCTGGATGCTGACAGGCACATTCTGGTTGAATGGAAAAAACATAGCCATCCTTTCATCACGGTCCAGCTCTACTCTGTGATAGATGATGGTTATATTCCTCAGGAAATTGACCGCTTACCAGGTGACAAAGATACTGTCATCGTCATCACCTTGGGCCAGCACTTTAGACCCTTCCCCATGGAACTTTTCATTCGTAGAGCCATCAGCATCCAAAAGGCTATTGAACGACTCTTCCTCAGAGGTCCTGACACTAAAGTCATCATTAAGGCAGAGAATATCAGGGAGATGTACCTGGATACAGAGAAATTTGGAGATTTCCATGGTTATATTCAGTATCTAACCATGAAGGACATTTTCAAAGACCTTCACGTGGGTATCATCGATGCCTGGGACATGACCATTGCATGTGGCAGCAATATTCTCCACCCACCTGACGAAGTGATTAGAAATCAGATTGTCATGTTTTTAAACTACATTTGCTAATCACTAGAAGACAGTGTCCACCAGCCATGTTATGTGTTTCATCAGTGAAGTTTTATTCAATTTAGGGTCTCAGGAAAACCAAATTTGAAAGAATCAGCCTTGTAAAAGAGATGCAACTCAGTTGAAAGAGTGTTTGCTTAGTATATGTGAAGCCCTGGGCCCACATGAGCACAGCACAGTGGCACATGCTTGTAATTCCAGCACTCAGGAGGACAGAAGTTTAAAATCATCCTTAGTTACATAGTCAGGTCAAGGAGAGCCAAGGCTACATGAGAACCTTCCTTGATAAAGACCTGGTCCCATCTCAACACAAGGGGAGGAGCTCTGTCCTGCCTCAGCTTGATGTGCCAGGCTTTGTACAAGCCCGTGGGGAACCTGTCCCTTTCTGAATGGGGATAGAGGACAGGTGGATGGTGAGGGGTTAGTTGGACAAGGGGAGAAGACGAGGAGAGCAGGGAGGGGAAACTGGTCGGTATGCAAAATAAATGAAAAAAAATGTTGTTTAAATAAAATAGAAAAAAATAATAAGGAACTAAAATTTGGGTCAACATTTTAAAATAATATTCATTTAGATCTATATACTATCTAGACACTGCCACTTTTTACTAATATATTTTATTTTTAATCAAAATATAATTTTATCATTTACTGGCTTTCTCTTCTCCCTTCAATCCACCCCATGTCCCCTGCCTGCCTCTGCCTTTCCCCGATTGTTTTTTTAAAAAGAAGGAACCATTCTTAGATCACAGAAACTAAAATAAATAAATAAACAAAATTAAACACAGTGACATGTTCAGCCTCTAGGCCACACTTTGCAGACACCTTATTTGACAGAACCACAAAATGGATAGAATTGAACAAAAAATCCTCAAAGACTAAAGGGGAAACCAACGTCAAACTGAAAATAAGAGAAAACTCAAGGCACTTAAAAAATAACCAATCAAAATACCATAAGAAGTGTATACTGAATGAAACACAACAATCATTTCTTAGAATGTCTGTGATGCTTTTTCTGGGAAGACATGAAGATGTGATTCCACACAAATCTACTTACTGAGTATACATGTAAATTTTGGAGGTTATTTAAAGTTATTTATAGGAGTACAGATGACTTTTTCTATCCGGTGCTGGAAAACTCAGGACCTGAACCATCCTAGATACTATCCAAGAGGCACTTCTAGTCCATTTCTTAGGTTGGAAATAGGAGACAGGCTTTTGTATGTTGTGTCTCAATTAGAATCCAGGCTGAGAAAAATAGATGTCAGCTAATAATCCTCCCGGATCATAAAAAATTCAAGGCCAGCCCAGTCTATAAAGCAAGTTCCAGGCTAGTGTGGACAAAGGAGGACAAACAGCAGTCATAGTCCCAGGCTGGTTGGTTATTTTCTTAGAAAAATAAGAGGCTAAATAGAAATTTTGAGATTTTAGCCTAACACAAGTTCAACACACAAAAAATCAATATTGTTATCCCTGTAGAAACAGATGATCAGACAATATGACCTTAAATTGTATGGTATCTGCATAGCAATTATGCATACCTTTCAGTATATTAAACCATAGTCATTTGGTACTTTTTTTTTTTTTTTTTTTTTGGTCCATGATAACTTACCTTTTAAATATTTACTATGGTGGAACAGATATTATACTTATAAGTATGTATACAACTTAAAAATTAATGCAAATCTTTAAAAACTGCTTGTCTGAGTAACTCAATGGTTAGGAATAAATACAAAGGGAATTGTATAAGATCTGGGTACACACTATACCCAAACAGAAGGATTAGGCACCTCTATAATTTAAATGCAATTCTAGTCAAAGTTTGAATAGATTGTGTGTGTGTGTGTGTGTGTGTGTGTGTGTGTGTGTGTGTGTGTGTAATAAATCATTCTAAATTTTCTAAGGGAATACAGGGACCCAAAACAAAAGATATTGCTGAGAAATAATAGAGTTAAACAAGTTCCTTTCCAAATATCAAGATTTGTTTTAAAGCTATCAAATTGTGTGACTGTGCCAATATGTCAGAAACAGCCCTGTCCGTGGTCACTTACTTTGTGATAAACAGGACATTGATCAGCAATGAGGAAGACTGTTTCCTGAATCAGAAGTTCAGGGAAGATGCTGGGGGCATATCTATCAGTAAAGTGCCTGCTATGCAGGCATGAGAAGCTGAATTTGGATCCTCAGAACCCACATCAAAAGTCAGATATAATAGTGCATGGCTGTAATCCCAGTGCTGGAGAAGATGAGACAGGGCGATCCCTGAAGTTCACTGGCCAGCCAACTTAGCAAAATCGGTGAGCTACAGCTGCAGTGAGAGACCCTGTCTCAAAAAATAAAGTGGAGAGAGATTGAGGAAGTCACCTGATGTCAACTTCTGACCTCCATATGCACCCTCACACACAAGTATGCACACACCCCCACAGATGCTTATGCATACCAACACATCAATAAATAAAAGTTCTGGGAAAGCGGAACATAAGAAAGTTTCCCCACATTACACTGTTCACCAAAAATAAAATAAATTTCAGGGGGAATAAAGCTGTGATTGTGAAAAACAAAGCAGGGAAGCTTGCTAAATTGTGTTCCATCCTAGGCAGAGTGTTGGCTTTTTAAGAACATGTAAATGTTCGTGGATTTAGGTTTCATCCCACTGTATGTGACAGCTATGCAGTTCCAGTCACTGTGACTCTCCACATAACCCTGATAGCACCCAAACCATCAATCTCACCCTGCCATGCCATAGTGACACCACCTGCAGGTACTTACATCTTCAAGGACTGGTAAATACCAGTCGACAAACTCACACAGGTCCTTGAATGACAAGAAGCAATTCTCAGATAGTTGAAGATAAAACAGTCCAGTATCTCAGAGGCCTCAAAGCAGATTATTTTCTTAGATTTGGAAAATACCGGTTGGTTTGAGTATATTAAATTAAGAACTGCTTATGAAAAAGAGCCAAGCATAGCTGGGAGTGGTGGCTCCTGCCCTTAATCCCAGCACTCAAGGAGGAAGAGGCAGGCAGATCTCTGTGAGTTCAAGGCCAGCCCCAGGACACAGAGCTACATGGAGAGACACTGTCTCAAGAAATAAAGAAGGGGGAAGAGGAGGAGAAGGAAGGAGGAAGGAGGAGGAAGAAGAGGAGGAGGAAGAGGAAACAGAAGCAGAAAGAGTAGACACCAAGCTGGAAAGTAAGAAGAGACATCTGTAAAACACAGAATAGAGGCTCACTTTCTATTTCCAGACTGACAACATGAAATCCAGATTGACAAATTGGAATGCATAGCTCTAACAAAAAGTTTTCAGCCTTCAGAAAACTATAAGCAACCAGAAGATGAATGACAAGCAGGGTGGGAGGCACTTGTAACTTATATCCTTAAAACTAAGCAAATGTATCTGTCATTTAGAGATCTCTTTAAGAAAAAGATCCAGAGAGAAAAATTAGCCATACAGTAAATGTGTGTTAGCCCTGTATGTTTATAACTCAGAAATTAAAATGGCCTTTATGCACAGAAAAAGTAATGCATTTTTTTAAAAGAGAAATGTACATTAAAGTTGAACTGAGAGATTTCTCATCTATCAGACTGGCAGAAATCCAAGTCTGAAAGTACACTGTGCTGATGGGCCTGTGGAGAAGGCAGCGCTCTCAAGCATTGCTGATGGAAACACAAAACAGCATGATGCCTGTGGAGGAAAATTTGGGAACGTTAAGAAAAATTACGTATGTATTTGTTTACCTTTTGTCCCAGCATTTGTGAAGATACTAGCAAAAAAAACGCAAAATGACTATGTACAAGATTATCCACCAGAGCATGATTAGTGACTGAAAAAAATGTGAAAGCAAATCAAATATGCATCTGATGGAGGACCAGTGAAATGAATTATGATGCATCTTTCAAAACAACCCAGTGCAGTATAAAAAGAGAATAGGAAACTCTATAAACTGTAACAATGAAACCTCCAGGATAAGCAGAGGAAAGAGTATTGCAGTCTGCACTGTGCAACCTCTTGGGTAATAAAAATGGAAGGATACAATTAAATGCATTTGTTTATACTAACAACAAGAAGCCAATGGAAAACAAGCAAGAAGTGGATAAAATGTCCTTTGTAAAAACTTGAAGAATTTGTGAGTAGAAATAAGACATCTTCAACATACGGTTACATAGTTTTCATTCTGGAACCTCATGATTTACATAGTCAACAAATTAAATCAAATTTAAAAAAAAAAAAAGAAGAAGAAGAAGAAGAGACTGGTTCAATATCTGACCCACATGATGGCGAGTGAGGACCAGAGTGAGAACCAGAGTTATGCTCTGACCTCCACCCATGCATCACGGCGCCCTCGCCCCTACACACAAAATGCATAAAAATGTAATGCATTGTTCTTTTTTAAAAATAAATCCTGAAAAATAAATGCAGTCACTACTTACCAACAGGCTTACACTCTGAGGAACATTTCCAGGGGTGCTTGTGCTACACAAGAGTTGCTTACAGAAACCAAGGTGGTATAGGTCAGTCAGTCAGCATGCAATTGGGAAACATAATGCCAGCACAACACATGTGTTGTTTTATAATAAACTATATTTGTCATAAATACAAGGAAATACTATCAAATGACAGCATATTAACTGTATGAGCCAGTAACATGCTTAGTACTATCATCATGAGTTGTATCTGTGTTTAACTGCTAGACTTTTGTAGGACCAGCATCAGAGTATGTTCATAAGTGCATCCACCAGCATAGATACCAATAATGTGTCTGATTAAAAATTACATGATAGCACCAACACCAGCAGCAATAGGAGATTCTCAGCCCCATTATGACCTGGTGGGACCACTTTTGTACATTCAGTCAACTGTTGATGGGACCATATCATGTGCAGTGTGACTACAAATCCAGTGCAAATTAGTGTGCCACATAAAACACTTCATTTGCTTTTTGTTTTCTCTCTGGGATTAACACATTTAAGAATGACACTTTCACAATACTTCCTCCAGTGAAATGTATCTTTAGAATAATTAGAACTTGGGCCTAGAAAGATGAACCAGTGGCTAAGAGCACTTCCTGCTCTTTTACAAGGCCAGAGTTCAATTCCCAGCACCTATCTCAGGCAGCTCACAACCACCTTCAACCACAGCTCCAGGTGATCTGACACCCTCTTCTGGTTCCCACTGGTACCTACACACACACACACACACACACACACACACACACACACACACACACACAGAGAGAGAGAGAGAGAGAGAGTTCTAAAAAATCTTTTAAAATGGAACATAAAAATACCTTTTGCACAGTAATCTTCCTATCAGAAAAAATATGAGTATTACTTTGCAAGTGTTGTTATATTTTGTTGGATAGATAAATGATTATCTTAATGATATTAAGGAAATTAGACTTTTAGTGTAAAAAGATACAAGTTAAAAGGTTTGTAATTTATTTTTGAAATTAAAATATAATTACATTGTTTCTCTTCCAACTCTCTCCTCCTTTTTCCTATGTACCCTCTCATTCTTCTCTCTCAAATCTATGGTCTCTTTTTCTTTAATTATTGTTGTTGTGGTGGTGTGTGTGTGTGTGTGTCTCTGTGTGTGTATCTGTGTGTGTGTGTGTGCACGTGCACATGCACATCTCAATACATAAATATAACCCATTCAGTCCATAATAAGTAACTTGTATGTATATGATTTCAGAACTGACCACTTGGTCTTGGGTATATTGTCAGCTCCATTCAAGTTCACTGTGGGGATGAGAACCCCATGTTCTAAGCATAGAGTGACCCTACAGAGTTCCGGTGGCCCAACGATAGCATCAGTCCTAGGCCCACATGCTACCTAAAAAGAGATGAACAATTTCTACAAGGTTTAAATCCCATAGGGAAGAAGGGAAGGACAAAAGAAGTTGTAGATATACAGACATCCATTTTCATAAAACAAACACAGTTGGACAGATAATTACTCCCCATTCCAATATCAGTGGGTGACCTTACTGCACACTCACAAATAGCTGAATCGTGTGGAAAAATAAAGTCAGCAAAGAAACTACTTATGCCCAGCAGTGGGCCAGCAGGTCAGAATCCTGAAAGCAGGCCCCTCCACTACCATCACAACCCATTGTAACCTCTAAGACCTACTCCGCAGCTCAAACTCACCAAACAAATTCATTATCTTCCCCCTGGCCAACCATCCCTGGCAACATCAACTACCTCTAGAAGCACAAGTTCCAAGTATACCAATTGTAAGAACAGCCCCACTCTGCTGCCCCATCCCACCTGTCCCAGCAACCTTCCTGTGAATAAGCCCTCTCAAGCAAGATCAGCAGACCCTGTAAGGACAAGCACCACCCACAACAGTTGGAAGAACAGGTACAGGTGAAACCTACACCAATTGGAAGAACAGAGTTCATAGGCATAGGCATAATCCACACCAGTTGAAAGAATAGACCCCATAGGCACAAGCAAAGCCCACACCAAGCAGAAGAATTGGATCTAGGAACACAAACCCCCACAACCCTCAGCTGACACAACCCTACTCGACCAGACAACCAGCCAATCACCAGAACCCTTGGTCATTCAGGAAAAAAGACAATAAAGGAACAAAAAACCCATCTAACAAAGACATCACAAGAATCAACACCCTGTACCTATCATTATCCCAAAAGCAGACGGATAAACGGCAGTATATGAATACATTCAACCACATACAGAGCAATATGGCATCTCCAGAACCTAGTGGTTCTACAACAACAAGACCTGAACATCCCAATGCAGATGAAGCAGAAGTATACAACCTTAAAAATAAATTTATGAAGATGATAGAGACCCTTAAAAGGGAAATGAAAAATTCCTTAAAGAAATTGAGGAAAAGACAAACAAAAATAGAGGAAATCAATAATCTCTTCAAGAAAGCCAAAAAAAATCAAACAGTTCAAGACTTGAGAATCTCAACAGACCCCCCCCCAAAAAAAAAACAGCTTAAGGGTAGAATTAAACAACACAAATAACATAAAGCCTACAAACTCATGGGAACTGAACAATGTTCAACTGAATCACCACTGGATCAAGGAAGAAATAAAGAAAGAAATTAAAGACTTCCTAGAATTCAATGAAAATACTCAAACTTATGGGACACTTTGAAAGCAGTGCTAAGAGGAAAGTTCATAGCACTAAGTGCCTACATAAAAAATTTGGAGAAATTTCACACTATAAACTAAGCAACACACATGAAAGCTCTAGAACAAAAGGAAGCAAACTCACCCACGAGGAATAGACAATAGGAAATAATCAGAGAGCTGAAATCAATAAAATAGAAACAAAGAGAACAATATAAAGAATCAGTGAAACAAAGAGTTGATTCTTTGAGAAAATTAACAAGTAGACAAACCCTTATCCAAACTAACCAAAAGTCAAAGAAGAAATAACCAAATTAACAAAATCAGCAATGAAAAGAGGGACATAAAAACAGACACTGATAAAATCCAGAGAATTATTAGATCTTACTTCAAAAAACTAGACTCCACAAAATTGGAAAACCTAAAAGAAATGAACAATTTTCTAGATAGTTACTAAATACCAAAATTAAATCAAGGCTAGTTCAACAGTTTAAATAGACCTATAACCCCTAAGAAATTAGAAGCAGTCATTAAAAATCTCCCAACCAAAAGAAGCTTGGGCCAGATGGTAGAATTCTACCATAATTCCAAAGAAGAGTTAATTCCAATATCCCTCAAAAATTTTCACTCAATAGAAACAGAAGGAACATTGCTAAACTCTTTTTTATGGGTTTATAGCTACCCCAATACCTGAACAACACAAAGATGCAACAAAGAAAGAGAATTACAGATCAATTTCTAGCATGTACAAGCTGACAACCAACATCAAATGAAATGGAGAGAAACTCAAAGTGATGCCACTAAAATCAGGAACAAGACAAGGCTATCCCTATCTATTCAACATAGTACTAGAAGTTCTAGCTAAAGCAATAAGACAACAAAATGGGATCAAGGGGATACAAATTGGAAGGGAAGAAATCAAAAGTTTTGCTGTTTGCACATTATATGATAGTATACATAAATGACACCAAAAATTCTACCAGGGAACTCCTGCATTTGATAAACACCTTCAGTAATGTGGCAGGACACAAGATTAACAAAACAAAACAAAAAATCAGTAGCCCTCACAGTTGATAAATACCTTCAGTAATATGATGGGATAAAAGATTAATTCAAAAAAAAATCAGAGAAGTTATCAGAAAAATGGAAAGATTCCCCCATGCTCTTGGATAGGTAGAATTAACATAGTAAAAAAAAAATGGCAGTCTTATCAAAAGCAATCTAAAGATTTAATGCACTCCCCATCAAAATCCCAACACAATTCTTTGCAGACCTCAAAAGGACAATACTCAACTTCATATGGAAAAACAAAAAACCCAGGATAACTAAAACAATCTTCTTCAATAGAGGAACCTTGAAGGGATCACCATCCCTGACTTCAAGCTCTACTATAGAGCTAGAGTAATAAAAAAAAAAGTCTAGTATTGGCATGAAAACAGACATATAGATTAATGGAATAAAACTGAAGACCCTGACATAAATCCACATACCTATAAACACCTGATTTTTGGCAAAGAAGTCAAAACTATACAATGGGGGGGGCATCTTCAACAAATGGTGGCATAATATAGATCCATATTTATCCCCATGTACAAAACTCCAAGTAGATAAAGACCTCAACATAAATCCAGTTACCCCAAACCTGATAGAAGAGAAAGTGGGAAGTAGCCTTGAATGCATTGGCATCGGAAACCACTTCCTAAATATAACATCAGTAGCACAGAGACTGAAATGGAAAATTAATAAATGGGACTTCCTGAAACTGAAAAGTTTCTGTAAGACAAAGGACACTGTCATTAAGACAAAACAGCAGCCTACAGAATGGGAAAAGATCTTTACCATCCCCACATCTGACAGACTGCTGATCTCCAAAATATATAAAGAACTCAAGAAGTTTGACATCAAAATACCAAATTATTCAACCCTAAAATGGGGTACAGAGTTAAACAGAGAAATCTCAACAGAAAAATATCAAATGGTTGAGATACACTTAAAGAATTGTTCAACATCCTTAGCTATCAGGAAAATGCAAATCAAAATGACTCTGAGATACCATCTTACACCTGTCAGAATGACCAAGATCAATAATGTTAATGACAGCCTCCTCTGGAGAAGATGTGGAATAAGGAGAACACTACTTCACTGCTGCTGAGAGTGTAAACTTGTACAGCTACTTTGGAAATCAGCATAGTGGTTTCTCAGAAAAATTGGGAATCAATCTATCTTGAGTCCTAGTGATACTGCTCTTGGGCATATACCCAAAGGATGCTCAATTATACCACAAGGACATTTGCTCAACTATTTTCACAGCAGCTTTAGTCATAATAGCCAGAAACTGTAAACAACCTAGATACCTCTCAACTGAAAAATTAATAAAGAAAATGTGATGCATTTAAACAGTTGAATATTACTCAGCAGAGAAAAACAGCAATGACATTATGAAATTTTCAGGCAAATGGATGGAACTAGAAAAATAATCCTGAGTGAGGTAACCTAGACCCAGATAGTCAAACAGGTATGTACTCGCTCATAAGAGGATATTAAATGTAAAGCAACGGATAACCAGGCTACAATCCACAGACCCAAAGAAGCTAGGTAACAAGAAGGACCCTAAGAGGGACACATGGATCACCCTGGGAAGGGGAAATGGATAAGCTTTCCTGGGTAAACTGGGGTGGACAGAGTTAGAGGGGTGGGAATGGGGGGTGGGAACATGAAGGATGAGGATGGTCAAGTTGGTAGAGAGAGGAAGAAGGAGAGCAATAAAAGAGATATATTGATAAAAAGAGCCATTATGGAGTTATGGAGAAACCTGGTGCCAGGGAAACTCCCAGGAATCCATAAGGATGACCCCTACTAAGACTCCTGGCAATAATGGAAAGGATGCCCGAACTGTCCTTCGCATGTAATCATGCTGGTGACTATCCCAACTGTCATCAGGGAACCTTTATCCTGTAACTGATGGAAGCAGATGCAGATATCCACAGCCGAGCACTGAGCCAAGCTCCAGGAATCCAGTTGAAGAGAGGGAGAAGGGATTGTATGAGCAAGGGGGGGTCAAAATCATGACAGGGTGACCTGCAGAGACAGCTGACATGAGCTAGTGGAGTTCATGGATTCTGAGCTAACAGCTAGGGAGCCTGCATGGGACTGACCTAGGCCCTCTGCATGTGGGTGACAGTTGTGTACCTTGGTCTGTTTGTGGGGCCCCTAGCAATGGAACCAGGACCTGTCCCTGGTGTATAAGCTGGCTTTTTTTGGAACCTGTTCCCTATGGTGGGATGCCTCACTCAACCTTGACGCAGTGGAGAGGTGCTTGGTCCTGCCCCAATTTGATATGCCACGCTTTGTTGATGCCCATGGGAGGTCTTACCCTTTCTGAATGGAGATGAAGAAGGATGATGGGGGTACATAGGAGGAAACGGGAAAGAAAGAAGTGAGGGGAAACTGTGGTTGGTATATAAAATAAATAAAAAATTTAATAAAAAAGAAGAAACTACTTATACTTACACATCTCTATTGTAGATCAAATATGTACAGAATATTCCATTCAACAGCAGAATAATGCATACTCTTGTCATCAGCATGAGTATGCTTTTTCCAAAACAAACTATATTTTAGGCCATATGACAAGTCCTAACAAAAATAGGAAAAAATTAGAAATAATTTCTTTCTTATCTACTAGAAATCAACGAGATTTCTAGAAATCAAGAGGGAGGAAAAACTACAGAACTATCAAAACACACAGAGATTGAACAATACACCATTGAACAGTGGGTCATTGCAGAAATCAAGAAAAACTTTCTTGTATTATATTAATGTATGGGTTAGGGGAGGGCAGGTGGAGCCCATATGTACCATGGTGCATGTACAGCTGTCAAAAATCAATACAATGGCAATGGTTCATGTAGGCCTCTGGGATCAAACCCCACACACTTAGCATATGCACACGTGATAACAATAAATAATTGTACAGGGAACCAGAACATTTTACAGAGAACTCAAAACAGAGTAACAGCATACTCACCTATGAACTGGGAACAAAGTTCTGTGTTCATAATAAGGATGGTCCTTTGAACTGCTTTTTAAATTTTTATTTATTAATATAAGTAATTGTGTGTGAGAGAGAGAGAGAGAGAAAGAGAGAGAGAGAGAGATTGATATTGGACATGGGAACATCTGTAGAAGTCAGAGGACAGCTTTGTGGAGTTTGCTCTTTCCTTCCACCTTTGCATGGGTTGAAGTTGTGGGGCTTGAACTCGGATCATCAGGCTTGTACAGTAAGCACTTTAATCACTGAGGCATCTCAGAATCCCAGGATGTTCTTTAATGCTGTGATTTCTGGGTAAGGTGGAGGGACAAAGGCTGACTTTACAATGGAAGGAATGTGAAATTAGCTAAGGACCAGGAAGCCTGGGACTTCCACACAATTTACAATCACCTTGATTATGCTATATGTGCTGAGAGCCAGAAACGCCTTGGTGGAGAAGACATTGAAGTAGCTCTGCGGAAGGTGAGGCTCTGTTCTGAGACTCATTCGTTCATTGAACTCTTGTTTAATCAGCAGCTATTGCTTGGGAAGCCATGAGATGCACAGAGCTCAACAAGACAGACATGCTCCCTACCTTCATTTACTGAGCATCTAGACAGAATACAGATAAGCAGTGAGTTAGTGCAATCTTGTGTAACACCTGTCACAGAAGGATGCCAGGGGACCCAGGACCCACCTGTCAGAGATTCAGAGAATGTGTCCTAGAGGAAGAATTCATGGAAGCAAATAAAGAGGCTGAAGAACAACCCAGAGAGAAGGAGTATTCCAGAAGGAATTATATGGTCCAAAGCAGTCCTGTTTCTATGTGACCTAGTATACACACCCCTCCCTTGTTTGCTATCTCATTTCAAATGGCTCATGCAGTGGCTCATAGAATATTGCTGGCACTTCTACTAGAGTAACTTTATGTCTCACTTTTACAATTACCAAAGTCCACAAAGATTATAAGGAAAAGGGCTACTTTCTTCATTTGTTCAATAGAAGCCATCACAGTTTAATCTACTCCAGGTCAGACTTATACTGCCTGGTGATATATTGTATGTGAAAACATTTTCCTTTAAAGTTATAGAAGATGTAATATTCTGATAGTTTAATGACAACTTTATAATTTGAGATGTGAATTTGAGTGAAATGTAGAGTTCAAACTGAATTAAAAAAAACATTTTGTGTGTGTGTGTGTATGTGCATGCACACGCACGCACACACACACGTGTACACACTCAATATGGGGCTTGTGTAGGGCTTCTCTCTTTCTATCATGTGGGCCTTAGGAATCAAACCCAGGTTGTCAGGTTTAGCAGCAAGCTCCTTTACCTGTGCAGCCATCCTACCAGCCCTCCTACTTAACATTAAATGACTGCGTTTTGACCTTGGATGCCTTATAATAGAGACTCTAGAATGTTTGTAAACCAATGGGTAAAATGTTCCTGGAGTTGAAAAGGTAGTTCAGTGATTAGAGCACTCAATGCTCTTACAGAGGACCCGAGTTCCATTCTCAGCATCCATACTGGTTGGCTCACAACCATCTGTCATTCCAGATCCAAAAGATCCAATGCACTCTGCTGGCTTCCTTGGGCACTGACACATAGGACACACACACACACACACACACACACACACACACACACACACACACACACAATACAGGAAGTGGTGATCAACCAAAATTATCAAGTACCCAGATTCAGACTACAGTGTCAGCAGATACAAGAATGTCAGATGGGACAATGTGAAGCAACTACACATTATGGATGTGGTGGTGGATGTACATATTAATAACTAAGATGTCCTACATCAGCTTTCAAAGCCAGAATGGTTAAAGAATCATCGTTTGCTGTTTTTGCAAGAAAACAGGAAGTGAGAATGGCTATTTGTAAGTGTTCCAAACATAATTTATGTAATAACAAATATGTTCTTGATCCCAAATGAATGAGTGTTATAGATTCCTCTGTTTAGGGGATTGAGCTTCTTAGACTTATTTTTTTTTAATTCTTTCTTAAGGGTCCCAGGTGGATGGCTTAGCAGGTAAAGGAACTCATGATCCAAGTTCGATCCTCAGGACCCACATGGTGGAAGGAAAGAACTAGATCCCACATGTGGGTCCTCTGGCTTCCATGGAGCACATGTAACAAGCCCCTCTTGCCATTCTCCACATATCTAAATAAATAAAGGCAATTAAAAATTTCCTTTTTGAGTATTGAATAACACCTAGACTTCAAAGACAGCTGCAGTGGCTTGACCCAGACTTTAAACCACAATCACGCCAATGTCGATGTCTTGAGTGTGGGCCCTAACATCAGCCAACTGCCATGGTTTGGAGAGATGGCTGCATTCATCTCTGCTTCAGTGGTGTAAAGAACACATATGCACACCAGTGTCAACATGAGCATCTGTGTGGGTGTGGGTAGAGGACTGCACAAACACAGAAGACAAGTTTACTTTTCTATTCACATCCACTCAACCACGCATGGTTATTGACACAGCACAGGTGTTCAGTAAGGGAGTGCCTGACAGCCACTAGTCAGTAAAGGACACAAAAGGGGGACACAATCTGCCAGCTTCCTCCTCCTCTATATGCCAAGGAAGGAGAAAAAGATAGGTGGTGCTTTTGAAAATTGCTGCATGTAGAAGGAGCCGTGTGTAATACTGCTGTTGAACATAGCTTCTGTGGAGTTTTTTGGTTGTTGGTTTTTCTGGTTTGGTTTAGTTGTGTGCGTGGAAGGGAATTTGTGTGTGTGTGTGTGTGTGTGTGTGTGTGTGTGTGTGTGTGTGTGTGTGTGTGTTGTTAGCTTGTTTGATTGGCTAATTGGTTGGGAGGGTAGCCTTAAAGTGAAAAGGTGAATAAAAATACAATATTGAGATAAAGTCGTTAGCTTCCAGCAATTATTCTTTGGAAAGGACACAGATTTCTGAAATTTGCAAACAGACCGAGTTAAATACCATCAATGATTCTATGAAAATAACTTTCACTTACTTACCTTGAGGGAGATTTCTACTCTATGGGGTGGATTTACTGCCTCCCAAAGCTGTTAAAAGTACATTTCTCCTGTTTTCATTTTAAATTTTAAGTTCAGTTCTCTGAAAGTCATTAAATGTGATCTTTCTGCGTTGTCGGTGTTATTCATCTTTTAGATTTGTGTTTCATTATTATAAAATATTCACATCTCCTGTCACCAAAACATATTAAAAATATAAATCCTCTTCACATGCCCTTCTAGAAGCTCTGCCATTGCAGTCTTGTAAGCTAATGGTCATTGTGACGATTCTCTAAATTTAATTGTCTTACATCTCCATATCTTCAAGTTACTTTACCTTTCTTTATTTGTGAGTGGGGTGGGAGTGGGCACACATGTGAAGGTCAGAGGACAAGTTTTGGGCATCAGTTCCCTCCTCCAGGCTCCAGGTTAGAACTCAGCTCCTCAGGGTTGGCAGCAAATACCTGTCCTCGTGGAGCCATCTCAACAGCCCACTATCGTATGCTTCAAAGCTTCAGTCTGAAATAAGTTTTCTAAGCCAGGCTTTCTTCCAAACCTTTTAAGCAAAATGGTAGAAATCGTAGAACACCAACAGACAGAGACCAGTCAGGGGCCTCTACTTTCTCTCCTTCCAGGAAACACTAGAGCAATCGGAGAGCAAACCATCGGATGCTCAGCTTTCTTTCATAAGTGTGAGACCTGCACCCTACTATGCGCATGGTTTGGACTCTGGAGAGCATTCACTGGGACTATTGGTTTCTTGTAGCTTGAAACAAAGACTTGGATCAGGATAACGGATAACAGCACAAATAAAGGCAGTTTGTTAAAGGAGAAAAGCACCTCAGAGATTGAATGTGGGCCAGAAAGCTAGGTAGACAATCAGTGGTCTTGGACCAAAGAGTTAGGATGCTTTGTAAGCCATTTACATAGTTCCTGCTTTGTTCACATGTATGTATCGAGAACTTTGCTAGAGCATGTTGTCCTTTATTTGGTGATGGTGCAAGAGAGGGAGTGTTCCAGTCTTTCTGTTACTGTGTTTTTTCTTCTATGTAGATCTCTGTGTGTATGGATGCATGGGTGCATGGGTGCACGGATATGTACATGCCTCTCTCTCTCTCTCTCTTTGTGTGTGTGTGTGTGTGTGTGTGTGTGTGTGTGGGTGTGTGTGTGTGTGTGTGTGTGTGGGCCCGTGCACGCATATGTGCGTGCATAGGCATGCATGATGCCCAGAAGTCAATGTTAGTGTCTTCTTCAATCTCTCTCCATGTTATTTTTTTTTTTCAGTATCTCACTAACCTTGGAGTTTGCTATTTCAGACTCACTGCTGGCTAGCTAGCAAGCCAGAGGCATCTACTTGCATCTGCCTCCAGTGCTAAGGCTGCAGTCATGTGCAGCCAGTCCTGGAATGTTCTGAGCTCTGAGTGTTGGTACTCTGGTCCTCGATTCTTGCTCAGCAAGTGCTCCCCCCCCCCACCCAGCCATATCCCCAGCCCTCATACTTTAATCTCAACTCTCTCTTCCTTTCCTACCACATCCCCACCACTGAACCAAGCCTGGAGCTCACTTGCACTGAGACATGGAACCCGAATGCTGAGGACACAAACAGCACGGGGGATCTGATTCCTTCCCCTCATATTCATCCCCAGTGACAGAAATAAATTGATCTTGGGGAATCTAATCATAACTCTAGTTACTAATCTTGTTTGAGGCTGGTCCCTCTCTGTCTTCTAATTGAATAAAACAGGGAGTAGCCATCATTGCCAGAGAAAGAGTTCCCAGCAGAACCCCACAAATCTTGCTTATTCTTTCCCCATGTTGAAATAAACATAATTAGTTTTCTTTACAGGGGATATTGTTCATAAGTACCTTAAATTTTAAAAATTACAATTGGCAAATTTTTTTTTGGTCATAGTAAGTATAGACACTAAAGAGTGAAGCTCAGACCCATTAAGGGTATCTAATAAAGGTCTTCAACCACAATAAAGAGAGTACTTAGGCCACTGCATCACTATGCTGATGCGGATTCTATCAGCTGCAGACAACAAATGCTTATGTAAGTAATGAGAATGAGTATTACTACCTGGACTCAGATGATAGATACATGAGCTGGGGACGTGGCCCAGCGGTAGAGTACTTGTCTTATACATGCAAGGTCCTGGGCTCAGTTTCTAGTACTACAAATACTTTACCTGGTCATTTATACCTATAATAAGAGCATTATGGAGTCAGAGACAGGGTGATCACAAGTTCTAGTCTATCCTTGGCTACATCCCAAGACCAGCTTAAAATCAAAATGACAGCTGGATTCACCTCTTGCCTAGTAGCATCAGAGGTCCCAGTGGCTTATAGTTGTGGGTCTTCATCCCCTTTAGAAAAGCCATCTTCACATACCATGAAAGTGGATATGTATCAACCTAGATGGTATATTAGTCCAAATGCTCTGGAGTAACAGCATTTACAGGTTGTGGTCCAGCTAATCTAACAATGGCCCCCTATGTACGGAAGGTCCAAGAATCCAGTAGTTGTTCAGTCCATGAGGCTGGATGTCTTAGCTAGTCTTTGGTATATGCTGAAATCCTGAATAAGTACCAGTGAAGGAATGGACTTGCTAGAAAGGATGGGAAGAAGCAGGCAGAGAGAGAGAGAGAGAGAGAGAGAGAGAGAGATTCCCCCTTCCATGACCTTTATATAAGCTTCCAGCAGAAGGTGTAACCCTGAAAGAAGGGGGTCTTCCCACCTCAAAAGATCTGGATTAGAAGAGGATCCCCCCACTTCAAATGATCTAATTAAGCAAAAAAATAAAATCCCACCCATCTATTTTTGGGCCTTTAGTTAATTTCAGATGTAATCAAGTTGATGACCAAGAATAGCCATCACAATGGGGATACTAGTCTAACAACATGGGGCGGGAAACTCTTTGACATTCGTCTCTTTAAGACAGTGGTCAACTCTGAGACCATACCTCCCCATGCAGAGTGTTAAAGGCTGTAGTGAGGCATGGGTCTTATAACCACTCCTGATATAGGGTCCTACCTGGCTCTTCCATGCTCTTTTTGCCCTATGTGCTATCCCAAACTAAATCACATAGTGTAAAACTTCTTTCCCACTCCTGAAAATTAAAAAAAAAAGCCAGGTATTTTCCTTTAGGGAATTTTCTGAAGGCTTGCTCCCCACTCCCAACCCCATGCTCCATCCTGCTCATGAAGGCTCCCTCTTAATGAAGCTCCTGTCAAAGTTTTAAAGAGAAGCCTGGATTTAATATAATCACATTGTTCTTGCCTAATGCTCTTACTCCCCAATGCCCTTTCTCCTAATAAAGCTAATTCCTGAAGGGTACCTGTGTGTCAATTTCTTTCCAAAAACAACTACCACCATTCCATTCTTAAATTCAATACCACCCTATCACCCATTCTCCATCTTAGGAAGGAATCTGTTTGAGTTGTGTGTACATCCCTGAACCAGCCACTTGAACTGGAAAGACAAACTTATGTGTTCACAACTCCTGTGGTGGCTCACAGGACATCAGATATGACAAGGTACCAACCTAAACAGAAGGAATGAGAAGGACTGAGCCCTAAGGTAGGGAAGTTGCTCAGCCAGTTAAGTGATTCATTTTACTTTTCAAATATTTGAATCATTTTTAATTATGTGCATACTGAGTGTCTGTGTGTATGTATATGTACCATATGCTTGCCTGGTGCTAACAGAAGCCAGAAGAGGTTATAAGATTCCACCAAAACTGGAGTTCAGAATGATTCTATGTCTCAGACACTTTCCTTTAAAGAAAAAATTCTATACACACTTAGTTTCCCATCAGCACCTTTTTAAAAAATTATGTATAACAGTTTGAAAGAAATTTGCTGCTAAAGGGAGTTGCACTTTTAGGAGGTGTGGTTATGTTGGAATAGGTGTGGTCTTGTTGGAGGAAGTGTGTCACTGTGGAGGTGGGCTTTGAGGTCTTCTATATGCTCAAGCCATACCCAGTGAATCCATCTGCTTCCCATTCCCTGCATATCTTTAGACTGGTACCTCTTTAGTACTGTCTACCTGCACACAGCCATGTACTGCAATAATGAAAATGGACTGAAGTTTTGAACTGTAGGCCAGCCACCACAATTAAATGTTTTCTTTGTAAGAGTTGCCATGGTCCACCAGGTGTGGTTGTGTACACCTTTAACCTCAGCATTCAGGAGGCAGAGTCACTCAGATCTCTCTCTCTCAAAAAAAAAAAAAAAAAAAAAAAAAAAAAAGGTTGCTGTGGTCATGGTGTCTGTGCAGCAATAGAAACTCTAACTAAGACAGAAGACAGAAGTTGGTACCAGGAACTGGGATACTGCTATGATAGGCCTGACCATGTTTTTGTTTGAAGGAATATCAACCTTGGAACTGTGGATTAGAAAACCAGTTGAACACTTTAAGGACTACCTAATGAGCCACCCTAGTAGGAAGGAGCATGGGAGACAGAGGTGCTAAGAGATATTTGAATTATGAGGGACTTGCTCAAGTTATTATGTTGCCTAGAGATCATTCTTATGATATCTCCGTGAAGAATGTGCTGCCTTTTCCCTTGTCCAAAATTCTACCTGAGCCTAAAGTGAAGAGTTTTGGATTAATTGTGTTGGTAGAGGAAATCTCAAAACAATATACTATAGACTTTGTTGTGTTAACACTAATTATGAAAAGGAGCAAACTGAACAGATGGAAATGCAAACTGTACAGATTGGGAAAAAGGTCACCTGGAAATTAAATAAAGCTAATGTTCAAGGAGATAAACAGATTAAGAAATTGAATAAAGGGAGTGGTGACCTCAGAGCAAGATCCCACCCAGCTAAGCTTTCAACTTGTGGAAAGGATTAAAGAAAAGTTTAGAGCTAGGGGTGGTGGCACGTGCCTTTAATCCCAGCACTTGGAAGGCAGAGGCAGGTGGATCTCTGAATTTGAGGCGAGACTGGTCTACAGAGAAAGTTCAAGGACAGTCAAGCTTAGGTAGTAAAGGTAACAGTCAAAAACAGAAAGTTGGTGAAGATGTAATTGAATGAGGGGGCCATGTTCCAGCTCCTGCAAGCAGCAAAACTTGGCAGCTTTGGCCGTGTAGTTTGGCTTTAGAGGAAGGATAAAAGAAATAGGTTATGGAATTTGCCTCTGCACCGAAGGAGGCCAGGCATGTGTCAGGGCAACCCTGAATAGAGGGCTAGAGAGAGAGAGACCATTTAGTGAAGCTGTGAAGTTGAAGCCTGGATCGCCTTGGAGAACCCAATATGTTAGTGATACCAGAGCAATGGGATATCTTCTGAGAGAACTAACAAGGAGTGAACCAGCCCAAGAAAAAGAAGAGTGTTGCAGCCAACAAAGCTGAACAGATTTGGAGACCTGAAAAGTGCCTTGACATCAGACATGGAGATGCAGTTTGGAGTTTTCCCAGCTGGGTTTGAGTCTTGCTTTGGTCCAGTATTTCCTCACTGTGCTCCCTAGCCTATCTATATTTTGGAACAGTAATGTATATCCTGTGTAATTGTATGTTGGAAGTATAAAATCTGCTTTTTGACTTTTATTTTATAGGGGATTACTGTTAGGAGATTGCATGAATCTCAGAAGGTACATTGAACTTTATACTTTTGAGAATGTTATAGACTATGGGAACCTTAAATACATTTTGTATTATGATATGGCTACAAGTCTTTGGGGGACTGGGAATAGAATGTGATGGTTTGTTGATCTCACTATCCGGGAAGGGCATTTATGGTTGCCTTTCCACGGAAGCTCAAATTGTTAGTTGGCAGCAGTCTTGTAGTTCTCTAGACCTTTCTTTGTGTTCAATTTTATCTTCAAACCAATATTGGCTCCCTCTTTTATGTTCTCTCTCTCTCTCTCTCTCTCTCTCTCTCTCTCTCTCTCTCTCTCTCTCTCTCTCTCTGTATCTCTCTCTCTCCTGTCTTCTATTCCTAACCTGGCTCAATCTTCCTAGTCGCACATGTTTTCCTTTCCTCCCCCCCCCTCGTTTTCTCCTACTTCTCTCTCCATTCACTGCCCCCATCAGTTCCCCTGTGCTCTGGGGGACTTGTCCCTTCCCGGTTCTGTGAGGGACTTTATATGAATCTCTTAGAATACACCTTGTATCCTAGTTCCTCTGGTGGTGTGAATTATAGGCTGGTGATCCTTTGCTCTAGGTCTAAAATCCATATATGAGTGAGTACATACTGTGTTCCTCTTTTTGTGACTGGGTTACCTCATTCAGGATGGTTTCTTCAAGTGCCATCCACTTGCCTGCAAATTTCAAGATACCATTATTTTTTTCTGCAGAGTAGTATTCCATTGTGTAGATGTGCCACATCTTCATTATCCATTCTTCAATTGAGGGGCATCTAGGTTGCTTCCAGGTTCTTGCTATTACAAATAGTGCTGCTATGGAGCCCTCATCTAATACCTGTTGGAAACAGGAGCAAACACCCATACATAAACACTGAGTCGAACTAGAACCCAGATGCAGATGGAGAGGACAAGACCAGGTGGCAGAAACACATAGAGACAGCTTACCTGAACAAGGAGGAGCTAATGGGCCCCCAGACTGATAGCTGGGAAGCCATCATGGGACTTACTCAGGCCCCCCTGAATATGGGTTTCAGCCAGAAGGACTGAGCAGTCTAAGGGACCTCAGACAGTGGAGCCAGGATATATCCCTGGTGCACAAAAGGACCTTGCTAACACATCCCCCATGGAGAGATAACTGCCTTAACCTAGAGACAGGAGAGAAGCCTTAGTCCCTACTTCACATGAACTGTCAGATCTACATGACCCCAATGGGATGGCATTCCCCCACATATGGAATTGGGGTGGGGGGATGGGAGGGGAGGGTGGTTAGGGTGCATGTGAGAGGGTAAAAGGGAGGGAGGGAAGGAGGGAGGGAGAGGGAACTGGGATCAACATGTAAAATAATAAATTAAATTTAAAAAAAAATGCTCTGACTCCAAAATTTAAGTTCAAGGACAAGTTACTGGGGAAAAGGATTTCTATTTTTGTTTCCACAGAAAATGAAAAGCTGTGGATTCCTTCCAGACTAATGTGGTTTGATCAAGCCATACCGCCTGAAACAGAGTACCAGGTGATCCTACATTCAAAACAGCTGGACAAAGCAGCCTTACAGATTACAGCCAGGATTTCTGTATCTTCTTAGAATCTCCCATGACAGTGCCCCTTACCAGCAGGAAGAAGTTTGGGAAGAACGATGCCCAAATTCCCAAATATTGTCTATAAATTTTTTTTCATTTAAATGGACTTGGTTATATAAAATAAATAAATAAATAAATAAATAAATAAGAAGAAAAAAAAAGAATGTGATGGTTTGAAAAAAACGACATCCAAAATGAGTGGCACTATTAGGAAGTGTGGTCTTGTTGGAGCAAGTGTGTCACTGTGGAGGCAGACTTTGAGATCTCATGTATGCTCAAGCCAGGCCCAGTGAGTCAGTCTACTTCCTGTTGCCTGCACATCATTATGTAGCAGCTACCTCTCCAGCACCATGTCTTGCTTCCTGGCAAATCCAACTCTGAAGGTATCAGTAGCTACAATAGTCAGGGAGGAATTCTGTCCCTAGGGCACCAGTTTTATCACATCTGCTAAAGTGAACTCTACCTAGACTTCTATCCCTGTATAGAGCTCAGGATTCAAAGGTTGAGGTGAAATTCTGCTTGCTCAGAGTGGCTGAATAACAAGTAACTAACCTTCTCTCCTACCTCGAATCTCCCCCAAAACAGGGTGTTATTCTGCTCTGCCTCCACTTAAGAACCCAAGCTTCAGATGGGTCCTCCCTACCACTTCCTGTCAGCTATTTACTGACTTAACCACCTGACCTCAGGTTAATTTTACTTAGTCAACTATAACACCTTTTTGTATCAATATTCCATAACATAAATGAATGCAAACCATCTTAATACTCCACAACAGAAATAGACCTGTTGAGCAGGAAGCAGCCCAGTCACTTCTGTCACTCTTTTCTACCAAAGGTTTGGAGCATAGACTGTAAAGGATATTAACCCTCCCCCCCAGGGAGTAAAGACCATTACCAAAATTCTTTGGTCAAATTATGCAAGCTTCATTTTCTGTCAGACAGGGCTATCTCCCTAAAGCAGATTTTGAGAAAATAACATTGAACATAGGAATAAAGTGGGGCTTATATACCCCCCAAAACTGCAAGGCTAAGGGTTTTCCATGGGTTTTTGATTATGCAGGAACTTGGCAGAATGTTTCAAAAATTATTTAACAGAACTTCTCTTGAGTACATTGAGGTGTGAGTCAAATTCCATAGAGTGGGGAGCATGTCAAATTCCAGAAACAGGTTAAAACATGGTCAAGTTTGAGTTTTTCAATAAAAAGAAATGAACTTATTCTGACTTTATAACAAAATTGCTTCCTTCCTTAAAATGGAGGCTGGCCCATCCACTATGGGGTGACAGACATGAAAGATATGCAGTTGCAAGCACAGTTCTGGTGACTTTCATAGCTACACCAGCTTCTTCATCCCAAAGGACATTTCTAAACATCTCAATGATAAGACACTAAGGACAGCCCATCTCCAGGACACATGATTAGAATCTTAAATATCTTGAGACCACTTTTGCTCAATTGTACGTACCAAAAATCCCCAGGTCTCCACAGATATCCACAAATATTACACACGCTCTTGAGTTTATCACTTCCTTCCCTCCCTCCTGTCCTTCCTCCCTATATCCCAGGCTGAGAGCCAAGGATGATGCTGAACTTCTTCCTCCACTTCTTGAGTGCTAGGACTACGAGTACATGTCACCAGACTTAGTTTATGCTGTGACACGCTGTGCAAGCATTTGACCACCACAGCTCCATCTCCAGCCCTGGAATTCTCTTCAATATCCATATCTGGCTCCCCTTCCTCTGCCTATGAAACTATGTTCTGGCATTGCTCCATGTGCTGGGTCTTCTTCCCTTCACCATCTAAACCATCTCTGTGTGATCTCATTCAAACCCACTTGGTTACCATGCCCTAGCTGCCTCCTCTCAAATCTACATCTCAAACCCAGATCTCTCTCCTGAGCTTTAAGCTGCTATGTCTCATTAAGGACTAAACATCTCTACATGCCTGTCTCTGACTCCAAAATGACTGAACTGATGGCTCCTTCTACCTCTCAACTCTTCCTCTGGTGCTTTGGTTTGTTAGTGTTACTTGGTTTTCGTTGTTTTTGTTTTGTTTTCTCTTATGTAACCTCCTATCTGAGTACTCAAATCTTCAACCTGGAAAGCATCCTTAATACCTTCATCTTTCTCATACACTCCCTTCACTTCCAGAAATTCACAAATCCTTTTCTACTTCCTGAGCATCCATCATGTACGCAACGTGTGACAGGCTCTGTGAATCATGCATAAGATCCTGACTGCTCTACCCTTTACTAACCCATCCAATTACACAAGTCTGTGGCTTTAAACCTTTCAAGTGCCCTGTAGCTGAGGATGTCTCAAAGTTGTTAAGAATAACTGCATTAGAGTCCCATAGTACACTCTTTAAATATTGGCCCCTGAGCACCACCAAAACCAAAGGAATAAAACTCTATAAGTAGACACAAGACATTAATATTTAACTTCACAATACTGTCCCAGACTGAACATTTTTTTTTCTGTGATTGGATATATCAGTGGTCAAATGGATCATCAGTTCCCTGTCTGAGCATAAGCTCAAGGAGAGACTACATGCCTTCCTGGTTACTCTGTTTCTCAGTATCCTGAACAGGCAAAAGGTGTTTTCTTTTGATGTCTGTATCTTGTGCTCCTATTTAGCCCTTCCATTCTGTCTCAAAATAAGTCAAAAGGGACTTCAGCTTGCACTCCTTCATCAAAAAAAAAAAAAAAAAAAAAATCCTGTCAGTAACCAGTCACTGCCAACTAGCTTAACCAATGAGAGTTGTGATAGTGCTTGTGATAATAAGTGTGATAAGCACCATTCAATTCAAAGTGTCACACTGCTCTGCTTTCTTCCTGCTATTTTATAGGGTCCCTTGTCACTAGCTTTTCTACTTTCTTTCTTTCCCTCTTGCTGACATCTAAATGTCAAAGTGGCCTGTACTGCAGCCCTTAAATCTTCTCTAACCACTGTTGTGCCCAAGTCCTGAAGATCCCCAAAGACCACCAGGGAGAGACAGACCCACTGATGCAAATGCATAGGGTTTATTGTTCATCCAACCATGACAGGGACCTCATCTGGCTGGCTGACACAGCAGCCACCAGAGGAAGCGACTCTACTGTCGGGTTTTTAAAGGCAAAAATCACAGGATTACATTAGTAGGTAGGGGTTGGTTTCTGACTGGTTGATATTTGGGGAACAATCAGAGGAATTTCTCAAAGTCATATTTTGGCATGAAATACCTGTGCACCAATTATTCTCATTGGTCAGTGCTGAGAGAGGACATTCTGTGGTTTCTATGGCTTTGTCTTGTTATTTGCAGGTGGCCTGTTGTACATAGATACCAATAGTTTTCAGAACTGTATCCTGGAGACTACAGGGGAGGTTTTGGTTTCCCCTGGAGTTTCTTTTGTGGCCGAACAGTTCCCAGGAACCAAGTATCTAGGAGGCTGGGGGGAGTTCTGGAGTTTCTTTGTGTTCAGTTTTGGCCCTAGGGGATCTAAAGTTTCTTTGTGTCATGTGCTGAGACAGAGGCCTACATGTCTTTTCTGTAGCCTGTCAAGGCTGTTAAAGCAGGGGGCTGAGTGAGGGCCTGGTGCCTTTATATGGTTTTACATATTTCAACCACAATTGCTCCCTTGGTGGCCACATCCCATCTCAAGTTCAAAAGCCAAACACGAATGACTCCAAAATTTAACATCTCCCACGCCCACCTTTTTCCTGAAATCCAAAGGCGGGTGTCCAGCTGCCTAGTTACATCTTGCCCTAGATCGCACTGCAGTTTGGATGTTGAACAGTCCCACAAAGCCCATGTGGTTAAGACTTGGTCCCAGTCATCAGAGGCACACACTAAGGAGGTGTGAGACCCCATGTCTGCTTCTTCCTCTTTCTTTGCTTCCTAGTGATGAGATGGGCAGCTTTGCTCTGCCAAGCCTTCCCAACATCATATGCTGTCTCTCCACAGCTCTGAACAGAGGCTCTATTCCTTCATCATAGACAGACACCTCTAAAGCTGTGAGTAAACCTTTTTAATGAGATAATTTCCTCACAGTGCAGAAAGCTGACTAATGGAGATGGTTGTGTGATGGTTAGAAAGGAGAAATATGCATAGTGCAGAAGTTTGTATGTAGGTAAAAATTCATTTTTGTATGTTTTTAAAACAGCTCAGAGAGGATTTGGAATCTTTCCAACACAGAGAAATCATCAGTGTTTGACTTGATGGTTATACTAATTGCAGTGACTTAATCATATATACATGTACCAAAATATCATAGTATACCCTATAAATATGTATGATTGTTGCATAAATTAAAAGTCAATTTAAAAAAACCTTTGAAGAGTGTACTAGAGTCGTTTGAAAATAGATTTGTGGGGAAACAAATAAAACAAAGAGAGGAGGGCCCTTTTGTTAGTTCCAGAACAAGCAAGGTCCATGTAACAGGATGACATCATGGGCCATGGGAAGAAAAAGTCTTTAATGCTCTGACAGATGTCTATCATTAGGTGGTGTTCTAGAGTCTAGGATTGGTGCTCTTAAGAGCTACATGAATGCTGGTGCGCCCACCCTTCCACCACCTGGAAACACAGCAAGAAGGTTTATCTGCCACTCAGAAAGTGAGTCCTCTCAAGGCACCAAATCAGCCCCAAAACCATGATTTGGAATTTCTCAGCCTCTGGAAATGTAAACGATAGAGGCTGGAGAGATGGCTCTGTAGGTAAGAGCACTAGGTGCTCTCCCAGAGCATCAGGGTTTGATTCCTGGATCCTACATGGTGGCTAACAATTTTCAGTGACTCCAGTTCCATAAGATCTGACATGATTTTCTTCCATGTGCTTATACAGACCAGTAGAAAGTGTGGCCCATCTCAAGATCTGAATCAAAGGTGTGTGTCTTCCTGCTTCAAAGGTCTGGACTAGAAATAGGTTCACTCACTTCAAACCAAGCAAAAATATTTCTCACAGGGGTACCCACCATTTCTGGATTATAATTCATTCCAGGTGTAGTCAAGTTGACAACCAATAATAGCCATTAATGGTTCAATGGTTAAGAGTGAGTATTGCTTTTGCGGGGAACTTGTGTTTGATTCTCAGAACCCATATCTAGTGGCTAACACATACCTAAGTTCCAGGAGATCCAGTCCCCTCTTCTGGCTTTCATAGGTACTGCATTCTCACACACATACCTGCCTCCTCCACACCTCCACACATACATATAAATACAAATAAAAATATATCTTTTCTAAAATTATGTTTTGACTTTCTCATGCAGTTTACAGCATTTTGTTTCAACAGATAAATATGTCTCCAAACCAATCTTCAAAGAGTTCAAGAAAGACAGAATGTACACTGCAGGGGGCACATTTGTTTTCCAGTTTTGCATTTGTGATATTCAGTTCCTAGGGAACATGAACGTTCTTCAAAGTCATCAGACCCCCGTGATTTAGAAAACATATTTATAGACTGATCACACAAGTGTTTACTGAGGCTGGCACTATTTATTCTTTGGAGCCAAGCTGGTGAGATGGCTCAGCAGATAAAAGTGCTTGCTATCAGAACTCCACAGCTGAAACCATGTAAAAAGACTGAGTTAGTCACAGACTCCTAGATGGGAGGTAGAAGCAGAAGAACTGTGCAGGATCTTTCTGGCCAGTTATCCTGCTGGGCAGAAACAAGAGAGAACCAGCTTCAACAAGGGTGACGAGACAACCAGCTTCTACAAGTTGTCCTCTGACCCTCACACAAGCACCATATCACATTCTCTATCCCACCTCCCCCCAACACACACAAAGTTGACAAAAAAGGAAGTCAGTAAAAGTCAGGTTGTGATGGTTTCTCATACTGTCGACTCTGTTAAGTCATCATCTCTGTGTATGCTGCCGTGAAGGTATTTTTAAGATATGATTAACTTTGAAATCAGTAAATTTTCAGTAAAGCAGATCATTCTGTAATATGAGTAAGTTCATCCAGTGAGCCGAAGACCTCAAAGAGCAAGTCCACCAAAGGAGAAGGAAGCAGCCTGTGTACCAGATCCTGATCCAGCATGACCAGATATCTGCCTGCACATGGTAGACCTGTCAACCTCCAACCACAGGAGCCATTCCTTAAATAAGTGACTGGCTCTCTGTCTTTCTCTCTCTCCTTTCTCCAATTACTTCTCTGTCTCTAACCGAGAAGCTAATTTCTTAAACAGGCAACATATCTGAGCAGATAGCAAAGATTTTTGGATGGCGTATAGGTACCTGAGATACTCCTTAACAGCATTTGTCATTTGCATTAGGGAAATAGGACTGGAAGCCACAATGCAGTCACTGGAGTGAGGAGCTGTCCATCAACAACACTGAAGTTGAATGGTTTTTCAGAGAAGATAGTTGACTAGGTAAGGAAGTTGGTGGAAGGATGGAGTAGAAGTAGTCATGAAGAAACTTCTATAATGCTGGGCATGTTCTCTATCCTGACTGTGGCAATGTTTTTACAGGTACAGACTTAGGAAGTTATAGAATTTCATTCCATAAGTTATTACCATTATAATACCTAGATTGTGAAAGGAAAAGTATTGGTTCAGAACCCCCAGACCAAAGTTCTCAGCACAACGGAGACATATTTGTCCCAGAGGGGCATAGTGCAAGGACTAAAGACATGAGAGAGAGGATGAGGGAGAAGGAGAAGAGAAGCAGGGGAAAAGAGCAGGTGTGTTTGTCCCAGAATGGAAGAAAGAACTGCCCCTGGACAGAGAGGAGACAGACATGACCCACAGAAAAATAGTTTATAAAGGTAAAATAGGAAACCCCATGTTAGGATGAGGTGTTGAATTTTAATTGGGCATGCCAATTAGGCCAACCTAAAGGGGGCTTTTGATTGCTAGACTTCAATACTTTGATAGCTGGACCTTGGTAGTCAGCCTCAGGAGGAGGAAGTGATCTAATAATCACTTGGTGGTTAGCTTTAGGAAGGCAATCTAATAGTTTTTAAGCAAGACAAAGGAAATGGGAGAGAAGGGCAAGCAAGGCCTTCCAGAGCCATGCCTGCCATGCTTGAGCTGAACAGATTGTACTTAAAGCTCTTCTTAAAATACTACTATATTTCAGTTATTCATTACATGTCTAGTGGTTTGTGCCTGTATATTAATGAGTGCCTAGAATTCATCATGAATTATACCTGTCTCTTAAAACTATCTTCTCTGAAGACTCATTCCACCTTCATTTTTGTTCCCATCACAGCTTCCCTCCCGCCTGTTCTTACCACTGAATGGTGACATTTGATAAGTCCCATTCTTCACGTGAAACATGAGATGCTTTCATCACAGCTGCTATGATGATTTAAATGAACTGATATCTGTTTAGCATTTAAAAGAAGGGCCAGCAAGATGGCTCAGTGGGTAAAGGTGCTTGCTACCAAGCCTGACATCCTAAGTTTGACTCTGAGACTCACTTAGTAGATGGAAACAACTCCAACAAAATGTTCTCTAATACATACACACACACACACACACACACACACACACACACACGAACACAAGATAAAGCCAATAAAATGTAATGCATTTATATTAAAATATAAAATAAGGTCTCGCATTCTTGTCATTACTTACACAACTGGGGTTGATATTGCTTCTATTTGGAGGGTGGGGGAGGGTGGCCTTTGCATTTTAAAGTCTATGGCAGAATCCCTGGCCCATAACCCACTTCATGTCAGCTGTAGCTCCCTTCTGAGCTGTGTCAACAAAAACAGTCTCCAGATGTGCCCAAATATCCCGTAGAGGACAAAACCAATTAAAAACAATGACCACATATGTTTAATTACAGGTCTACAGTTATGAGACCCTCCCCACCACCACCACTGTGGCCACTGTGCCACACAAAAGCCATGTAAACTACTTACCTCCCCACAGAACACCACATGATTTGGCTAGACTTGCCCTTGGGCTCAGGTCAACCTCTCCAAATGCCACTGCTTCACAGTACTTCCTGTCCTGCCCTCGCCTATGGTTCCCATGCCTCAAATGAGCAAGCTATCTTCACATCAGTGGGGTTTCCCATGATGTCTCCAAGAAGGATGCTGCTCAGCCTCTTCCAAGAGACACAAACAGGCCATCACCAGTGTCTCACAGTGGCTCTGCTTGTGCACTAATTTGTAGATGACCTCTAATGTTGTCTCTCTCCCATCACAGCCTTTGTCTCTCTACTCAGAACCCTGTAACAATAGATTCCTTGGGGATCATGGCAAGCAGCTGAAGAGCCTGAAGAATCCTATGCTGACTTGCCTGAACACTTCATGGTAAGTATTAGAATAGATTTCCTCAATGACAGAAATATCTCCCCCTAAGAAAATGTTGAGCTTTGCTAAGCAAAAGGGGGGGGGAGATGAACAGATTGGATTCAGTTGAAAAATAATATGCTGAGTGTGGTGGATTGAATAAAAATGGCCCCCATAGGCCCAAAGGGAGTGGCACTATTAGGAGGTGTGGCCTTGTTGGAGGAAGTGTGTCACTGGGTGAGAGCTTTGAGGTTTCAGAAACCCAAGCCAGGTCTGGTGGTTCATTCTTCCTTTCTGCTGCCTGAGGATCCACACATAGAACTCTGAGACCCTCTCCAGCACTGTTTGCCTGCACTCTACCATGCTTCCCATCAGGATAATAATGGACTAAACCTCTGAATTGTAAGCCAGTCCCCAATTAAATGCTTGACTTCATAAGAGTTGCCATGGTCATAGTGTCTCTTCACAGCATCAGAAATCCTAAGACTGAACTTGGCAGCAACCAAGACCTTTATTTTTAATCCTGGAATTTTTCTTTTCAATATAAAAATCCTGGTAGCCTCTATATCCACTGAAGCGCTGACCTTTGACAGATGGCAGTGTTAACCTCTCACTCAGACAAATGTTTGCCTTGACATCTTTGGATAAAATTTTGTAAAGTGTATTGAAGTCACCTGAGATCGAATCTTCACAGGGAGTCAGAATGTTACGTTTTCTTGATCTATACAAACTTGGGGGTCACCACTGCATCTTAAGAATGAGTCTACTCCAGAGTTACCCATTGTTCCAAAGTTGTCTGATCAGATGGGATGTTTCAAGCCTCCAACTCAGCTCTACAGTCTATGTCCCCCACCATTGAAAAGATTATCTTTGCCTTGTAATAACAGAAGGCTCTACATGAATGGGGAAACCCGAAGACTCTTGCTGTTGACAGTAAGACAGAAAAATGGGGGTGGCTGGAGAGTTGGCTCAGCAGAGTGAAGAACACTTGCTGCTCTTCCAGCATCTCTAGTCAGGTCAGGTAGCTCACAATCTGTAATTCTAGCTCCAAGGGATCCAACTCCCTCTTTTGA
The DNA here is from genome assembly GCF_943737965.1 of Phodopus roborovskii. Classification (NCBI taxonomy): domain Eukaryota; kingdom Metazoa; phylum Chordata; class Mammalia; order Rodentia; family Cricetidae; genus Phodopus; species Phodopus roborovskii. The sequence goes on from NW_026126517.1 coordinate 25,731,348, forward strand.
CCTTCTTGGGTACCTAAACACAAATAAGCACACACATAAGCTCACACACACACACACACACACACACACACACACACACGTGAGCGCGTGCACACATGTAAAAAAATAAACCTTCAAAACATAAAGAAAAAAGACTAAGATGCTATTAAAAGGCAGACATTGCATTGGGGATGGTATCCTAAATATATAGATAGGTTTTGTATTCTTTAAAAAGAGGTACTGCTTCTACAACATAAAATTAATAGAGACAAAATATTCATGAAGAATGACATTTGAACAATAAGTATATAAAAAGCTAAACCTAGTTTATAGTTAAAGAAATAGATATAATTGAAAAACATGTATTTCCTCTTAAGTTGCCAAAAATTATCTTTGAATATCTTCTAGTATTGTTCACTGAAGGACAAGGAAATGGGCTGCTTTGCACACTGTCGGTGGTAGTCTAAATTAACACCAAATAACACATATAAACACAAAATCATAGTCTATGATCCCAAGATGATTATAGTACCAGGGAGCCTTGGGCTTTCAAAAATAGAGACACTAAAATCTAGACTATAATAGGAAAAGGGACGGATAGAATAGAGTTTCAAATTGCAGTTTCAAAATTATTTTCACTGCAGGAATTTCAATAAAGGCACTTTTTATTCATCTAAGTACATTTTGTTGTTTCAAGCTATAAGTAACAAATTTATTCAATAACTGTCATAAAAAATTACCTGCATAAAGACTATGTGTGGGGAGTCTAATGCATCTCTGCTATAAGAAAAAGAGAGAGAAAATAGAGTGAGCAATTCTATATACCTGAACACTAAAATAAAATCTACTAAATAATACTTGCTTTAAGGGGAATTTTCAAGAGCTCAAACAAAATAAAACACTACTGGAAATTTTTTTACATGTGCCCAAACATGTGTTTGTATGTGTGATGTGGATGTGTGTGGTGTATGCAGATACATGTGTACTGGTGCACACACTCATGCATCCAAGTGCACAGGCCAAAGGAGGATGCGGTCTTGTGTCCTGTTCTAGCACTTGGCCTTGTTCCCAGGAGGCAGGGTCTCTCACTGAACCTACAGCTAGGTTGTCAGCCAGCAAGTCCCAAGAAACATGTTCCCACCCCTGACAGAGCTGGGGTCACAGTGTTTGCAGCCATATGTAGCTTTTCTATGTAGGTGTTGGGGATTCAAACTCAGATCCTCATGTTTGTACAGCTAGCGCTGTCACCCACTGTGCCATCTGTACTGCCCTGTTACAAATATATTTTAAGTGAAACATTTTGACATTAATTTTAAAAATCATAGGCTAGGCATGGTGGGGTATAACTTTAATCTTAGCACTCAGGAGGCAGAGGCAGAGGCAGGTGAGTTTGAAGCCAGGTTGGGCTACATAAGAAGCTCCATGCTAGCCAGGGCTACATGTTAGACAGTATACAAAATTTTAAAAAAAAAAAAATTATGGGCTAGAGAAATGTTCAACACTTAAGAGTGCTTGCTGCTTTTCCAGAGGACCTGAGTTTGCTTCTGAGACATCGGGTGGCTCACAAATGCCTATAATCCAAGCTTTTGGGACTCTGATGCCCTCTTCTGGCCTCTGTGAACCTGCACTTACATGACATATTAACATACAGATACCCATAAATAAAGATAAAATACGTGTTAAAGCAATCATGCAGGACTAGAGAGGGGGCTCGGCGGTAAGAGCACTTGCTGTTCTTTCAGAGGACTCAGGTTTGACTCCCTCTACCAATATGGCAACTTACAACTGCTTGGAACTCCAGTTTCAGGGGATCTGACATCCTCTCTGACCTCCTAGGACACCAGGCACATACATCTTATTCAGATATACACATACAGACAAAATATACATACACAGAAAATACTTTTAATTTTTAAAAATTACAATATACATACATTTTGGGGATTTTTTTATATGTCACTCATGCAATATTATATTTCAACATTAAAAAATACATCTAGGTGGCTGGAGAGATGGGTCAGTCGTTAAGAATACAGGCTAATCTTACAAAAGATCCATATTCGATTCCTACATGGCAGCTCACAACCATCTCTAATTCCAGCTTCTGGAGATCCAGTATTCTTGCTTGCCTCCACAGGCACCTGGTAAACACATGGTATATAGCTATACATACACACAGGCAAAACACTAATACATATGAAAACTATTTTAAAATTTTAACTCTCTCTTCTATAAATGAAAGACCAGATCTTAAAAAAAAAAAATAGCAGTAGCAAAACACATGATTAAACACTACAAGCCTGATGATGTCAGTTCAATCCCCAGGACCCACATGGTGGAAAGAAACTGCTGTAAATTATCCTCATATCTCCACATTCACACCATGACATGCACACACACACACACACACACACACACACACACACACACACACACGAGTATCCTCAGAATGGCAGCCTTCTGGGGTGACCTTCTGCATGAACTCCCCCTGCTGTTTTCACTGTTAGCACCTTCCACAAATGACTGCTAGACAACAGCTCCTCAGAACCACTGTCCACCCTGCCACCACAGCTGTCTTGGTTCCACCGCAGTGTTTTTGCTAATTAATGTGAGGCTAGGTAGTAGGCATTTCACAAACAGAATCAAAGTCATAAGTGATAAAGCACTAAAAACCAGCTTAAATAATTTTTAATGTATTTATTATGTATACAGTGTTCTATGTGCATATACACCTGTGGGCCAGAAGAGGGCACCAGATCTCATTACAGATGGTTGTGAGCCACCATGTGGTTGCTGGGAATTGAACTCAGGACCTCTGGAAGACCAGCCAGTGCTCCTCACCACTGAGCCATCTCTCCAGCCCCCAGCTTAAATAATTCACTACAAAGCCCCACTCCTAAAGCTCATCAGCCACTGTCCCCCATCTTAGCTCTCTTTCCCTTTATACTCTCCTGAAATAGCCACTCAGATCTGAGTCTTTTCCATCTTCACTCTATATTTGCTCTAAGGAGACTAACAGGAAAAAAAAGTTACTCGATATCGAAATACCTCTTGTGCTCTGGAGATGCAGTTTGGTCAGGAAAGTGCCTGACATGCAGACAGAAGGATGTGAGACTCCTAGAATGCACGTAAGAGATGGCTCAGTATTCCGCCCCTGTAATCCAGCACTGGGAAGACAGAGACAAATGGATCTTTGTGGCTCCCTGGGCAGCCAGCCTAGACAAATCAGGAAGTTCCAGGTCAACAAGTTAAGTGGAGACAATGAAGAAGATGTCTGATGTCAACCACTGACCTCCACATTCATATGTACAAATACACTCACCCCGCCACACACACACACACACACACACACACACACACACACACTGGAAACTCCCAATGTAACCTAGTAAGCATCCTGAATCACACATCAGGCTCCTGTATGCTTGGCTGGAACAAGATTCTGCCCCTAAAGGTGAATTCTGGGTCTCTAACATGGAACCTAAGGTCTGGACACACACCTGAGATACTCGAGTGCTTCAGCTGACCGGATGGCCCATTATCCCCTTATTCATCCTCATACATTTACCCCAACAGTATTCATTTGCTTCAATAGAATGAAAGCCAACAGGATTCTTCAGTGGAATCCGAAGCCTCCTTTCCCTCAATCATCATGCTCCATCAGCTGACTTCCTGATAGACTGGAATACACATATCCTTTGCTACCCTAAGACCACTGCTTCCTGTGCTCCCCCACCCTTCTTCACGGCTCTCTGAATCAGAAAACATGCCTTTTAGGGGAAATCCACACTCTGTCCCAAAGAGGCCTCTGATCTTCCTCAGCCTACCACCAGCTCCCATGACCTCTACACCTCTGCGTGCACACATAGTCAGTGGACACTCCACTTCTAGAACCACCAGCAAAATTAGACTCATCAACAAATATCAACTAAGCCATTTATATAAATAATTAAAAGTTTAAAACTAGTTGAAATAGTGAGTTCTTCATCTTAATTTCCTACCATCTACTAAATAGCATTCCAAAAATGTTTGTGTATAGTAGCCATTTAAGTAGTTCAAGCTATATATTTTTCCCAAAGCACAGACAAATCTTCTATATGAACTCAGAATCATTCATAAAGCAGCCTACAACACCCTATTCCCAAGGCTTCCAGTTACCCGGTGTATAAAAACATGTTATGCTTGTCTTAACAAACTGCTCTTTACCACACAAAATATCTATTTATGCTCTTTAAACCACCATGAAGTTTAGGATTTAATTAAAATCAACCTATTTTTAAAATTTTTTCAGTTAACATTTTGAAACACCAAGGTATTTTAACCCCACCCTCCATCCCCCTCACCCCCTTAACTGTATCCTTTCCCTTCCCCCAGATAGAGAAAGTCAATTTTGAAATATCAAAGCATTGTGATTGAAGGTCATAACTTCAGGATGTCTAACCCACAAAAACAAAGTTTAAATCACTAAGGGATTTGCCACATTCCTGGAAGGACTCTGACAGATGTGAAGAAGACATGGATAATGCGTTTTAAGGCATTTGTTTCCCAGATCACTGTCACACCAATCACATCTCAACTGTACTACCATGAAGATGTTTTCTGTGGTGTGCAATAACAATGTCTAACAATTAGCGCGTTAAGATAGTAATGTACAGACATGGCATGGCTGCTGCACCCATGAACTCACAGAAGCCATGGTTCCCTGCAGAAGAGCTGCACAAGACACATATTCAAAACCCCATCAAAAAGGTGGAAGAGGGGCCACTTTCATTTTGTTCTGGAGCCACTGGCATCTAGCCCATGCTACAGTAAATCCCCCAAGTACGCTCATGGGAACAACCAAATTAAATGTGGTGGGTCACAAGAGAACAAACAACAGAGCTATGAAAGTAGGAGGGGGATTTGTTGGGAACAGGGGGTCCAGAGGGTGTGGGAGAGGAATGAGTGAGGGTAATAGGGGGTGAAAATGACCAAAATATATTATATACACATATGAAATTGTCAAAGAAGAAAATAATTCTTAAAATAGCTAGGTGTGGTAGTACATACTTTTAATCCTAGCACTCAGGAGGCAAGGTAGGGGATCTAAGTTCTAGGTCTTCTTAATCTACATAGCAAGTTCCAGACCAGCCATGGCTACACAGTTGAAATTCTGCCTCAAATAATAATAATTATAGTAACATTTAAAGTAAATTTATTATTAGTATTATTATTAGTATTAGTATTTATTATTAGTATTATTAGTATTATGACATAGCATGTAGCTACTTCTTTATAGAGGGTTTTAGACAGACACTCAGACATAAACACATCCATAAGTCCCAAACTCCAACCTGGGGACTGACAGGTACTCAAGAAATCTATGGTTTTTTAGTCAGTTTAAAGTACAATGAACAAGGAGGGCATAATTGGGATTTTCATAAAATCAAATTCATCCCATATAAAGTACCTGCTTTTTCTTCCTGAACTTACACCCTCACCGCATGTTTTAAAATAGAGCTATGAAATGGCGGTGACAGCAGATGGTGTTTGTAGCATCCATCTTCGGCAAAGCAGAGGCTACAAAGAGTATTTTAGTGCCACACAGTTTGACCTCCAATAAATCCCAAAGCTGCATAAAGCGAATACTGAAGATGAATGAGGTTTTCTAGGATACAGTGACCCTGGGGCACAGAAGGGCACCTACATCCCTGGAAGCTTGCATTTTGGCACCTTCCTGATACACTCAGCTGTTCTTCAGGGTCCCTGCCTGCGCTTCCCAGCTGTCTCAGTTTCCGCCCATTCTGAATTGTGTACACAGTATGATTGACCATCACATGAATGAACCTATTTCACAGCGCTTAAAAAACAGGAAAACAGGCTTAGATAACCAAGGATCTTTGAACCTCTAAGAGGAAAAAGAACATATAGGAAAGGTGACTGAACAAAATACAACTAACAGAGGGGAAGTGCTAGATTTGGGAGATGGCAAAGGACTTCGTGGGTAGGAGTGCTTACTGTGTATACAAGAGTGTGACCATATGTGCAGCCACCACCATCATTATGAGGGGTACAAACAGGAGGATCTCTTGGACATGCTGACTGCCTGCCAGGTTCAGTGAGATCCTGTATCAAGGGCATAAGGCAGAGAGTGATTAATAAGGCAGGACAGTGGCTGGCTCCCACTGGCCTCTGCACATATTCATGGGGCAACAGCACACACTAGTACACATGCAACACACACACAATTTTAAAGACATCCCACATTATGCATGTCTGTAACTAGATTGTTCCATAAATTTGTAAGCTACTTAAGTGGAATTCATCTAGACTATCTAATACACACAACTCAGAGGCATCTCCTCCGCCTCAGTTAGTAAAGAACTTGGGACACCTTGAAGCACAGGATTTTCCTAACCACCCCTCGTCTTATTAAACATCCATTCCTTAGACTACTTTGACACTGACAGGAAGGCAAGCACCCCCACCCCACCCCCCAACTTGTCTGCTTCCTGTTTCTGATAAAGAATCAGAAGGGTGTAACTTTTCCTGAGAACACAGGCCATGTTCAGCTCCAGCAAGCTGCGTCCATTACACACTGGTGCTAACACAGGTTCAGTCCAAAAATGATTCATAATGAATTGTGTGTGTTTGATGTGGCCAAGTGTAATAAAATTTGCCATTTCTGTCACTTGTAAGTGTGCTGATCCAGAGTAGTAAGAACATATCCATGGGGTTATAAAACCCAAGTCATGTGTCCTAGATCCCTAAGGACCCTGGTGGGCTGCTCATGGGAAGTTTGTTCAAGGAATGTTCTCATTTGCACAAGAACACTGTGCTCCATGCTCAAATTCCCCATTTCCTAGCATGTGTTGCCCTAGAGATGCCTTTGTTTATTGTACCCGAAGTTACCAACCTATGTCATGTGCAAAACTAAGCTCACTAAATTACCCTTAAGACTAAGCCATGTCTCAGGTCCTCTATGTTCAGCTTGCCCCGATGAATCAGCCTGCTTTCTAGTAGGATGCAGACAAATCCTTACCTCTGCAGGGCTTTGGAAGCTGATCACTCTTTACTTGACAGCAGATGCTCAACCAGAGCATTTTTACCGGGCTCTCTTTGCTTTTAAAATCAGACACACACACACACACACACACACACACACACACACACACATTCACACACACACACACACACCCCAAAAAAAAACAAAAACAAAAACCCAGAAAGGTTTTGCTGCTTAAGTTTCTACAATTCAATCTTCATAACAGATGCACAGCACATAGCAATAAATACATAGTCTAATTGCCTTTGCCCTCATCAACAGATATGGAAAACAATGGCCTTTGCCATCATCAATCTGCTGCACATGGCTTATCATAGCAATACCACCAACTTTCTACTGTCTCTGCTGCTTTTTCATTTTCCAACATGTGAGGCTATTTGGGTGAGCCTGGGACACTGTGCACAACCACAAGGTGGTCAATGTGACAAACTTGCTCTTGGTGCGACTAGCTATCATTTTTTCCTTCACAGCTCACATATATAAGAAGTCTGGTTTTCCTGGGCCTGGTGGCTGGCATACACCTTTCATCCCAGCACTTGGGAAGTAGACAAAGGCAAGGCAGATCTCTGTGAGTTCAAGGTCAGCCTGGTCTACTACACGCTAAGTTCCAAGACAGCCAGGGCCATATAGTGAAACCCTGTCTTTAAAAAAAAAAAAAAAAAAAAAAAAAAAGCCAAAGATTAATATCTTTGCATCATTTGTCAACTTTTTGTCAGGTTGGTTTTATTTTCTAAACAGAAGTACGGTTTTGTAAACAAGAGCACTCAGGCATCTTAGCTCTTTGAAGACACGGTTGGGGGGAAAGGGGTCTTTCTTGCCACACAGTACAATGGTTGCAGTGCTAGGGGACATTATCATTTGGTGCTGCTTCTGTCACCTCCTGGGCTTTCTGCAAGGGAGGAAGTACACCTAATCACCCCAGGAATACAGCTCGCAGTATAATCACTACTCAGACAGAACCACCAGTGAGAGGCCCCAAGAGTAGCAGCCTCTGCGAGGCAACGCATGCTGATAGGTTTTTGAGCCGAAGTTACATTTAAATTTGCACTGCAGTTCATGTCACAGAAATTACTTCACAGCTTCAGGAATCCCCTAAGAAACCCAAAGTGTCAGCGCTATCCATACAACTCCTTATTTTTTAAGCAGAGTGAGAAATAATGAACTAGTCATCGTGCCATCATGTCTTTATGCAGACTCGCATTAGGCCACAGCTGCCAATCATTCCACCAGATGTAATACCGGCTTCACTTCAAGGTGACAGCGTTCTATTAAATAATGAAGATACAGAATAGAGGACAAAGTCAGGAAGGCAGCCATTTGTGCGACAAAGACTTAATGCCAGGAGGGTTCTATCTGTGCTCTTAATGGTTCAAATAGTTAAAACCGATGAGAATGCCAGTCGGTCAGTGGTTGGAGAAACCCTGCTACATTAGTGTCTGGTTCCTGGTGTCTTGGCACCTACTCTTGTATTGCTTGTGGGGAATAAAGTAACAACAAAGACCATGTGGCAAATTTTAAGTGGAAACACTAAGCCTCCCTCAGCCGTCCTAGGTAACTATCATTACAGGCAGTTACTATGTCACAGGCAGAGCGCTCAGCCCCCTGACCACAGCATTTAAGTTTATCATAACAACTCTTTTTTTAAGATTTATTTTTATGTGTATGAGTGTTTGCCTGAATGGGTATCTGTGCATCATACACATGTTGTACCCACAGAGACCAGAAGAGGGCATCGGATTCCCTGAGATTGGAGTTAGAATGACAGTGAGCCACCTTAGGGTGCTAGGGATAAAGCCAGGTCCTCTGGAAGAACAGCCTCTTAACCACTGATCCATCTCTCCAGTCCCTCAAACTGAATTTGTTCATTTGGCAGAAGTTCCAATAAAATCTCCATTTTTCTCCCCAAAGATGACTAGGAAATATAACTCAACACACATTAAAATGTTTCTCAAGTGATAGCAGGATTACTCAGATCTATAACCTAGGGCTCTCTGCATAGATAACTAGCACACATCAGGACCACACTAATGTACAAACTGTATAACTGAGACCATCATAAAAGTCTCTTTCTGGTGGTTTCTCAATGTTTAGGAACTGTCTGTCAGAATGAGGTGCCCAAAGAAACTAGGTCACTTCTACAGATGACTCTATTGCCCCGCACCCCCTGTGGTCTTGATAAACTAAACTGGAGTTAACATATCTACACTGAAACCCCTCCTTGTCTACTTACCTAAGGCCACAGGCTAGCTTTGGTCCATAAACCCGACACAGTGACTGCCTTGTACATATTTTCTAGCCAATAAAGCCTCAGGCCTGCTTACTGAGCCCTGTGTGCTTACCTGGATTTCTTACTGTGGTGAAGAGTGGCCAGCTGTTAATTGGATAATGAGCCCAAATCCTCTTACAACCTAACTCCTTACCCCTCTCTTGATGTGCAAAACAACAGAGAGTAAGTTCACTTCCTATTTGAAACATACAACTTAATCCAATCACATTTTGAGAGGTAAATTTTTCCCCAACAACTGAATTACTGAAGAATATATGGTACAAAAAGGGTTGCATTTCAATAGAATTAGCTTTATTTATTATTTATTTTCAAACAAAAGGAATGGCCTATAAGCAAGTGCAGATATGGACTGAGGGGCTGAGGGGGTGGGTGGGCGTGGCCTGAAGCTTACAGAGGAGTCGCTGTGTCATAATGGAAACAGCTGGTTAGAAGAAACAAGCAGTGATGTCTTGTCTGCTTGAGGAGTCTGGAGATGCAAAGTTAACTGGAAAATTTGTTTTTCTTTAGAAAAGGTGTTCTGCCGAGTTAGCAGCAGGAAAGAAACACTAAAGGAGCTTCTGAAGAACTAGGTGGCTGTGCAGCTTGAGAACCGGCATCAACTCACAGTCTTCTCATTTTCCCCATTTTCTATAATTTTCCTCTTCTTTTCGTCTGTCTTTTTCTTGAAGATGTTATTTCGGTAAAACTGAAGCTCTTTGATGCTTTCGCTAATATCATCGAGAGCCCTACAAGCAAACACACCACACTGAAGGAAAAAAAAAAAATGTCCCAAACACTAGAGATGAAAACCGTGACTTCTTACAAGCAACCTGGGATCCGGTTAGTGTGAATGGCACATCTGGTACAGAAAGTAGTGGACACCTCGGTGGCACTAAGTCACTGGTGCTGGTGCTTGCTGCATGCTATGTTTTAGATGAAGGAGACAAAAACTCCCCACTGTTGGAACCAGGATGTATCCCTGGTGCACAAAAGGACCTTGCGAACACATCCCTCATGGAGGGATAACTGCCTTAATCTAGAGACAGGAGAGAAGCCCTAGCCCCTACTTCACATGACCTGTCAGAGCTACATGACCCCAACTGGATGGCATTCCCTACATATGGAATTGGGGTGGGGGGATGGGAGGGGAGGGTGTAGGGTGCATGTGAGAGGGCAGAGAGGGTAAAAGGGAGGGAAGGAGGGAGGGAGGGAAAGGGAACTGGGATCGACACGTAAAATAATAAATTTTAAAAAAAAAATACAGTAAGTTGGAGAAAAAAAATCCCCACTGTTTCAAAAGACTATGATGTGACTGGAGTGAAGGGAATCTCAGGATCAACTGACTTTAGGAAACAGGTTAATCATTTCCTTTCTGAGGTTCTGTCCAAAACATTTATTAACTGAATATGTACACAAATAATATGTAGATGAATTCCTAAGAACCTGTCCTACACATATAACATTTCTGCAATGTAAGCAACCATGTTCATGGGATACTTACCAGCAGCCCAAGAACCAGAGCCTGGGAAACACTATGCAATACTTTAGGGATGTCCCTGAACAGACAAGACCTACATACTCACCGCAGCTCATGATTCAGCCATCCTAATGAGTGCCAATTATCAGATCAGAGGGCACCTAGCCATGAAGGAGGCTCTGCCTCCCCTCTGTGGTAATGTGTGCTATGATCACTGGAGCCTGCATCCACCTAACAGTCTTTCTTATCCGACATGCTGTTTCTCAGCTGCTGAAGCCTGAGAAATCCCAAGATTATTACAATGGTAAGCAAGTAAATCGATACACTGTGGCGGGCTAAGAGCCTCTTCTGAGAATTCACTGTCTGATCATCACTGCTGGAGTTTTAAGTTATTCATTTCCACGACAAAGGCACTAATTCACTTTCTTCCTAAATCACATAGGTATGGTAGGGGATTCAAACTCAAAATTACAGCCTCCAACCCCTAGCTAAAGAGCTATTGGCAAGTGATGGCTGCTGGGGTGGGCATCATTGCTCTTCGTGGCAGGGCCACCCACATTCTGATGGATGACCCCACAACCAAGCAGGCAGCACAAAAAAGAAAAGGAAGACGGGTGTGGTGGCGTGCACTGTTAATCCCAGCTCTTAGGAGGCCGAGGCAGGCAGATCTCTGAGTTTGGGGCTAGCCTGGTCTAAACAGCAAATTCCTGGACAGCCAGGCCTATACTGAGAGACCTTGCCTCAACACCCAAACACACACACAGACAAAACAAATCATAAAGGTAGGATGGGGGCCATTTCAAGGAGGAGGGAAGTGGGGTACAAAGTGATAATGGGAAGGGTGGGAGTTAGAGATAGATATGATCAAGATACACTGTAAATATGTATAATACTGTCAAAAATAAATTTGAAATATTTGGAGAATACATGCATACATACATACATACATACACACACTGGTTAAATAACAACACATAATCACATTTTTTCACACATATGTGTGTATGCATGTGTAGATCAGGGATGCCATCCCACTATTAAGACGGTCTCTAGCTGGCCTGCAGCTCATCAACTAGGCTAGAGTAACAGGCCATGGAACCCTAGAAGGCCCTTCTCTGCCTCCTCAATGCTGAGAACACAGCATGCACAACCTTGCCCAGCATTCTGAGGATTCTAGGGACTGAACCTAGGTCTTTGTGCTTCTGATGGTGAGGTAGGTGCTTTATCAACTGAATTATCTCCTCAGCTCCAACAACGTACAATCTCATAACACAATATTGAACTCTGAAAACAGACCAGAAATCTCAACATACTTTTAGATCCCACTGTGTGGTAAAGCCGGGGCTAATCTTGGCATGTTTACACACAGTTATCAGCTATGCCATCTTGTGTGAACAGCCACATTTCTTTGTAGAAATGTCTATCTACTGTATTATGGAGGCTGGCCTTCTTCAAATCTACTTAGGAACATAATGATGAACAATGTGGTTGACTATCAACTTCCCAAACTGAGAAGGAGCTGATGAGATGGGCAAGCAGGTAAAGACACCTCTGTCAAGCCTGATGACCAGAGTTCAATCCCCAGCCCAATTCTTAAAAGTTGCCTCTATTGTCACACATACATGCAGGCACATGTGCACATATGTGTGTGTGTGCACACACAGACACACACACACACACACACACACACACACACACACGCATGCACATACAAGTAATAAGAAAATAAATCTGAAAAAGTCCAAACTCCAAAAAATCCCAAACTGCTATTGTTTCTGATAAAATATCTTAGATCTGAATTAGTACACTGTCATTTGGGGCCACCCTCCTGTGAACACAACAGAAGGCCATTTTAGCTCAGGGACTGGTCTTTCTGTGATGCCTCCAACTGTACACTGCAGAATATCAATTAAGTAAATCAGTATTCAGTGTTATCAACTAAGTAAATCAGTGAATGCTTCCCTTGGCCTGTCCTTACCAGTAAGCTTTTCTTTCTAAATGGCTCCAAAACTTAAAACAACCAGTTGCCTGCAGTTGCAAGCACAGACACCACCCCAAAAAAAGCAAACATTTCCAGGCAGGACAATGATGTCCTGACTTCAGAAGGCCACACACCTGCATCCTCTGTGAGAAGAGAGCTAACAGTGCTAGTTACTACAAAGGTCACAAATTGCTTCATCTACTTCCAAACCAAGCTTTAAGACTAGCAGACTACATAACTCACAACAAAACAATAAAAACAAAAACAAACAAAAAGGCCCACTGAAAACTGAATCTAGAAGCCTACCCAGAATCCTAAGGACTCTTAGTGTCGGAAAGTTATCTTTCAGCAACTTTATTTTGCCCAATAAAAACTAGAAAAGAGAGGTTAATATTTAAGAAGTCAGGTCGGGGTTAAGTGTATGCCAGCCCTTGGACGGTCCCGATCTTACCTGTGAGAAGCAGCCTTCTTCGGTGCAAATTCATAATCCTCTGGATACCAGCGTCTATACACAGTAAAAATTATAAACTCTCAAAGGAAGCTGTCTCAAGCACACAGAGCAATCACCTTCAAGTCATCTATCTATGGCTTCTGCTTGTTTGACACAGGGTCTTAGGTAGCCCGGGCTGCCTTCCTGATCCTCCTGCCTCCACTTCCAGAGGACTATGACAACAGGCACCTTGCCTAGTTTGAGGTGCTCGGAATTGAACCCAGGCTTCCTACAGACTAAATAAAGCAAGGCTCTCCCAACCTCTTCAAGTCATTAGTTAATACTGGAAAAGGCTTTTCCTCTCTTCACCCTAGAAACTCCCTTTAAACAAGTCTGTCAACATAGTGGATTCCAAAGTTTCGAACATCAACCCAGCCCTTGCTAGTTTCTGTCCTTTGTATCTAACTGCCTGATGGGCATCTCCACCTAATCCACCAGACACTTCTAATTTAATGTATAGAAGACCACACATCCTCCACTCCCATCCTCAAATGCAACCTTACTCTTAGTCTCTCCTCCTCTTCTGAACAGGTCCACCATCTACCTAAGCGGCTTCAGCTAGAAATGCTAACCCCTTTCTCCTACTTCTCTTTCCTCGCTCCTTCATCCAAGCATCTGGCATCATCACGCCTGCTGACCCTGGCAAATGTTGTATCCCTTCTAAGTACCCAATGGCCGTCTCTCCCACTTGTTTTTCAGTCCCTGAGATGATACATGCCTCTTTTCCTCCTACCATTTTACTTGCCACCTTCTAAACAATACAATTTTTTCTCATCCTTCCATTAAAACTACCTCAAAGGAACTGCATCTCTCATTAGACAAAATCAAGCATTTTAAGCAGGCACACAAGCTCTTTATGGTCCAGGCTTGGTCTCACCTTTGCCAATCTCAAGCTGTCCACCTCAGCATTAACAAAGAATCTGTAACTTTTTTAACACTCAATTTTTATTTATTTTATTTTAGACAGGGTCTCATGTAGCCCAGGCTGGCTTCCTCATCCTCCTGCCTCCATCTTCCCCAGGGCTAGAATTACATGTATGTACTACTACATCCTGTGTATGCAGTGCTGGGGGCTCCAAGCCAGGACTTCCTGCATGCTGGGCAAACATTCCAACTGTACTATATCCCAGCATCCCTGTGTCTATTTGTCTTTGCTTTCAATTCCTTAGCATCCTCCTATCTCTGCTTACATTCAGGAATGCTCTCTCCTCATTCAAGCCTCTTTCAATCTCCCTGAAAAGGCCGTGTACTTGATGAAGCTCTCCGACTCCCCCTTTTCCTCCAGCATGCTGAGCTCTCTGTGGCCCCTGAATATTCTGCATGCACACTCCCATCACACAAGTCACCAGGCAGTTTATTTTTAGGGTGTTTTTTTTTTTACACCTCTGTCAACCCACTAGACTTAGCTACTCAAGAGCTTTTCATCTCCATGTCCCCAGTGGGTCGGCCAATGCCTACGTTCTCTGGTTTAATGAAAGCTGTGTGGAAGACTTCTGGCATTTCTCCCATGCCTCACCACTCAGAATAAATAAGGACCCCATACAAATGAGACTGGGATGAGAGAGACACACACCCACACAGCACCCTCATTCTATTCAATTATTTTCTACAAATTCTCCAGTAAAACATGCTACATGAGGCAATATAATGGATCCTAAATATAGCCCTTACCTGCACAGCTCTTTAACAGTGCTCACATCAATTATCCTATAATGAAGATGTTTCATGAACTGGGGCATGTATTTGTCAAGAAACTTCTTATCTGCATGAACTGAATTCCCTAGAAAGACACGAAGCATACCGCGTCTGCGTGTTTCTAACAGTGTACAACATGATACAAACATTCATAGAGCATATCTGAAATGGAAGTTAATTTTTTTTTTTCCAAACTGTTCCTAAAAACTAGTATGTCCATCGAATTTGAGTACTTCAAATTAGGTTACAAATATGGACTTTCCAGCAGGTCATCAGTCTAGCTCACAATAAACTCATAAGCAGCCTCTCATGGGCAGAATGACCGTCTAGTGTTCCATGTACTTAAAGAGTTTAAATCTGTTACTTTTCAAGTTCATACCAGATGTGCAAACTTGTTCCCAGTGTCACAAAATCCACACTACTAACACTAAAAATTTAACTGAATCATATAGTAGATAAACCTTTATTTCACATTCCAATATTTTTGACAAATAATATCCATATTCATGTTTCCATACAATAATTTATACTATAAACACTGGATTTTTAAATGAGAACTTTAAAATAGACATCAGCCACATTGGCTAAGAAAAATAAAATCATTTATACAATATATACTCTTATATATAAAATGCCAAAATTGTTCTTTGTATTTAAAGTGTTAAGTTACCATATCAATTTACATACACAAATGCAAACACCCCGTCACAGAACATTCCCTTCCCTCTGACAATGTTAACCCTTCAAAAAACCCTAGGTTAACAGACCTGGTCTCTTAAAGTCAGTGTCACAGGGGAGGAGCAGGGGTGGGGGAAAATAAGTGAATGACTTTAGACTAACCAACTAGAGGTGAAATAACCAAATAAAAATAAAATATATATATATATATATATATATATATATATATATATATGACTAAATCTGGGTTCAAAAACAGACACTTTAGGATGCTTCAAATGTGGGCTGAGTACCACGGATATTCTTAAATGGCATTAATGATTTCCAATGCAACAGTAATACTGTGTTACGTAAGAAAATGCCCTTACTCTTAGGAGCTGCTTGGGGAGGGGGAGGGGGCTTTAGGAAGTATCACAAAGCCTGCCATTTATTTTCAAATGTCCAAAAGCAGCAAGAAAAATATAGGGATAAAAGCAATGTGACAAAGGCTAAGGATGACCAAATCCAACTTTTCTGCGCATTTGGAACTTTTTCCATAATAAAAATATGGGGGGAGTTTTTGCTGAGTTCGTCTGTGTTTCTCAGATCTCAGATCAAGTTCCAAACCATTTCACCAATACACAAAAGTGAGACGTGTACTCCAAACCAGGGTGAGTGGAAGGCAAGAATGCCTCAGCTGGTCTCTCTGAAACTCTGGGATTCTCTGGTTTCTTGAGCCACTACTACAGAAGACTATCTACAAGATAGACATGGGATTGGATTTTACCTGCAAGTGGACAGAGCCCCGGAGGAGTCTGCTGTCGTACAAAGGACAGAAATTCATACTCTGCCTGCTGCAATGTAATTGTACTCTCCTTCACTGCCTTGGTAAGACCAGACTGCAAGAGAGAATCCCCAGCCCCCACCAGAAACACATCAAGTCAGTTTTCAAAAGTATCCGGAAATGAAATTTCACTTCTAAAATGGGTAAAGATAACCACAGCTGGACCAGTTTTGGGGGGCTGGAGTTTGAACTGAAACTGCCATCGTTACACCAATTCTGTTTCTTAAAGAATCCAGACCAAATTTAGTTATGCTCCTGATTGTTAGTATCCCTTTCACATAGTCAGAAAAGATGGTGCTCAAAGTCCAAGGCTAGAAGCTCTCGGAAGAGGCAGCTACCACCAGGAAAGCAGCAGTCCCCATTCTCTGTGGGTCGAGTTCTAACCTTATCCATAAGACTGACTTGAGTAACACTTGAAATTCCACAATGTGTTCGCGACAGACTGAATGTAGAAGAGAGAAAAAGGACATTCAGGAGAAGGTGATCTCGAGAGGTCCCAAGGATGCAAAGTGCACAAGCAAGCAGCTGCCCAGGTTTGCCAAGCCATCTTCCTCTAACCCTTTTCTAACACCATCCACCAAGGGCACAGGATTCAGATGTGGGAGCAACAAGCTTGTGACTGGTCCCCAAAGCAGCAATCCTGTTATTTGGTAATGTTACCTTCCCATGATGCTCCTTGCACCAATCTGACATGCTGTCCAGCAACTCATCCGGCTGTTTGATAATCAGGTTGGGACCCTGTGGGTAGGAAGAGCCATTAGTCATCGAGAAAATCAACAGAAACTGGGGGTGGTGGCGTACACCTTTAATCACTGCCCTTAGGAGACTGAGACAGAAATGGGACTCCTTGACTTTGAGGCCAGCTGGGTCTGCATGGCAAGTTCTAAGGCAGCCAGAGCTATGTAAGAACTAACAGAAACAACCCTACTGTCAAACTGCACTTATTTTTATGAGTGTATTAGGGAGAAGGCCATATATGCCAAGCATGTGAGGTCAGAGGACACCCTTGGGTGTTTGTTCCTCAGGAGTCATCCACCTAAGGACCTAGGGCTTGCCAATTAGGCTAGCCAGCAAGCCCCCAAAGAGGCACTTGATTCCACCTTCCTGCAACCAGGATTACAGATGCAGAGCACCAGGCTGGCTTCTTACATAGGGGTGAAGATCTAACTCAGGGTGCTCTGTTTACACAGCAAATACTTTACTGACTAAGCAGCTACCCTGACAACATCCCTTTGTTTTAAAATGCACATTGTATTTGCATACAAAATGTGAAGAAAACACAAACACTATGGAGAGGATAGGACTGAGAAAGAGGATCAAATAAACAACAGATTGAGATAGATGTGTGTGTGTGTGTGTGTGTGTGTGTGTGTGTGTGTACTGTGAAGTTACATTCTGTAGTTTTAGTTTTACATTTAAAGTTAATGTTTTTAAAGAAATAAGTAATATCTGAAGAAAAAAGTGGCCCTCAAATTCTCAGTTCCATGTATGAATTTCTTTGAATTAAGAAAACCTTTAAAGATCTAGTTTTAGCTATGAATTTGCTTGTGTGCCTATGTTCATGAGTGCTGGTATCCTTGGAAGCCAAGGAGCACATCAGCCCTGGAGCTGGAGTTACATGCAGCTGTGAGCTGCCCAACATGGGTGCTGGGGACTAAACTCAGGTGCCCCATGAGAGCACTATACTACTTTAACTGCTGAGCTTGCTCTCTGGCCCCTAAATTTTATCTGCATACACACGCATGCACTTGTGCACACACACACACTGTAACACAGCACGAATGTGGAGGTCAAAGAACTTGTGGGAATTAGTTCTTTCCTTCTAGCAGTTGGGTTCTGAGATCAAATTCTGGTCATCAGTCTTGGTTGCAAGCGCCTTTACCCACTGAGCCAGCCTGCCAGCCCTCCAGTCCAGCCAACAGAGTCTGTCACACAGCCTGACTAGTAGAACTAAGCTAATAATAATCACTTCTGTTTTTCCTCAAAAGACAAAGGTTATAAAAGAAGTTTAACTTTCCCCATCAGGAGCTAAAAGTGTGCAAGAAATTACAGGCAGCTTATCTGAACTCTGCAGAAGACTATCTGCTACTTTGGGCAAGGAAGTATGACAAGAAAGGTGGTAAAAATAGATTTCAATCACTGAAAGGAGTTCAAGTTTAATCAGCACAGCTTATATCCGCTTTTAAAATTTTTATTAAGTTTTTATTTATATGCAAGAATGTAAGTATAACACATTCCTCTCTCCCTCTCCCTCCCTCTCTTTCTTTCTCTCTCTCTCTCTCTCTCTCTCTCTCTCTCTCTCTCTCTCTCTGTGTGTGTGTGTGTGTGTGTGTGTATCAGAGAACAAGGTCCTCCTCTCCTTCTTCTGTATGGTTCCTAAGGATTGAACTCAGGTTGTTAGGACTGGCAGCAAGCAGGGTCCCACTGATCCCCTACAAATTAAACTCAACAGCTAGTCTAGAACTGTACTAAAATAGGCCTGCTGTCTAAAACTGAATTGTAGCCAAATACAAAAACAGATGCTGACAATCTCAGTGGAGAAATTAAAAAAAAAAAAAAAAATGTTTAAAAAAAACCTGAAGAACAGAAAAAACATAATATAAATCTACTGGCCTCTTCTGGACTGTCCTTTGGCAAACTAAGACATTCAAATTAAGTTTGCAAAACAGGATGCTTCTAGCAGCAAAAATAAATAAATAAAAAATCACGTTCCTCAGATCCTTGCATGAAAATAAAACATACTTTCCACACAACTGACATCCCTTAAATATTTTCTTTAACACCCTTATCCTCATATGACTTAAACCTTCAAACAAATTCCCCATTCATGAACAACTATATTGACATGCATCCGAAGTTCCCCTGGGTACGTATCAACCAACTGATCCATTAATCCCTATTTTGGGTCTAAAAGAAAAATACTTCTTTGGCCAAGGCTAAGCAGAGCTGGTAAAATAAAGATACTTGACTGTTTATTGCCAGGAAGTTCTAAGCCAGAAAAATAAGCAAGCAACCTAAAGCTTGGTGCTTGGTTTATTTATTTACAAGTTTTAAAGAAGTTGTTTTAAGAAATAATCTCTAGTTCTCTTCCACATAAGTCTGATGCCATTACAAGACAGGGACTCATCTCTAAATGTCCTTTGTTGTTCCTTTTTGTTTTTAAATTCTGTTGTTGTTGTTATCACTGTGTAGCTGTGGCTGATCTGGCACTCACTCTGTAGACCAGCCTGACCTCAACCTCACAGAGATCTGTCTGCTTCTGCCTTCCAAAGTGCTGAGATTAAAGGTTTGTAACATCATGCCCAGCTAAAAATGCCTCATCTCCTTTGTCTACCCAAGGAATAAAAAGAAGTCCTAACTGTAGGCTTAGGAGATAGCTACAGCTCCAGTATCCATCCAGTCTACCCTCTGAGAACCTGATTATTAACAAGACTCCTTTCTCCGCAGCATCCCTACTATCTACGGGTTTTGGTGCTGTTTTATTTGTTGTTTAATTTTATTCCTATGTGTATGCATAGAATGGGGGGATACCTGGATACCTATGAAGGCCAGAAGAAGGCCATCAAGTCCTTTAGAGCTGGAGTTATGGGTGCTTGTGAGATACCTGCTAAAGGAAGATACTGTGACACAAACTCTTCATGATTGAGTAGTACATGCTTTAACCACTGAGCCATCTCTCCACCCCCACTATGTAGCCTTGACTGGCCTGGAACTGGCCATACAAACCAGGCTGATCTCAAACTCACATTGGGAGGCCTGCCATTGCCTCCCAAGTGCTGGGGTTAAAGGTGTGCACCTTTAACTATGCCTGGCCTGTTTTGTTTTCTATTGACTTCAAATATTGAGGACAATATCAAGATCAGAGATTTCATCTATGGTTAAGAGATACCACAAACTTTTAAAATGCTTCCTGAGCGGCTAAAATACAAATGCCAACAGGTGTGTTTTACTTGCTTTGCTAAATGTTTCAGTTAAAAGCAGCATGGTCAACATTTTTATCAGGGCTTGTAATGTCACTAAGAGAACAGTCTAAGTGCAACAACAGACAGTCTACAACCCTAACACAGACGTGCAGGAAGCACACATCCAGCTGAAAAGGCAATCAGCCGTTTGAACAATGGGTATTGTTCGAGAGGATTCAACCAACTCAGACCTAACGTCATCTGTCTGTAAGGAATGTATATGGATTTTTTTTTATCATGCCTGATGTAAAAACTATTTACACACACAGACATTGCATCGGGTATTCTACAGGAAGAATGACAATAGGCAATCTAGAAGTAATTCAAAGTGCTCATTTGGTAAAAGATGTAGGCGCATAAGATTTTGATCTCTATAGAGGAATCCTGGAGTGTATACCCTATGGAGTGGTGAAGGGATAACTATATATGGAATTAAAGTCAAAGTTATGACGTTAAGATGGAACTCTGGAAGAGGTCACCAAACCTGATAGGACCACAGCTTGCTGGACTACTGGTTAAGAACACGTGAGACTGCCTGGGTTTAGAGAATAGTTTAACCAGCTTCCTCAATATCTAGCTAAGTCCCCCAAATTTCTGCAACATAATGTCTTCAGGTACAAATTGAGCATCAGTAATAGAATCAATCTTATCATCATAAGAACAAACCTGTATAGCCTTCAGGATTGTTTAGCCCTTGGAAAAAAGACAGGTTGGTTTCTATAGATATCAATTGAAAAATTAATCCAGTATGAGATAGATTAATAATCCTCCTCATAATTGGTTCTACATCAATGCTAGTTCTGGTACCAACTCTAATTAATGTCCTAGCATATTATGGTGGACCTTAATCTACATGGACCTCAATCCACTAAATTTTTCAATTAGAATAGAAGAAACCATCTTTAGATTCCCGGTGCCCTTAAGTGGTATGAAAGTATTTACATGGCATCACCTACTTCAGCCAAAATGTTAAGATCAGAGTCAGTTATCAGACAGGCCATCTCGATAATCTGATCCTTCTCAATGTCCAATCCTGTCATCTGCAAAATAAACACATAAGGATATAACACATGAAACCATCTTTAGTAAATCTCTTCTGCCCACGTTTATTTAATAGATTCCTTTGTGCATACTCAGCTTACATTCTAGGATAAATAACTATGTTTCCTGGGCAGTACTTAGGGTAGTAAGTACTGAGCACTAGCTCAGTGACTGCTACAGACATTTACTGTAGGTTAGGTACTGTCAAACTGTGTTTGTCCCAGGAACAGACGCAAAGTAAGCAAGAAGAACACAAACACTTCATCACAAAAAGTGAGCTCACCAACATTACCTATCTGAAGTTTATAAAAGTTCCCTATTTGCTCCAACATCTGATCTTTATCATAATCTAGCATAAAAAGTTAGCAACTAAACTCTTTTCATAAGGAAATAACTGGGGCTCGAGGGAGGCCTAGGTATGAATGCGTTAAAAGTAAAATGGGTTCGGTTCCCAGTGCACTTTGAGTAACTTGAATCTTCAACTGGGGCCTCAATTTTCTCTTCTATGGAATGAGGGGTTAGGCTGAGTCATCTTCTGAGTCCCAACCAGCTTAAGCAACCTAGTCTTTTAAGGCTAGGAGATGGAGGTGAGGGGCGCTCAGAGTAGCTGTTCCCACTCTCACCCTTGATCCTGATCCCAGAGACACTAGGCGTTAGGCAAATTCACATCTGGGTGGAGGTAGAGGCTGCGGAGAGGGAAGACACATGGATGGCTCCACCCAGATGGAAAGAAATCCCACAGTCCAACACAGTCCCAGAACCACGCAGAACTCCTGGCTCGGGCCGTGCTCACCTGCCGCACCTGACACCCGGACCCCCACCACCTCCCGGAACAGGTGGGTCCTTGGGTCCCATGCTCGCCTCCCCGCACCCCCAGCCGGACTCTCTCACCTCCAGGTCCACCCAGACCATCCGCTGAGCCATGCTCTCCCCTGCCGCCATGGCTGCGCCACTTTCGCTGACACCTCGCGCCCCGAACTGCCCGTGCCTGCCACCCACGCCCCGCAACAGCCTGGAGCCCAGGGATACGCCTAGCATCACCCGGCACGAGCCGCCACGGCCCCAGCCCAGCCGGCCCAGCGCGCGCAGGCGCCACAGTCGCTAAACGTCGCAAACCCACGGGGAGGTGCCGGGAGAAGACTACAAACCCCAACATGCCCGGCGCCGACGCTCCCTCCACAGCCACTCTTGGCTGTCGAAAGGGCTAGTGGGAGTGGGAGTCCTTGGTCCAGCCGCCAGCTCCCCTCCCCCGCCACGTGTTTTCGGATGTTATGGGACTTGCTTGTATTTCATTACTAAAGTTTGTTTCCAGGAGGTATCATTCCTGTTTTTATTTGTTCTGAGCCGCGGAGTTGAAAAGGTTTGACTTCGAAAAAGAATCTAATTATCTAAGTTTTTTTTAACTGTATCTTTCCCTTATTGCTACCCCCCCTTTTTTTTTTAACCTGCCCCTCCCTTCCACGTATTGAGTGTATTTCTTATTTACTTGGAATCCGAGAATGACGTGCTATTTTGAGCTACGAGGCCAAATCCGCCATCATCATTTAGAAGTCCTTAAATGGACTCTTGTCTGAAAGATGACTTCGCACATATCAGGTGTTCCATAAATGTTCCTTTCCCGTCAAGGGCAGAAGCCTTGTCTCATATTCCAGGTTGCTGGAACGTGTGGGATGTGTTTGTTAGATCCTATACTACTCTACCTTTAAAACTTCTCAAAGTTAAATCATGCCTTTGTATAATTTTTGCAACCTACTAAAGCAAACTGGAATAGCTCTGCCTGTTCTGTCGTCCACTCTGATTTTGTCGTCCATTCTGTTTTTGATCAAAGGTCCTTAATCTCCTACAATAGCTGCGGTTTTTATAACCTCGCTGGAAGAGGCCTCTGTCGGGATTGCTTACATTTAAGTTTAGTAGCAAACAACTCTGTAAAGGTCAGTTTTGTCACAAACGTGCTCAGTCTTGAATCACAGACTCTTGTGTCTTTTTCTGAAAGCTGTGTTGCCAGTAATTACAGAGCTTGTGGTTGATGGCATAGTAATTCCTACCTGGTGAGCTGGTTTTGTGAGACAAGCATTGTTGCCTAATCAGAGCTTTAGGGATGCTGCAACCTCCTCCTAGTGGATTTCAGCTACTCAACCTGACAAAGTTTGGTCAAAGAACTGAAAGCTCTTGGAAACATGTGACATTGTATGTACAATTTTACCGCAGAATAGATACCTATGTTATAACAGCATTACCTACTGAATCATACTGTTTTTAGTTTGTAATCATTTGTGGCCATATTCATAGGAAGCAGAATTCCACTGGCTTGTTGAGACAGACTACAGAACTCTAGGTGGCCTGGAACTCTACCTCCCATGTAGCACGAATAATAAAAACGCAGGGGTAGATATTGGAGTTCAAGCTAAAGAACAGAAGAGCAAAGCAAGTAGCTCTTACCTCTACCAAGGCTGAAATGGAAATCCTGCCTTCCCTTGACTGGAAACAGAATTTCACATGAGACCCTTTGCTTCTCCCTTATATATCTCTCCAGTGCTGGGACTGGACAGTGTGAACTCTGTTATTCTTTTAGACTAATTCACTCTTGTGTAGCCCAGGGTGGTTTTAGACTCATAGGGATCCATCTGCCTCTGTCTCCTAGGTCCTCGGATTAAAAGTGTGTGCCATTATTGACTGGCTTCTATGCGTTCTGATCCCCAGGCCAGCTTTATTAAATCATAAACAATATATCACCACACTCCCAAGTGCTGGGATTAAGGGTGTCCATAATCATGCCTGGCCATATAGAAACTTTTTACTCTAAAGTACTATTCTTTTACATTTTGAAGGAATACCTTCTGTTTTCCACATCTTTAGGCTGGGGAGATGGTTCAAAGATTAAGAGTACTTGCTGCTCTTACAAAAGATATATCCCTGATTCCATGGGATGTGTTTCCCTCTTCAGACCTCCAGGGCACCAATAACGACACACACACACACACACACACAGAGTGAGAGAATGCACAAATAAAATAGATCTTTTTTGAAATTACATCTTTGATGATGGTATTAACAGCTTACAACCTAAAAAGCCATGTCCAAGATTTTTTTTTTTAAACAATGAATGTTTAAAATTACAGCTATGTAAATAGGTCATAGGAAACCCTGCCTCAAAAGAAACAGAAATGATGTGGGGCTTTTGGAAAACTTCTGTGTTTATTCAGCTATAGTAATATGCTCCTGATACAATGCTAAGTACAGATTTACTGTTGTTGCCATAAATAAAACACTCATTTCCTCTAAATTCTAAAGATATCATAAAACAGAAAATGGTAAAGGAAAGTGGATTTGGATTTACACAGTTTGGCCAAACTAAGGAGAGTGGGTATGTGTGCTAATTTCTTCTCCACCATATCTATGGCCATTTGTAGCAAGCTATGCAGCAAAGGCTACAACATTGTGAACTGTGAGACAGGGCCTTTCCTGGGGGTGGGGGTGGGGGACATGGGTGGCCCATAATTTGCATTCACTGTCCCTTTTTTCTGCTACAAGAACATTTGAGGTTTTGTCTCTTTGTTTTATCTTTCTTTGTTTGAAACAGGGCCTTACTCATTATATAGTCTAGGCTGGCCTCAAACTTATGACAGTCTTCCTGCCTCCCAAGTTCAGGGACTACAGTTATGAGGTAATACGTTTGGCTCCGGAAATTTTTTTTTAATTCATATCTCCCCTACATCCATTATTAAAAATAAAATAAGCTGAGTGCACCTTGTATACAATGGCCACTTTTCTTTTATTAAATCTAAAGTGCATTTTACATCAATTCAGTTTAACAAACACATACCACGTACTTAGCACATATAGAGCACTGGACTACGAAACTGTTGGAATTTGATCTGCAAGTCTGTCAAAGGCCAGAATGTTAAAGGCTTTGGTCCAGCATCGTGTTGAGAGCTTGTGAAAACTTTGAAAGGTGGGACCTTATGATAGGTCATTGGAAGCATGGCCTTGATGGGAATAGTGAGACCTCTACTCCTTCCTCCTGCTCTTTCTTCTCAGCTTGGCTCCACAGCATGCTACCTGCTAACATGTACCACCCACCCCACCACAGGCCCAAAAGCAATGATTCCACCTGACCTCAGATTTAAACCTCTAAAACCGTGTGCCAAGGCAAACCATTCTTTTTCCTCAGTTGATTATCTCAGGTACTTTGTTACTCTAATGGAAAGCCAACACAAATGACAAGATACTTACGATACCAGACATGATAAGTACTCAACATATTAAAGTAGGGGTCTGTGAGTTATCTGTTTTCTGGGCTTGGGGAAGGGGCAGGGTATGTCAGCTCACATTTCAGTAAAGCGGCCTTTCAGGCAGGGAGATTATGCCACCAGGAGCTTGAGGAAGATACCTAAGTTGAGGAAGTTGCTCAGGAAGCAGAGACGGGTAAATCGTAGGTAGTTTTAATTTCTAAAATTAGGGTACCTTATTTGTGATCTGGAGCTATTTCCTTGATAGGTAAGGAAATGACTCCTTTCCCATCTGTAAAATGTGCTAGTAGCAAATAAGGGAACAAATGGGAAAAAGCCTTTGTCCTTGTCACCAGGTGCTAGCTCACCCTCCTGTTTCTCAGACAAAGAAATATTAATAATATTTCAGAATATTAAATTTTTGTTTTTCTAAAGGAAAGTATAATGTACACTGATGTCAAAATAAAGCAAGATAATAAGGCTTATAAAGACATTTGAATTATGCAAATCTACTGAAGACCATTCTTTACCAGATACACAAAAATTGCATTCAAATAATCCCAACTCAATGTTTATACTGTGTAGTACAAAAAATGAAAAAAAAAAAGAAAGAAGCGCTAACAAGCTGATTACTATGTAAGTACATTCTTTTTTCTATGAGATTAAAGATTTTTAAGACTACAACTAGTCATATTTTAAAATGGAATATCAATACATCTTTGTATATCAAAATCAGAATTTAAAATATTACACTGACTCCAATTTTGCATTTCATTTATTGGGACTCAAACTATGATCATTGCATAAGCAGTTAGGTCTCTGCCACCTTTTCTATTATCATTTAGAGAGAAAAGTGCTGAAATTACAAAATCAACAACCTCAAATTTTGTATTTTGTTGTTGTTAGTGTCTGTATATATGGTACGTGGTGAAGGGTGCAAGTGTGTGCCCATAGCCTCTGAAAGTCAGAGGACAATTTCCATTGTCTGTTCTCTCCCTTCCTCCTTGCTTGGAGGCACAGTCTCTTTTACTGTTTCTGCCTTGCTATATATTCCAGGCAAGCTGACCTTTGATATGCCAGGCAACTCTCCTGCTTCTGCCTCCCATTTCACTGAAGGAATACTGGGATTACAGATGCATGCCACCACAACCAGCTTTTTTTTTTGGGGGGGTGTGGAGACAGAATTTCTCTGTGTAGCCCTTGCTGTCCTGGTTCTCACTCTGTAGAGCTGGCTGAGCTCAAACTCAGAGATCCACCTGCCTCAGCCTCTCTGCCTCCCAAGTACTGGGATTAAAGTTGTGTGCCCTGTAACACATCCAGCTTTTTTATGTGATTCTAGAGAATTGAACTCAGTTCACTAGGCTTATGAAGCAAGTGCTTTTACCCACTGAACAATCTTGCTGGCCAACAATGTCTTATTTTACAAAAAGTAAAAACAGTAATGATATCTCAACTCTTGAAAATGGAGACAGGAGAATCATGAATTCAAGGTCATCCATGGCCATATAGGGAGTTCAAGGCCAGCCTGGGTCACATGAGACCCTATCTCAAAAAGGAAAACAAGTTTCAAATATTAAGCCATAATATAAAAATCAACTACTATTGTGGGATATTTTTAAACACTGTGTGAAGATGAGTTGTTTGATTGGTTTAATAAAGAGCTGAATAGCCAATAAGACAAGAGAGACTGGCAGGATTCTCAGGGAGAGAGAGGACAAAAAGGAATCTATGTGCTAGGGTTATGACACATAGGCACCAGGGAGACAACAGGAGATGAAGAACAAGTCAGAGGTAGCCAAGCCACGTGACAGGACACAGATTAAAACATTGGGTTAATTTAAGTTATAAGAACTAGTTAGGAACAAGCCTAAGCTATAGGCTGAGCTTTCATAATTAATATTAAGTCTCTATGTCATTATTTGGGAGCTAGCTGGCAGGACTGAGGAAGACTCAATGCAAACTACATCTCCCCTTATGCTGTCACACCTAATTAAAGAAAGCATGGAAGCAAAGAGCCTGGTTTCTGGAATTTTAGACTGAATTAGCTATGACTGGCTCCACTCAATGTATAATCTTTGGGAAAGTTCAAACTTTGTCTTCTATAAAACCACTGAAAGTAGCTTAGTAACAGTTTAATAAGTACTAGTTTCTAAAAAAGGAATTCACATTTACATATTAATATATTAACACTCAGCTGGGCAGTGGTGGCACACACCTTTAATTCTAGTGCTTGGGAGGCAGAGGCAGGCAGATCTCTGTGAGTTTGTGGCCATCCTGGTCTACAGAGTGAGTTTCAGGACAGGCTCCAAAGCTACACAGAGAAACCCTGTGTTGAAAATCAAAAACAAAACAAAAATCAACATATATATATATATATATATATATATATATATATATATGTATATATATATATATGTGTGTGTGTGTGTGTGTGTGTATGTATGTGTGTGTGTGTGTGTGTATATATATATATATATATATATATATATATATATACACTCAAGCTCAATATGACAGCATGATTTATATTTGCCAACTGTTTCTCCTTAGTGATATAAAAATTTAAAAATTAAGCATGTCTATATAATCTTATTAAAAAGTGTATGACAAAGCTTGTTTTGCTTTTAATGTGAAAAGCTGAGGGGAAAATTGACTAACATTGAACTATGCAAACAGCAAAATTTAAGTAATGAAACCTCAAAAAATGTACATGTTCAGAAATTTACTAAGAAACAAAAGAGAAGGAATGACTTATTTTTAATAAGTTTTGTTGTTTTTGACAAATAGAATGCCTTTATAGGCTGTATTGTGATATTTTATGTGTATACATTGTAGGAGGATATAACAGGGATAACTAGCAAATCTACCACCTTCACCTCAAATAGTTATTTCTTTGTAATGAAACACTTGACATATACACAAATATATATAGTAATATATAAATATATATATACACACACAAATATAATAATACCCATCACACTAGGTAACAGATCAGTAAGAATTATTCCTCTTGTTGAAACTTGCTGTCCTGTGATGGTTAGAGTCTGGGGTTTTCATTTTTAAAATTTATTTTTATTTACATATATATATATATATATGCTTGTGCCAAATGTATGTGAGTACCCACAGAGGACAGAAGAGGTGGTCAAATCTCCAGGCACTGGAGTTACAGATAGTTGTGAGCTGCCTAAAATAGGTGCTGAGAGCCAAACTCCAGTCCTCTAGAAGGGTAGCACTCTTTAACAATCCCAGTCATCTCTCCAGCCCTCTGCTTAGTTTTGTCAACTTGACACAGTCTAGAATCACCTCAGAAGGAAATCTCAACGAAGGATAGTCTAGATCACAATAGGCTATGGACACCTTTTTGGTAGATTATCTTGATTACATTAAGGAAGAAGTCCTGCTCACTGTGGGTGGCACCATTCCCTAGGCAAGAAATTCTGGTCATTGTAAGAGCAGAGAAATGCAAATTCATGGCTCCCTGCTCTTAACTGTGGATATAACATGACTGCTTTAAGTTCCGGCTGCTTTTGAATTCCTTATAAAGATGAACTGTAACCTGAAATTGTAAGCTAAAATAAAACCTTTCTCCTTGAAGTTACTTTTGTCCAAGTATCTCATCAGCAATGGGGAACAAAATTACAACATACTCTTTAAGCAATATCTCCCCTTTTCCTGTCAACACCCTATCCCTGTTTCTTACTGCCCACTCCCCACTTCTGGGTTCAACTTTTTGAAGAATATGTAAACCATTTGTAGCACTTAAAGAAAAGTCCAAGAGATGGAGAATAGCACTGGAGGTGGTCTGTATGCTAGTGGAGGAGAAGCAATAACAAGTGGGAAAGCTGTCAAGCAGTATTTGTTTGCTTTTTCCAAACAGGGTCTCTCTGTGTATCCCTAGCTGACCTAGAACTCACTCTGTAGACCAGGCTGGCCTCAGACTCACAGAAATCTACCTGCCTCTGCCCCTGCCTCTGCCTCCTGAGTGCTGGGATTAAGGGGATGCACCACCACAACCCATCTCCAGTATTTTCTTAATAGGGTATGGAAGAGGGAGTTGATGGTACCATGGTAGCTTTATGCTCTGTCAACTTAGCTAAAATAGAATGATGGTTTCCAGAACCTCCTATAGTAGTTTCTATTTAGAGTTGGTTTTGAAGAGTTAAAAAAAAAAAAAAAAAAAAAAAAAAAAAAAAAATGGGGTTTTTGTTCCTAACTCTGGGAGATCTGGGAGAAAGTCTAAATTCTTGGAATTTCTCAAGTTTTGGCAGTATCTTCATTATTATCTTCAAATGGTGAACCATGAAAGTTTATGCTACTGTGGTGACCTTCAAAATAGGACAAGATCAGCAGGTAAAGGTCAACCATGTGATCCCAGGGATGGGGCTTTGAGCTGCATAGTAGTCTGAACCTCATGAGAGAAAAGCAAGATTGGGTTTGATCACATAGCCAAAAACTCAATTATGATGACTATTCAATGGAACTTCAATACAATCTGGAAATGTACAAACTTTATTAGTGTGTATGTTTCAGTGTGTTTGTGCCATGAGACCTGTGTGGAAGTCGGGAAAACTCTTTGGTGTGCACTTTCTCCTGGGAAATAAGACTGGTTGTCAGACTTTCACACCAAGTGCCATTATCTGCTGTGCCATCTTGCCTGTCCTCCCATAAAATTTCTGAATGGACAATAAAGCTCAGACATGTTTCCTGGCTGACCATGATGCTTTGTTTTGCTAGGAAGGTGATCCAACCTAAGGACAAGTGACAAAAACATGGAAGCTTCGCTTCTGAGAACTTTCCTGTTCTTTTCCTATGCATCATCTCCTTTGGGGTACTTTATCATTTTTATCTTTTTTGCTATAGTAAAACCGTGTCTTTGTGTATAGCTCTTTCCTGAATTGAGTCTTTGTACTAAACTATCATTGCTTAAGGTACAATGGAAACCCCTGAACTTTGTAGCCAATTTGTCAGACCTATGGGTGGCCTGGGAGTTTCTGCTCTTCTGGAGATCTGAATTGAGGGTGGCCTCAAGAAACCTGTCTTTTCCAGAACTTTGGCTCAACTCTAGAAAGTTACTCTTTGAGTATCAATGCTGTTGACCAAACAGAAATGTCTATGATGAACAGATATAAACAGGCCAGGTAGGATAGGGACCCCAAAGCAGTAGTTCTCAGAATGTCCTTGCTCAGGCCAATACCAGAAAGAGGTGTGGTTCCTATATGATTTCCCCTAAATGAGCACCTGTGCCTAAAGGCCAGAATGCAAATGAAACCAGGATAAGGTACCCGGATGGGTCAACTGCTGCATCATCCTCTCATGGCTCACCCAGCTGCTACCATAGTCCTTTAAAAAGTATCTACACTAACAGCTCTTTGTACTCTTTATTTCCCAGGATGCCTTCTGCTATGCAGGAGCTCTGCATTCTTTCCCTGACTAAAGCTCCCACCTCTCAATCGGTAATAAACTTGTAAAATTCACCCTCTTTGACCTCTGAGTTTCATCCTTTGGATTCCCGAGACGAGAACATGAAAGCTACTGGTTCAGGGCAGCTTGGGTGGCTGCTGAGTTTCTGGGACTCTAGTTCTTTGAGAAAGGTTCCATCATCCTCAAAGATGTAATTCTGTCATCAACAAGATGTAGTTAAGATGTCTAATATCCCCCCACAGGCCCTAGTGTTTGGACACTCACCTCTAGCCAGTGGTACTGTTAGGACTAGGAAACTTTAGGTGGTCTAGTTGAAGGAATTAGGCTACCAGTGCTGCAGGGGTTTCCTTGAAAATTACTTCTTGGCCCTATGGTCATGAAGTGAACAAGCAGCTGTCACATACTCCTGCTGTTATGACTCATTCTACCATGCCTTCTGCTCTATAACAGACCAACAAAAAGATAAATTGCCTGATGAACTATGCCTTCTATTCTGATAGATGAAAATTACCCTAGGAATGTACACCAAAATAAATTTTCTTCCTATATTTGTCAGGTATTTTGCCACAGCTACCACAAAAAAAAAAAAAAAAAAAAAAAAAAAAAAAAGGTATCTAAAAGGGAAGTAACAGGCCTGGTTCTTAGAATATGGAGAACATTGAAGGATAATTGTGGCCCTGTGGCACTTCATGCATTGCTTATGGACTGCTTAGCTCAGTGTGGGCACTGAGTCGTACATTTTCTAGTTCCTATCATGTGGGGCACAGAACTAGGCATTATAGCTAAAAATTAGACAATAAAAACTCAACTTAGTTTTTAGCCTTTTCCAGTTTCTTCCTGCTCAGTTTTGCTCTTCAGTTGTCCCTCTCAATTGATTCAGACTGACCCATGGTAACTTCAAACCCAACACCAGATGTTGGCCAGCATATTAGTATATCAACAATCAAAACTATGTTAAGTTTGCATCCCTGGAATAAATTCCTCCCTCTACATCACTTAGTTCTGCTATTCTAATTTTGTTGTGACAGATACAGACCATCCATTGACTTAAAAATAAACAAAGCACCACTTGGAAATAAACAAGAATGCTTATAAACAAACAAACAAACAAACAAACAAGAATGGCTCTACAGCTTCCCCAACCCTGCTGCGCATTATTCTTATGAATACTGACACCAATAACCACACACTCCTGAGGTTTTAGAGTATATCCTACACACTGAAGTATATCTTTCTTTTTTTTTTTCCCCAGAGAGGTTCCTAGGTTATAGTAATGGAGCTTTCAACTTTTGTCTATAATGAATCCCATGGCTCTCTTGCCCTGACTGTTTACAAAGTACAGATATTTAGTTTATTAGTTTGACTGGGTAAAACTGAAAGGAAACAGTCACTGATCTTCCAAGGCTTGCCCCGAAAAAGGTATTAAGCCAACATTATTGTGATCACCTATGGATCAACATGACTTAGTCCAAACTAGATAAATTGCAATTCTCCAAGTAGATAACTAGAAATACCAGGCTTATTGCAAATAAAACTGCTTAAGCAAACAATTTATTTAACAAACAAAACCTTAACCTATGCCAAGTGAGAACACAGAGCCTGGACACTTAGAACATCTGAGAGTAGAAAGCAAAGGAACTAATAATAGTTCACAGTGCTCTACACCATAATCTATGTTGAGAGAAGTCTTGCCATGCATCAGGGCAAATCTACAGAAGATGCTGTAAGATGGACAATCTTTACCAAACAAAGCATGAACAAATAAGACTTAAAGTACACTGCTAAGTTATTGGATACCCCTGACGTCAATGATGCCAAAATAAAGAGACACATTCTCTTTTCATGAATTTAATATAGAAAAAACAGTATAAATGCTGTGGTATAAAGAGGATCCATTTTTCATAATAAATTCTTAAAAATGATTTGCAGTGAATGAGCAACAGGATCTTGAAACATGCACGTTTTGTTAAACAAAATTTCAAAATAATAATCCTTTCAGTGAAACATTTGCCATTTTATGTGCTAACATCGTTGTTCCTCTAAAAAGAATTTTCATCAACACTGTCTTTTTATGTAAAAATATACATGTAGATATTTAACTTCCTGAGTGACTAGTCATACAGCAAATACAATTTAATGAAAGAGTTTTAGAGTTCTTAGAATGAACTAGTATAGATTTACAATGTATGTTTGTGATAAAACTCAAGAGCATACCACAGAATTTGTACTTAAATTCTGAGTTAGAAAATGATTCATCCTCTAAAAAACAAATCAACTGTTTAAATAAACTGTTAATAGAATGGATTACTGAGAAGTTCTATTTTCTCATTTATTAGCAAAATGCAGATAGCCATTTCAGACTACCAACCTGGATGTTTCCTACTATATACACCAAAATGATTCATTACCAAGAAATTTCTTGCAACACAAAAGGATGAGATAATTAAAATATTTGCTTTATAATACAACCAATCTATACAGTTCATCTCTCCTAGCTGACATGACCGGAATGGTGGCACATTCTTTTGTATAAAATCCTTCCTCTTCGGAAACCCTGAGGTAAGGTAAGTAAAGGAACAAACAGGGAGCCACAGTTCTCAGTTCTCTATGAGACTGCTAGACTTAAAAACATCTTTTTTCAAAGACAGGTGGAAAATTGTGGGGCTACTCTATACAGTTGTTAAAAATATTTCCAGAACAACTTCATTAAAAGGGCCTAAAATGGCCCTGTAAACAATGTCCTTGGAATGTTAGTTAATGTCGAGATGAAGGCCATTTCCCACCTCTACTACTGTCCCTTCTGTTATCATAGTCATGGCTCCAACCATCGTGATTCCTGTCATCATAGTAGAAATCCTCTCGGCCTCCTCTGTAATGATAGTCAGACCCATGATCAGAGTAGCGCTGCTCACGGCTATAGTGTCTATCTGCTAGGTAGGGGTGAGAATTCTGTCTTTTACGCTGTAATGACAATGCATCTTGGCGCCACTGGGAGCTGGAAGACTGGTTAAAGGTATGACCATGTGATTGAACTGATGGAGAAAATCCCGACTGATCTGAATGCGGAGAACCAAACTTCCCACCATATGACATCTGTCTGAAAACATTGTTCATCTGAGAGAAGAAAAAAAATGAAATATTAACTGTAAGTACTTTTTAATAGCAAAGCCAATGCATTAGTCAATGATATGTAGAATAAAGGAAAATCAAAATTACCCTTTCCCAGATGCATCCCAAGCTGAATATGATTTAATATAGTCTAATACTAAAGTTCCATTCATCCTGAGTATCTTACAGATACTTGAACATATATACACTACTTGCTTCCAAGAATATAAGACATGACTATAGTATGAATCACTCTAACAAACACACAAAGAATTAGACCCTCATTAACATTAGGAAGACCTCTCTGAAGGTAGAATACAATCTGAATTCAAGAAAATAAACAGAACAAAAAGAGATCATTTCAAGGGAGAAGCCCATAGCAGAATCCAGAATGGGTTCTGAGAAAAACAGCTACAAGCAGCATAGATCCTGCACCTTAGAAGCTGTTAAAAGTTGATGACAAAAGCTGGACATAGTAGCACATGCTTTTAAAACCTTATCTCTTTGAGTTCAAAAGCAGCCTGGTCTATATAGAGCTCCAGAACACCCAGCATGTCTCAAAAAAGAAACAAAACATCAAAAAACAGCAGATTTAGTTTTAGGGTAGGCCTCATGATAATATATAAAAAAAAAAAAAAAACCACTTCAGGTAAGTTGGTCTAGAAAATACATGTTAAATTATTAAAACTACAATGATCACGTTAGTCTAAATATTTGACAAAGTGTTAAGAATTAAAATAAAAACAGCTAATTTATGCCTAAGGACATAATAAAACAGAAATGAAAAGTTATCAGATGTAATAGGAATACTTTAACCCAAGTATGAAGTATGACTTTATCTTAGCAACTCAATTGGGAAAAAAAAAAAAAAAACAAAACAAAAAAAAAAAAAACCAAAGAAATCAAAACTGCCTACCACTGCTTGCCGCTGATAATCTTCTGGAGAAGAGAAGGACCTCTGGACCATCTGTGCTGAAGGAGTCATGTTACCCACCGCCCTTTCATAGCTGCAAAGAGAAAGCAAGAATGATGAGTGATCACTCAACACTCAATACCAGTCATGACTGAAGACAGTTCTCAATAATGAAAATGATTAAGATAAGCGGTTTCTATGTTATATGTTTGAAATAGCTGAAGGAAAGAAAGGGCATTTATTCTACTTTGGGTTAGCTCATCAGCTTTTCTGAAAAGATGACATTTAAATTAAGAAGTGAGGAATGATTACTTGCAGGCAAAACAGTCTTAACTGTGGAAAAGGCTAGAGAAATCAAACTCGGGGCCCAGGAGCCAAATATAGTTGTGTAACATGGTATTTTCTGGAAACGGTACTGTTTTCCTCTTGGGTTACCTATGGCTACCTTTACTGCTACAACAGGAAACACAAAGGAAACAGGGCCAGCACACATCTAAAGAATTAACTACTTGACTCTACAGAAGCAGAAAAAATGTATTGGTCCTTAAGCTAATACCATCATTCATATTGAGATTTTACTCTCTAGTTGTAAATAAAAGAAACTGAGTAAAAAAACTATAAATTTAAAATGTTATTTTAACTTGAGCAATTAGGTATGTATTTCTGAGACATTATAAAGTGAAAAGGTTTGGACAAATAACCATTTGTTTTATCCTCTTAGTGTTAAATCAGACTCAGTGGAGTTAGGAAAAACCAGGGACTTTCCTTTAATTTGGGGGTGGGGAGTGTGTGTCTCAGAGCAAATTCCAGATTCAAAGAGGGCAAAAAGTACAATTTACTTTATGCCAGAGTATGAGAATAATCTACCGTAGCCTATGATTAAAGTTAAAAGGAATGACTATATACTTACTCAACCCTCCCAAGAAATTCTAAGGGGAAGATCTTTGTTCCATTTAACTGCCTTTGACTGTTGTATGAAAGTGGCTGAAGAGGACATTTTGAGTGCCAACTGGTAAGTGTTTAAACACCACTAAATGATTTCAGCTGGCAAAAAAAAAAAAAAAAAAAAAAAAAAAAAAAGGATACAGGGAGGGAGAGAGCAATGTTTTTGTGCTACTGCTTTTTATAATTTGTCCTTCCAACATTTCTCTTCACAGCAGCCATCCAATTCTCTCTGGCTTTGGCAATGCCTTAATCCAAACCCACTTTGATCCAACAGCTCCACAGTCGCTTGCCAATAGCTTCCTAATTGGTATTTCTTTCACTATTGTCTCTTCTAACACATTCTTCTCCCATTGCAACCAAGTAACTCTTTAAACTTCTAACTACATATCATCATTTTACTTAAAATATTTTAATGCTTTCATCCTGTTTAGAATAAAATATCCCCAAAACCTGACTATAGCCCTATGAGACACTAACTCAGCCTTTACGTATTTCATCAAAATGTCCATACCTTTATTGCACTGGCTTCTTTTAGTTCCTCATCTATCTGCATCATCTCCTGCTATTAAAAAGCACTTTCTCCTCCTCTAAAAAACTAATTATAGTAATTAAACAGGTAGCCACAAAGTACATGTCTTCATCTAGATTTAAAATTCCACTTGGCAGTGTATAATATTGTGGCTTGATCATACCAACCAGGTTGTGCCTCCACACACTCCTTACAAACAGCTCAAATTTGGGCAAGTTGACTTCCAATCCATACTTTCTGCACCAAAAAGTAGAGATAAATAAATCCTATTTCATAGTTGCTTCTAGAAGTGACTGATATCATACATGCAAAGTATTTAGTGAGGCACTTTATATAACAGGTATGTGTCAATTCTAAAATGAAAGCCCTTTATGAATGGGCATATAATGGCTCTACAGAATTTACAAACAACAAAACCAGCATATAGCTGACTTAGGTAAATACAGTACTATCTTTAACCTTCAGAGAGCATTTTATTTAACTTTCTTTCTTTACAAAGTATAGGAACAGAGAAATGAGGTTTAAAGACTGCACAATTGGTCGAGGTGGGTCTACACTCCAGTTCTATTAACTCAGCCCAGTAGTCATAATTCACTAATCAGTACCTTTAAACAGCAAGAAAACAAACAAAAAACAATATTGGTGATAAAGTTACTGAACATTATAAGTATTTTTTGTTTCAATTCCATCTGTTTATGTGGGGAGGACATGTCCTTACAAACACACATGACTACAGCTGTACTTCATTTAGAGGAAGGGAACCACAGAACCCATTGTGTCTCCGGTCTCCTTAGAAAGGGGCATGCGACTGACCCAGCACAGCACAGCAGCAGAGTGCTATGCTACGAGGGAAGCCATTCACTAGTGCTTCCTGAGCTTAGAAACTTCCTGATAAATGACTTTTAACAGTGAGTGAGAAACAGTACCTGTTAGGAGACGTGGAGGTAGGGCTTAAATTTCCAACATGATGCTGGGGATATGACACACTGGCATCCTGAGAGGCGTGACTACTTCCTAAAATGAGGTAATTTCAAAAATTCTAATTGAAAATCAAAAAGGCCAAAGCAATTTGAAATGTCTCATCCAGTCTAAATTACTCCCAAGAGATAAACAGCTTAAAAGCAACACCAATCCCTCCCCCTCAAAAAAACAAAAAACAAAAAACAAAAAAAAAACCAAAAAAATAACAACAACAACAACAACAAAAAAACACCACTCAAATTGCTATACACTACCTCACAGTTTTTAGGTAGTTAATTTTTAAGTAGTTAATACCAGGAAAAAGAAAGCATTCCAAACAAGACATTACATAATGCAGAAACAGCCAATGTGGACATGGTATTAGGATCTTCATACTATATTACATGAGTGGATAGATGGAAAGCCTTATCCTTGCCTCACAGATTAGCAGCAACAAAATCGGTATTTGTAAATCACAAAGCACCCTGGGAAACAGCAAACTTTTAAGTATTTTCATCATCAATCTTTAAAATAGAAGTCTGGTATAGAGTGGACACCTACAATCCCAGCACTTGGGAGAAAAACGCAGGAGAATCAAGAGTACAAGGCTAGACTTGACTACATAGTGAGTTTGAAGCTAGTCTAGAATACCTGGAACCCTGTCTCAAAAACAAAAATGGATTAAAAAAAAAATGGATTAAAAAAAAAAAAAAAAAGCTGGAATAGTAAAATTGAAAGCATGAGCAAAAGAAACCAAAAAACCCTTTCCCTATCACCACTATACCTGAGCCATTACCTGATCTAAACTGAATTTTGATAGGCCTCCCGAAAAGTTTAATTCCATTGAGAAGATTCATGGCGTAAGGAACAGACACTTCGTGCTTGAAATTCACAAATGCAAACTGTTTCAGTTTGCCATCTTTATCTTTGGGGATTTTCACCTTTATTACTGGCCCAGCCTGCAAAGAAAAGCATTCACAACTTAAACAAGGCAATTTCAGAAAAACACTTAAACTTCAGAAATAAACAAGAATGCAAGCCTGTTATGGTGGCACATGCCTGTATTGTCAGCAGTCAAGAGGCGCAGGCAGGAGGAGCGTTCAAAGTCAGCCTCGGGAGTCCCAGGCCACCAAGGCTACACAGACGACCCTCTGTCACAAATACTAAAAAGAAGAGAACACAAAAGTTTTTTTTTCTTTAAAAAAAGGTATGTAATCAAGACCTCATTTAAAAACAAAATGTTAGCCGGACAGTGGTGTCGAACGACTTTAATCCCAGAACTCAGGAGGCAGAGGCAAGGGGATCTCTGTGAGTTCGAGGCCAGCCTGCTCAACAGAGCTAGTTCCGGGACAACCAGGAATTCACAGAGAAACCCTGTTTCAAAAAAAAAAAAAAAAAAGTCCTGACAAGGGCTGGACATCTACTTCCCTTTTTAGTAAGGATAACAATTCTAGTCCTGCCTAAAATCGAGATTATTTGGGGAAAGTTTTTGTTGTTATGTATAATATTAATAAAGAACAGAGAGCGCGATACTGTGTCTACATCTCACATGACTGTGTGACGTCTTCAAACAGCTATCATTTCCCCACTGCACGGAAACAAACATTTACAAGACAAAGTGGATTTTCTTCGACTAAAAAAACTGACTTCCGCATCGACCAATCAAATACAACCAGCTATTGAGTCAAGAAGCAGGGACAACATAGTTCGAATTTTTCGGACTTTTTTAAAAAAACACGCCAATGCTGCTTTCCTACGTTAAATTCACAGTTTAAAAAAAAAAAACTTTAATGTCTGCAACTTCCTAAGCAAGTTAATCGGAAATAGAAGCGGAAACGTGTGAGACGAAGAAAAGGCCAATTAACTCAATGGGGAGGCGAGGTACACAGGAAAGGGGAAGCAATGCTGAGGTTCCGCCTCGGGTCCCTGCACCTTCACCGGGATGGAGACGCAGACACCCACATCATCAGACGTCACTTTTGGCCCGAACGCCCCGGAGTTCGGGCCTGGCGCGCTCCGCTCCTTAGCTGGGCCCGAGTGCCCCAGCCACCTTGAGACCGTGCCCGCGGCTTACCTGGTGAAAGAGCTCGAAGAGGAGCTCCTCCGTCACCTTCGTCTCCAGGTTACCCACGAACAGAGTGCGATCGGCCTCCGCGGCCGCCGCCCCCATCTCCGCGTCGCTTCCAGCCTCAGGCCTAGTCTGACTGCTGGCGGCCCACCGACCGACCCTACTGCGCAGTCTCAGAAACACCCGCGTCCTCTCGTTCAGACGTCACGACGTAAACGCCCGTCGCGCGCGAGCGCAGGCAGGCTACGCATGCGCGCGGCAGAAGCGCCCGTTTCCGGAGGCTGCTCCTTCCGCCATTGCACTTTTGAAAATGGCGGCTGGGGTTGGTAACGGCTGTGTCCGACGCGGGTTGGAGTGATCTACGGCGCTGCCGAGGGCCCAGTTTGGTCGTCGTACGTCAAGCAAACACTGCGGGCGGTGTTTGAAGATGGCGCAGAACTCGATGTCGCTGTCCGCCGGCGATCAAGCCAACAGGGTGGCCTACCGGTCCTCTGAAGGCGATTTCAGCCCGTCTGCCTTGGCGTGGGCGATGGTCTCTGGAGACAGCTTCCTGGTTACTAGTCTTGAGCTGAATCAGTCAGGACCTCGGCCGCCAGCACGACCTAGCGTTCGGACCGACAGACGTCGAATGCCCGTCGGTGGCCGCAGCCGTAGCCGAAGCCGCCAAGGCAGATTCTCGCCTTACCCGATCCCTGGCGTCAAGCTCGACCTCTTAAGAAGTGTGCTGCAGCAGCGTCTGGTTGCGTTGGGAAGTGCCCTCGCAGCCCGGATCTCGGCGTAGAACGAATGCCTCCCCTCACTTAGCTTGCAAACAAGGCCTCTCTGAAATCATTTGTTGATGTAACGGCAGTTTTGTTTTTACTGACGTATTTGTCACCTTTGTGGGCTGTTAATATATAGCCTAACAGAGTTTGGCCAGGCGAAGTGACCCTCTTCTTTAATATCAGAACTCTGGAGGCAGGCTCTTGAGTTCCAGGCCAGTCAGTGTTTTTTTTTTTTTTTTTTTTTTTTTTTTTTTGGAGGGGGGGGCGGCTCGGCTCTTAATCAGTCCATATTGGGCCAATAAGAATGTAGGAGGGGTTTTCTACGTGTAATCCAGGCTTGCTGTAGATTGACATGTGTTAAGTTAACCATGGCCTTGAAATCATCCTGCCTGCCTGTGCCTCCTAAGTGCTGAGATTCAGAAGCATGAGCCACACTGGGCTTGAGTAACACTCAATACGGAAACCAGCTGTATACCTCTCTGAGTGAATACTCTGAGGCTTGTAATTCAAGCTTTCTTAACTTGTCTTCCTCTACCTCCGACTGCTATTAAATTCGTGTTGGTGAAAACAAGTGTCCTGCCGAGCCATGGTGGATCAGGCCTTTAATCCCAGTACTTGGGAGGCAGAGGCTTGTGAATCTCTTGAGTTCCAAGCCAGCCTGGTCTACAAAGCAAGTTCAAGGACAGCCAGGGTTACACAGAAGTCCTGTCTCGAAAAACCCGAAAAAAGAAAAACAATGTCCTTTAACACACTGCTTTTTCCTTACCACCTCACACACACACAGCCCCTCCCCATCCCTGCTCTGTTAGTTTTACTAATCTACAGACTTTTTTCTCTCTCTTTCTCTTCAGTGTCTCACTCTGTATCCCTGGCTGTTCTGGCTCTGCCTACTAAGTGCTGGCCAGACTCCAATCTTAAATATGCTAAAAGCAAGTTAGTTCCAAGTTAAGCCAATGTACACACTCTTCCCAAAGAGTCACCAAATGAAATGTGTTGTATCATTAACTCCAGATTTGTTAGTATGAATCTGCTGTCACAAAATATGCTGGTGGGACCTAAGTATCTCACAGTCACTTCTCATTTGTTTTCTGCTCCCTGTCTTTACTCTCAATCCTGGAAGGGTTTTTAGGAAACTTACTGACAGGGCCTTGCTGTGCTGCCCAGGTTGATTTAAAACTGCAAATCTTTCTTAAGGGTCCCCAGTCATAGGTGTGTACTCAGCAGCAGGTGAACATGACACATCCCTGCCCTCAAGAGCCATGAATGCATTCGGAATAGAATAAAAGGTAATGGCCACACTTGGCTGTTCATTAAGTATAGTGATGCAATTCAGGATTGGTTGTGATGGCTTCCCATGATAGCTGTTACCTTGGTTCTCTTAGGTGGCTGATCATTCTTACGCTATTCTCTAGAGTGATATTGGGAAGAAGTTTGTGGGGGTTTTGTTTTCAGACCCTTGTCTATTCAGATTTACTTAAAATAATTGAGGTAAAGCAAAATCACCACATACTACATGACAATGGTTGTTAGAACCACATTTTTTTTTTTTTTAAGATGGTATGTATGAGTGCTCTATCTCCGTGTACTGCTTTATGCTAGAAGAGGGCATCAGATCCCCCTACAGATGGTTGTGAGCCATGTGGTTGCTGGGAATAGAACATAGGGCCTCTGAAAGAGTATCCAGTGCTTTTAACTGCTGAGCCATTTCTCCAGCTCCTAGAACCACATATTAAGATGAAAAAATTAATGCAGTAGTTAATATAGTGATAAGACTGGAAATCATGCCAAAGGAAAGATACTGACAGGATATTAGCTACTTTTAATTGAGTTCATGACATTGTGCTAGAGGCCGTTGTTCAGTAGGTTGATTGTCCTGTGCTTGCTGTTGCCTGCATCAGACACAATTAAGTAGTGAACAAGGTACATCGCCAGCTTTGCTCATACCAAGTTTTTGTTACTTGATTGTCACAGCAACCTGTAGAAGGATATTGCATTTTAATTTTGTTACTGGGGTGAGGTGGCTTTTCCAGGGTCATCCAGCTTGCAGCTTTTTAGCTGAGGTCCTTTATCTGAACCATACAATACAGACACATCTTAGAGTAGTTACTTTGACAATTTTTCAATTGTAACTCATAGTTGAGAAAATTCTACATATATGCTGTGGGTTTTAGACTGGGAAGAGATAGTGAAATAAAGCTTGAAAAAATAGTGCAGTCCTTAATTTTAGAGATATCTAATGTTGGAAAATGCCACCTCAAAAGGCAGTAAGTTAGCTGCCAGAGTTCAGAATAAGCTTAATCCTTTTGATTTTATCAAATGCTTTGAGTGCAAAATTAGGTTAAAGAACTTTAGGTCTTGTCCATTCAATGTGTAATTTTGTGCTAAAAAGATGTTCAGTTGAAGTTGGACTTTGGGAGGTAGAGATTAAGAAATTATTTAAAAAAAAAAAAAACGATTGGTGCCACGGCAATCAAGGACACTATTAGCATGAAAGAGGGTGCTAATTAAAGGCAACAGCAGGCTAAATTACTCATCACCTTGGAGGTGGTTTGGCTCTTTTTCTGGAACATACTCTACCTGAGATTTGTAAATGAAAGAACAAAACCTGTCATGAAAACCTAAAAGTGCACTTGGGTAAGGGAGGACCTAGAGGGAGTTGAGATCATTTCTGTTCTGGTGTGTATATGGTCATCAGGAGTCAGGCTCTGGTTGAGTAATAGTGTAACAAGGTTTATTATTGTGTTTCCTGGGAAAGGAAAAGAGCCTTTATATAAACTCTATTGTTTCACGTGAGAGTCACTGGACATCCAAATTCTTGTTCTTAGTATGTCCAGTGCTTCAGCCTGCAGGGTCAGGCGACGGAGACCCTGAGGGGAGGTAGTGAGAATGAGGGGACAAGAGAGATGGAGACAAGACAGTATTTTGATTGTCATTTAATGAATATAACCACAAGGTTTAAGTAGTGGAGACATGAGGGAATGGGTCAGAGGGAGGCTGTGAGGGAGGCAGAATGTCCTTCCAAGCCGGATTCAGCTGTTCTGCTATAAAATAAATTGCTATATGATAAGCCTGCAGCTGGGACTCTTTCAGGGTCAGGCTGCATCATATATTCAACAAGAAAACAGTCATGGGGGAATGGAAAATTACCAGTATGTTAGTATCTAAGAGAGTAGTAGGAAAAATGGCTGTTAAGATGCTGACTTTGCCCTGGGGTTCCCTACTATGCAGAAGTGTTGAAGTTACGGTGTATCACAAAAACTGTACAGTGGAAGCAGGAACCAACACAGACCTTTGAAGTTACCTGAAATGGACCAGTACATGTTCCCAAGGACAGATCATATCATTAGGCTGCTGCACAAAATGTCTGCAGTGTTAGTAATGTGCATGGTGACCCCATAACACAAGTTCTAAGAATAGTCTGTTCTAAGAAAGTTAGCATGTCTTTATAAGCACCTGCAGTTAAGCAGCTGGATAGCATGTGTTGAAGTGGGATCCTATTAGCATACTTTCTGTACAGAATTAAAATTCTGAAAACATTCAGGATATAAAAGGAGGCCAGTGAAACCATTGAGAGATGGTAAAAGCTATGGAAAGACTGAACAACCTGAGTTCCATCCTTGGATCCCACAATGAAAGGAGAGAGCTACTCCCAAAAGTTGTCCTCTGATCTCTACACGACAGCTCATGTGCATGTGCACACACACACACACACACATATGCAGGTACAAAATAATGAATACAAAAATATTTACAAGATTGACTGTAGAAGGAAAGGGCAGGGGAGGAAGACAGGAAGGAAATACTACAAGAAAGAGCAGTGATCATCTGAAGATCCCAGTCTCTTTCCAGCCAAGTCTCACACAGTTCATTTATCCAGACCTCATTAAGATATATCTTTAGAGTTGGGCGGTGATGGCCCAGGCCTTTAATGCCAGCACTCAGGAGGCAGAGGCAGTAAGATCTCTTGAGTTTGAGGCCAGCCTGGTTGGTGTACAGAGAGTTCCAGGACATCCAGTGTTTATGAAGAGAAACTCTGTCTCAAAAAAACAGTGTATCCTTGATCTTTCCAATTTCTGTAAAAGCTGCTTGCTTTCTTAGCCAATCAAATGCATAACTTGAAATATGGTTCCTTAACACCGATGCCCTGAGCTT
This sequence comes from Phodopus roborovskii, assembly GCF_943737965.1. Taxonomy (NCBI): domain Eukaryota; kingdom Metazoa; phylum Chordata; class Mammalia; order Rodentia; family Cricetidae; genus Phodopus; species Phodopus roborovskii. The sequence continues at coordinate 25,775,880 of NW_026126517.1, forward strand.
ATTGCCTCTCCCTGTTCGTTTGCAAGGTCTTTCTTCCTCAGCTACTCTAATGTTATTTCTTGTGTGTTTGTGATGGCTTCCCCTTGTCTTTTCACAACTACTCAGTGTTTCTCAGCCTATTCTCAAGTTCTTCACTGGAAATAAAAGGTACTACTTTGTGAATGATGCAAGGACAGGTAGTGCATTTTTTATGAGTTTAGGTCACCTAATATGTGATAGCGCGTTGAAAGTTCAAATAGCAGTCTATGGGGCCTCTGGTAGTGGATCCGTATTTATCTCTGGTATACAAATGGACTTTGGGAGCCCATTCCACATAGAGGGATACTCCCTCAGCCTAGACACGTGGGGGAAGGCCTAGGTCCTGTTCCAAATGATATGACAGACTTTGAAGATCCCCCCATGGAAGGCCTTACCCTCCCTGGGGAGCATAAAGGGCATGGGATGAGGGTTGGTCAGACATGGGAGGGGAGAGAGGGAACTGGGATTGACATGTAAAACAAGCTTCAAATTTAAATTTAAAAAAATCTGTAAAACAAATCGCTTCTTCAGAGTAAGGTACCACTTTATTTGATGTGGTGTATGAGAGCCTCTCTGTACATTTAGTTTCTGCACACTTCTTCCTGTACTCAAGAACAACTGGAGACACTGCCAATGCTTTAGTGAGGTGCACTTCCTCATATACTGAAAATTATAGAGTGGGCAAGATTTTAATAAGTTTCCAGAGTGTTCTTGGGCAAATAGTTTCTTCATCAAGGTACAGAAGCCTAAGCTGCACAGGATTGACCTGTACCTGTCTATCCTGTTGGGTGGGAAGAGACAAAGGTGCACCTGCAGATCCCCTAACACAGAATGAAATCTGGTGTTACTAATGATGTCTCCTCATGTATACAGGTACAGTTATTTCTTAGGGATGCTATGACTTTTTAAAAATAAAGTTTTAGTTCTATTTTCCCCCCTGGAATATGAGGGCAGCCCTCTAGAAGGCACATCTAAATCAGAAAAAAATATTTTACCTTTGGGTTCCCAGACACCTCAGAGTCCCCAAAGCTTCCAATATACATATTGTGGCTTTCCATGATCTCATAAATCTACATTGTCAGGTCTTTTTGTTCCCCTGGGGAAAGTATATGAATTTGCAGAGTTGGCAAAGGGTAGTAAGTATTTGATATTGTGTCTTACTAGCAACTATTTACCCTCCATATTTGGTTTTCTTCTGTCTTGGAGCCCACCCTTCATTGAATTATTTGTCTAGATGTTCCACACGCAACTCCAGGGACAGATATAATCTGTTCTGTTTCATCTAATGTAAGTTTTCTGGAGGCGTTCAATATGCCTACTCTTTTGGGGGGGGGGGTTCAAGGCAGGGTTTCTCTGTGTAACTGCCATGGCTGTCCTGGAACTGGCTTTGTAGACTAGGCTGTCCTCAAACAGATCTTCCTGTCTCTGCCTCCCGAGTGCTGGGATTAAAGGTGTGCACCAACACCACCATCCAGCTATGCCTACTTTTTTATGAATATAAAGTATGCCCAAGAGGAAACAGCGCTTGTTTAATTGATAAATGAATAAACCTTATAGACAGGCTATTTCTCCTTAGAATCAAAACTGAAGAGGGAACATTCCAGGGAGGCAAGGGCAGTATTTTTTCTTTTTAATTTAACATGTGTGTGCCACACTCTATGGCAGCTGTGTGGAGGTCAGAGGCAAACTATCCAAGTCAGTTCTGTCATACCACATGGGTTCTAGAGACAGAACTCAAGTCACTGAGTCTAGTGGCAAGTACCTCTTACTTGGCAAGCCACCTTGCTCGCTATGAGGACAGTACTTTTAGCAGGTTGGTCTAAGATCTTACTGAAAGATGTCTATAACATTAAAGGCAACCTGTGATTTAAATTGAAGAAGTTTGCTTCAATTTTCAATCAACCTGCCTCTGGGACTGTGAAAGTTAGATCCTAACTGAATTTCAGCTGACATTTATGCATGTGAACATTTGAGGCTTTAAACATCTTCCTTATTTATAACAAAAAATATGGAGACATGGACAGTATGCCCAGAATAGATGATTGTGAAGGAATGTGGGTAGTCCTCCATTCTGTGCAGCTGCTAGTCACTTCACAGAGTTTGCTATATCCACTCATCACAAATGTCCTGTGATGGGTTGGTAAGTTTTTTGTAAGGAGCCAGTTAGGAAATATGTCAGATATTGTGAGCCAAGAGACAAAGTGTGGAAACAAAAAGGTGTAGAAACAAAAGAGCTAAACATATAACAAATATCCCCAGTCTTTGACAATTAGACCCTTGATGCTTAGAACCCCACCCCCTGACATGGAGTGCTTTATACATATATCCTGACCCTGACTTCCCATGGCTGGTCTCAGGAAGGACAAATGGTGCTGTGGAAGTTTTTACTTAACAAAATAGTGATATGTCAGCCTCTTGCCTGTCCAGATGGTGTCCACAAGACAAAGTTACAAAAACTTTCCCATTTCCTTTCAAGGTGCTCCCCTTCTCTCTCCCCGAGAATTTGCCTGCTGTTTCTGTCTCTCACAGTATAAGCTCCTTAGTAACACTTTCAGATTAGCTCTGATCTGATGAGTATTTAAACCCCCACACTTTTAGCTCATTGGTCCCAGTAAGACAATGGGAATGTTACATAAGAACAAATTTCCAAAAATTTATTCTGATGAAATGAGGACCTGAATTTAAATCCCTAGCACCCACATAAAGTGGAGCATGGCTACAAGGGGTTGTAAAACCAGTGCAGGTAAGCAAAGATAGGCAGATCACAGAAGCATGTTGACCAGCCAACCTAGCTAAAATCCAGCTTCAGTTTCAGTGAGAGGCTCTGTTGTGAGGAAATAATGGAGACAGCAATGAAGGGAGATATATGATATCTTCCGGTGGCCTCCACATGGACACATATGAGTAATTAAGTTCACATTATTGTAATTAGAAGGAGAAGACTAAATTCTTGGGGGGGGGTGTGGGGGTAGAGCGAATAGCATTTCACTTACCTGGAGTTCAAAGTTGTGTTCCCTGTATCATCAAATCAGCAGCAGCAACCACTCATCTGTTAACACAGAGTTTTAATGAGGTTTTATGTATTTCATCTTTGAAAATGTCTTTTCATACAGATAGACACTGCCAAATACTGATAAGAATCTCCAAGCATATGGTTTAATTGAGTATATTCATTGCTTGGAAGGCACTTAGACAATACTATTAAACTCCCTCTCTTGATATTTGCCTTCCAGCCTGTCATTACATTGCAGATTAATTGCTTTCAATTGACATTTAGGTGGAAGCTCCTCAATTGCACAGTTAAATGACTTTTTGAATATGAAAAAAAAATTGCACTTTCATCTGATTCCATAAGATGCTGTTAGCTTTTAGTTGGAGCACAGAAAATAGATCTACTGAAAATCAGTATGGCTATAGAGGCTATAACTTGTTTTGATGGCATAAGAAGTGTCTGAACAGTTTGAGGCTATGATCAGGGTAGACTGTTAGCTGTTGGTTTTGTTTGTTTTTATTTTGATGTTTATATATGTGTGCCTGTGTGCAGTTACACACTTCATGTGCATGCAGGAACCTGCACAGGCCAGAAGAGTGTCAGATAGCCTGGAACCAGAGTTAGAGGCAGTTGTGAGCTACCCCGTTTAGGTGCTGGGAAGCAAACTTGGGACCTCTCCAGCCCCTAAGACTGTTAGCTGGTGTTGAGAAAATGGGACAGTCTTCTCAGTTTGGTATGAAAATGCTTCACTGCTTGGCTTGAGCTTAGAGACAGAGTCCTGGAACAGACACTTCTTTCTAAAGCCGGTCACAGCTGCAGGTAGTTTCCCCACCACTTGAAGCATACAAAGCATTCCTAGCACTAGGGCTGGTAAAATTGGCTGGGGGCTGTATTTAGCCTTTAGGGTTTGTTTAGCAGAGAATGTTAGGAATTCTCTGCTAAACTGCCCAAAGGCACAAAACTATTCAGTGGTAGAACAGGGGTTGAAATTTGAGCAGGCAGCCTAACCTCGAAGCTAATTCCCTTGATGTCTGTGTGATGGGTTTTATTGTCCTAGAGTAGCCAGCAGCCAAATCACCATGGGGGTTCTCTCCTAACATTCTCCTTTCTTAAAAAGATGAATTATATGGTATTTACTACTTGTTAAAGAGGATGCAAGTACTGGCCAGTTTTGTGTCAATTTGACACAATCTAGAGTCATCAGAGAGAAAGGAACAGCAGAAATGCCTCCCTGAGATTTAGCTGTAAGGCATTTTCTCAACTGGTGATCAATAGTGAAGGGCCCAGCACACTGTGGGTGGGGCCATTCCTGGGCTGGTGGCTCTGGATTCTATCAGAAGACACACTGAGCATGTCAGGGGAAGTAAGCAGCCTCCATGACTTCTGCATCATCTCTTGCCTCCAGGATCCTACCCTGTTCCTATCATGACTCTCTTCAATAGTAAACAGCAATATGGAAGTTAAGCCAAAAATTTTTTTTCTCCCTAACTTGATTTTTGGACATGGTGTTTCCTTGCAGCAATAGAAACTCTAAGACATTGAGTAAAATGCAACCAGAGTCCATATACTCCCTTTATCTGTCAGTTTTAAGAAAATGCTTTAAATCCCCCCTTTATCTTGTTGTGATAACAAGCTCACATCTCCTGCAGGTACACATAGCCACTGTGTGAAATTGGTTTGCATTCCCATGCTTTATTATTTTTAACTTACTTTCACTCTATGCCTATCTCAAGTATAATATAAAATGTTTCATCTGTTTTAGAACAGTATAATTGACGTTATTCTGCATGCAATCTGTGAATAGCTTATTTTCATGACTCCAGTTTGCCAGCACACATTTAAAACCAAAGCTACATTTGAATGCCTTTTGATAGAACCTGAATTTTCACTTTCTATTTCCCCACAGCTATCACACATTTCAGTTACCTGCTTGACCTTTCAAGGATGAGCTTGCCATCCTTCATTTGCCATCCCATGTAGATATTCAAATATTTCTGAACATTTCTTTGGTCATGGGAATCTCAACAGTGTTACAATAAATTTTTTCTTATGATTAAGACCTGGACATGAAACTTTTTCATATAACCTTATCTACCTATCTGTATTGGCAAAAGCTAATCTGTGATTGCTTGAGGGTAGAGTTAGAGTGGGAAAGGACACAAAAGAAGTTTATAAAGAGCAATGAGAACATCCTACATTGGACTGTGATGATTATGACATGAACATATGCCACAGTTAAAACAGTTATCAAACCATAACTTTTGAATAAATGCCTTTATTATAAACAAGTTACATTTAAATAAAGTTAGAAGGTAGACATCATTTACTCAGTGGATATGGAATCTTAGCCAAATAAACCCAACAAATGAGATCCCTCAGCTTTCCAAGCCCTGGTGCCAAGCCGATGAAGCAAACATCTATACAGCATGTCTGCACTTCAGGGCTCCCTGGGCATTTCAAATTACCAACATTTTGCCTTTCGCATCAGATTCTTGTTTGGCATGGAAGTGTTTCAATGAATCTAATCATATATGAAGCCCGAGGATTACATCCTAGAACATAGTGTTCAGATATGTTATGCCATCAACTCTTATTAGGTTATCCCATAATTCAGCATCTTTTAGGACATACTCCTCTCACATCTGCTGTTCTTTCAACTCACGCACAGGCCCTCTGTGGCCAAAGTAAAGAGCTGGCAGCCATAGGCAACAAGTTAAATCTTTTCTAATAAACTCCTCTCTTCCTCTCTGGTAACTGTATGACTAAGCACAGTGAAAATTCTTTTTGTGAGTTATCTAATCAGATCTGCTCTCTAACAATATTTCACATATCAATTATTATCCACAGTCCACTCCGCCATGGGCCAAGTGGAAGATGCTGCCACCTCACACACGCTTTCAAGATTGTTTTTGTGTGGTTTATTCTGGAAAATCTGCCAAATTAGAACATACTAGCAATTTTGAAAAGAATCCAGTATGTTGATGTGGGAAGATGGTGCATATAAATTCTTTAATTATCTCTCCTTTGGCTTAATTTTAGCTTTGTGGAGGGAGAACAGATCTGCACTCGCTCCACTGCCATCAAATATTATGGCAGCTCCAACTTGGCTCTTTTCTCGGACCAAGCTCAGAGCAATACAACAAGACTGTGATGTGGACACAGTTTCTCTGCTAAAGCCATCCATTTTAATAAAGTAAAGGTCTAACCCACTGAGCCTGGTTGAATACAGCTGTTGCATTGATCTCTTCTGGTGCTACAGCTTCTGAGTTCATTTCCTTAATCACATTTTCCATACGGGTAAAAGCATGAAGCCGCTATCTTCCAGCGTGCATGCATTCTAATTTCAGAATTTAATCAAATGGAACTGGCTTCCTGACAGAGTAAACAGAGCAAAATACTGTATCCAGACCAGCTGCCAAGCTAGCAGCCTGGATTTATTTTCCCTTGCTTTGCAAAATGCATCTTGAATTTTTGAAAACATAGTCCAGGTTTTAAAAATTTAGCATTTTTGGATCAAGACAAGTCACCTCTAATATTCTACCATAAATACATCCGTTAAATTGCAAAAGTCAGGTAGCCAAGCTAATCCTTTCTCTCATGCCCATGGCTGCAGAAGAAAACATACTCCTTTTTCCCCTATTGATCACAGCAGTTGTATATATAGACCCTAGCTATTTGGGCTAATCTAATCCCCAGGAGGGCAAACATTAAACCAACAAACCAAGAGGGAACAGATAAAATTTCTAGGCAAGATGCACATAATACCATGAACACAAAATTTGGTGACTAATTTCAGGAAGTCTGGACATCACAAAAAGGCTTCTATCCCAAACATGGAACCCCCATCCTCCCCTAGCATCACAGTCAACCATTTGTTTGAATGGACTGAAGGAATTATGACCATTTGTTTTTGCTTTATAGGTCCTTTGATAAAACTTGGTCTTTCCACAAGTATTTTGAAGTTACAGAACTGTTGTTGTTGGTTATGTTTTTGAGACCAGGGACTGTAGAGATTTGAATAGGAAATGGCCCTCATAGGCTTGGATACTTGAACACTTGATTCCAAGTTGACAGCTCTGTATAGGGAGGTTTAGGAGGTGTGGACTTGGAGGAAGGACGGGTCACTGGAAGTGGGTTTTGTGATTCTGCAGCCCCGCTCTAGTTCTAGTTGTCTCTCTCTGCTTCATGCCTGGGGTTAAAGATTCTGTCTTTCAGCTTCCTGCTCCTGACATTTACTGTCATGCCTCCCCACTATGTTGGAATCCCGTCAACCTGGAACCATAGGCCCAAATAAACTCAGTCTTCCATAACTTGATTTTGGTCATGGTGTTTTATTACAGCAACAGAAAAGTAATTGATGCAGACTCTTGTCAACCTCATTATATAGCCTTTGAACTTCCACCTCCAAAGTGCTGGTATTACAGGTGGGTACCACCACAACCCATGTAGTATAGTACTGGGGATCAAGCACATGACTTTGTGCAAACTAAGTGAGCACTATACCAAACTATATCTGCAGCCACTGAAGGTGTAGTTCAAGGACAAACACATCTTAGCTCTCTTCTTATATGATGTCCCTTCTTTTGGAATTGATATCTTCCTTAGTCAAATGAAACATAACTGTCAAATATTGGACTGCCTGAAACATATAGTTTATCTAAAGACAATACCTGAATAAAAATCCAAGAACATTCTGATTTAAGAGCTTAAATTGGCCAGGCATTGGTGGCACATGCCTTTAATTCCCCCCGCCCCCAGCACTGGGGAGGCAGCAGCAGGTGGATATCTGTGAGTTTGAGACTAGCCTGGTCTGCAGCTAGTTCTAGAACAGCCTCAAAAGCCACAGAGAAACCCTGTCTCAAAACAAAACAACAACAAAAGAGTTCAAATTGGTTACTCAGACCTTTTATTACATGCTTCTATTTACACAAGGTAGCAAAGTCTGAATTCAAGTACCTAAACCCAACTTTTTAATATTGTGTGTGCTCGCCTGTGTGTGTGTATGTGCATGTGTATGTATGTGTGTGTGTGTGTGTATGTGAATATGCAAGCACATGAAAGAACACATGTGTGAAGATGAGAAGACAACATTCTGGAGTAAGTCATGCCCTTCTATTGTGGGATCTAGTATTGAACCCAAGTTATAAGGTTTGTGTAGCAAACACCTTTTGTTTTTAAATTTAAAAAGTAAACCAGTAAGTCATTCTGTTCTATTCTTCACTATAGTATTTGTTCTTTTCTTTTTTTTCCCACCACAAAGCCACAGAGACAACATGTGAGCACATCAGGTATAATGGATTGAAAATAGGCTATCACCATCTCTTCATTTGAAGAGATCCCTCTAAGAGTTCAGGATCTCCCTACATGAGAGCCAAGAACTGGAGAACAGCATCAACCTCCTATATGATGCTTGTTGTGGGATAATCCTTCTGCACACTATGAATATGTATCACTCTCACTGCAGAATAAGACTAGGCAGGAAAGCCAATCTGAAAATGCTGATGGGAAGAAGGGTGGAGTCAGAGAGAGAAGAGCAGGAACAAAGCATGATAGAGGACAGGTAAAACAATGAGCCATAAGGCAAAACATAGATTAATAGAAATGGATTAATTTAAATGTAAGAGCTAGTTAATAATAAGCCTGAACTATTGGCCAGCATTTGTAATTAATATAAGCCTCTGAGTGGTTATTTAAGAACTGATGGGTGGGAGAGAAATATGTGTCTGGTTACAGATGCTCTTCTCTCCTTTCTCTTCCCTACTTTCTGAAACCCTTTCACTGTCTTAGTGGCATTGGGAGCCTCAGGAGCCTCAGTGTGTCACACAGTATACCCTCTTGTCCAATCAGCTATACCTGCAAATGTTCATTTCAGTGGTCATTACTCTGGTTCAAGGCCTCTGGTTTCTAGGACACCATCATCACTGGACCCTCACCAAAACTCCTCTTGGATATCCCACAGCCTCCCTGAGTCATGGAGTTCCCCTGGGTAGAATTCTGAAGGGCCAGTTTCTTCACATGCTCCAGTGGTGAAGGGAACATGAGCCAGTCAAAGAGAGAAAGTCAGGAGGGCAAGTCCTGAGGTGTTTACAAAAAAGGGTGATTGGCTGCCAAGACTGAACCAGGTGAAGTCACTGCATGAATGGCTCATGTTCACTAGAACACCTAGGTGCATGATAGGATGACCTTTAAAACCATTGGGCTGGCTGTTTTCCCACCCTTTGCTTTAAAAGATGCTTGCTATAGGGCAATAAACAAGTCCCTGCTTGACTAAACTCCCCACTGCATCTGATTGTCTCCAGGATTCTGGGAGGCTGGGGAACGGGCACAGCTTTCCCGTGGTTGGGCTAAGACCCTGCACAGTAGGTCCTAGATGGAGTACATGTCAGGATGGGCCAACCCAAAGCCCTAGATGTGGGCCTGAGTGGTAGCTGAGCTGGTCAGTCTGGGTGATGGGGCTGAGGGGCAGAGGCAGCTCTTCTATGCTCATGCCAACAGGGCTACTTCTCCCATGCCTGTGGTGTGTAGTGGGGCCATGTCTCCCAAGTGTGGGGAGCCAGTTCTACCATGCCAAAGTCACTGGGACCAGCTCTCCTGTGAGGGTCAGGGCCAGCTCTCTTGTGCAGTGTCCAGTGAGGGGCTAGGTCAGCTTACCCAGGACCAGTAAAGTGTGGGGCCACTCAGCATGACTTTCTTTATGCATGGTTCCTGTGGTTCTATGGTCCCACCAATTAGCATATATCTTTTAATTTTTATGAACAGCCTATGAGAAAGAAGTTTGCCTTACTCTATTTCTCACTACTGCAACAGAATACCCAAGACTGTGAAATTTATGAAGAACTAAACATTTAGTTATTCATTTGTTTACCACAGTCATGAAATCCAGCATCAAGATCCTGCAGCTGGTGTGGGCTTTCCTGATATGTCACAACACAGAGGGAGGTATCACAGGATAGGGGGCAAGTGTGTAAGCTCAGGTTTGTCTTCTTATATGATGTCACAGGTCCCACACTCATGACTTCATCTAGACCTCTCCAAACAGCCACATCATATGAATGTGGTAGTTTGCTTCCCAGCACTTGAACTTTTGGAGGGCACGTGCACTGTCTGTATCTCCATCTGATAGAGCAGGAAACCAAGTCATGAAGTATTTGACCTATATTGCTCAGCTATGGAGTGCCATACTGGGATCCATATCCATATCTACTTCTTACAGGGCTTGTTTCAGGCTCCACCCTATCCCAATGTCAGACACCCACCTGTACTATGGTCCTTTAGTATGTTCTCATCTTGATATAGAACAAAAGGAAAGCATGAGTCAGAAATTCAATTTATCTTTGCTTTCCAAAGGCCATCAAGATGGCTCTGACAGCAAAGCATTTGCAAGCCTGGCTACCTTAGTTTGATCTCAGGGATCCACACTGCAAAAGAGAACCAACACCTCTATAGAAGTGCCATGGTGTGTATATACCCACATACATGCACACCAAAATAAATGCTTTTGCTTTGTTTTGGTTTGGTTTTTGGTTTTTTGAGACAGGGTTTCCCAGATAGCCATGGCTGTCCTGGGATTCATTCTGTAGACCAGACTGCCCTTGCACACACAAGGATCCATCTGCCTCTGCCTCCCAAGTGCTGGGATTAAAGGCATGAGCCACCATTGCCCAGCACATAATTTGTTTGTTTGTTTGTTTTAAAGATCTCCCTTTCCCTTCTAAGAAGTGAAAGGCACTCACCTCAAAGAAAGGTCAAGCAGACATAAATAAGAGGTGTAGTAGTTTTCTGTGATAAAACAGCATGATCAAGGCAACTTAAAGACACCTATTTTGCTTTACCGTTCCAGAGGAATTCAAGACCAACATGGTAGGGAGGCTTGGCGACAAGCTGCAAGCATGGCAGCAGGAGACCACATTGCAAGCACAAAGTGAAGAGAGGCCACAGGAGGCTTTACATTCTCAAAGCCAATGACATTTCCTCCAGCAAGGCTGTACCTCCCCATAACCTCCTCAAAACAATGCCATCAACTGGGGACCAAGTGTTCAAATGTTTGAGCCTATGGGGGATGTTCTCATTCAAAACACCCCAGGAGGACAAGCTGTACTCTAGGAGAGAATGTAAACAAAGCCCAGAAGCTAGCACAAGCACAGCACGCAGAAAGTGGAAGAGACAGATGCAGGTACAGTAGCACACGTGTGTACCCTTAGCCACTTGGGAGTTGGAGGCAGGAAGATCACTTGAGCTCAAAGTCAACAGCATAACAAGACCCACCTCAGCAAAAAGGAAAAGCAGAAATTAGAGAAAAGGAAAGGAGCTGTATTTCTGAAACTGCTCTGAGATGGCCTTGCCTTGTGTGACTGCATAAGCCCATGAGCTACAAGACAATTGGTGTGTGGGGAAATCTCTATCCCTGCTTGATTGGCAGGCACTGAGAGCAAGAGGCCATCATTCCTCCCTCTGTCCATTTTTTTTTTAAAGTTATGTATGCCTTCTTCTGCCTGTTTATATTCCTGCATGCCAGAGGAGGGCACCAGACCTCATTAAAGATTGTTGTGAGCCACCAAGTGGTTTCTGGGAACTGAACTCCGAACCTGTGGAAGAACAGCCAGTGCTCTTCACCTCTGAGCCATCTCTCCGGACCCCTCCTCATGTCCTTTTGCAGCCTCACATTGCAGATGCTGCTCCGAAGGATACTGTCTTTTGCCCTGCTCAATGATAACAGGAAAGTTTGATGACAATAAAATGAGAACAAAAATCTGTTTCTTAGGTGAAGTTGCATCCAGTGAAGGGAAAAGGACTCCAGATGCTCTTGGCTGTGTTCTTCCTCAGCTCTGGTGACCGAGAGCAGTAAAATGGAAAGAGAATATTTAGACAAAACAGTGAGACAGACATGAATCCTTATCATATTTGGTCATTTTAGGGGAGTGCTCTGTGTGAACCCATCAGGGGTTCAAAGAACTCATCATGAGTGGTCAGCTTAGATACTAATGCAAACAGAGTCAAGCCTCTCATCCAGGGCTCTGTGCATCTTGAGAAAGAGCATTCTTGGGGCTGCAGAGATGGCTTAGTGGTTAAGGGCATTGGTTTCTCTTGAAGACCACTGGAGTTCAGTTTCTAATAGCATGCCAGGCAGCTTGCAACAGCCTGTAACTCCAGCTCTGTGGGATTCTACTCTCTCTTCTGCTTTCCTGGGCACATAGGCATGTGTGCTTACACACACACATACACAATAAAAGTCAGTGTGGTGGTACACAGCTTGAATTCTGGAACTTGAGAAGCAGAGCTACATAGTGAGCCACTGTCTCAAAAATATTTTTTTTTAAATAAATCTTGAAAGAAGGAAAGGAAGAATGGAAAGAAAGGGGAAGAAAGGGAGGAAAGAAGAAAGAAAAAAGAAAGAAAGAATATATTTCTAAGAAATATAAAGGAATGATTTAAAATTTTGAGAGTTATTGCAAGCTCTTGACAGTCCATGGGGGACCAGAGACTTTATTGAGAGTGGCTTTAGCAGTTCTGGGATCAGAGGCAGGGGCCTGGGGCAGCACCCACACACTGCTCACTTCTGCCCCTGTGTGCCCAGCGAGCTGGTCAATTCCTTCTCAAACATCTGCTTGCTGTCAAGTTAGGAGCTACACCTGCTTTTCACTTTCTTGCTTGTTGAGGGGATTCTGGACAAGCTGTAATGAGGAACTAGGAGATTCTCAGGACAGCTACTTTTTAATTGCTTGGGTTGTGTCTGGGTAAGCTCAGGTGTGGGGCTGATGACTGCCTGGGGCATCGTCAAGGTTCCTGCTCTGAGTGAAGGATAGGCCCCCCGGCACGGTCCAAACAGCCTCTGCTGCTCCACAGTGCAGTCTATGGAAGTGTTAGCTACTCTCTCATTAGTGTGGTTACAGTGTGAACAGGAAATCGGGGTGTAGCCACATAGGTTTTATGGTCGTTACCTCCCAAGACTTCCCCAAAAGGGGAAGAGCTGGTAGTTGGAAGACAGGGTTGATATCAGACACCCAGAGGGCAATGTGTGTTTGCTACTTTTATTGAGTTTACTCTCAGTAATAAATTGATAGCAGGCTTTTTTTTTTCACAGTTGTTGCTTCCATTGGTGACTCTCAATTATGTAGCAGCCATGACATTTTCGTAAAACACTTTACAAGTTCTAAAGAAGTGGCACATACTCAATATTTTTTTCGTTCTGACATTTCTGTGAGATGCTCTCAAGTAGGAGAAGTGAACATTCCAAGACCCCAAAACAGACAACTCAGGCAAAATATTTTACTTTATTTTTGATGAACTGACAAGCTTGGCAAGCTTCTCTTCTTCCCTCGATTATCCTAGGACTTTTGAGTTCCTTTCCATCTTCTTCCCCACCCTCCTCTTCTCCCTTTCTCTCTGCTTTGCTGCCACCCCATTCATCCATCTATCCATATATCCCATCAAAGAGATCTTTTGTATCCAGGCTGGAACTTTCAATTATAGTCCAAGATGACCTTGACCTTCTGATCCAAAGCCTCTGTGTTGGGATTACAGAACACCATGTGTTGAGGTTACAGGTCACCATGTGTTGAGGTTGCAGGTCACCATGTGTAAAGGTTACAAGTCACCATGCCCATCTTTTGGGGTGCTAGAGATCAAACCCAGGACCGTGTGTGTGTGTGTGTGTGTGTGTGTGTGTGTGTGTGTGTGTGTGTGTGTGTGCTCAGCAGATACTTTACCACCTGAGCCACATCCCCATCAACTCTGTATGATTACAAGTGAGTCTCTCATGTGAATTGTAATTGACATGAGGTGTCTGGGATCTTAAATGTCTTCCCAGAGCTTAAGTGTGTTGAAGACTTTGTCAGCAGTTGGTGATACTATCAGGAGATGTTTGGGAGCATTAGGAGGTGAGGCCCAGTGGACTGAGTAGGTCATGGAGAACACCTCCTTGAAGGGTATATATTAGGACACAAGTCCCTTATTTTCTCTATTTCCTGGCAGTCATAAGGTGAGTGGTTTTGTTCTCCATTTACTCCCTGCCATGCATTTCTGTCTCACCAGCAGCTTGAGGACAGTGGAGCCAAGTAACAATGAACCCACTCTGAAATCATGAGCAAAACTAGACAAAACAAAATCACTATTCTTTATAAGTTGCCTATCTTAGGTATTTTGTCAAGCAAAAGAAACCTGACCATCACACATTAGAAAAACAAGAGCATATGACTCCTCTTGATCTGGTCTTAAGATGCTGGAATGGTGATAGAACACATTGCCACTACCATACTGCATGGGGAAGATACATAGAATCAGGCTGAGATAGAGATAAAGGCTTCCCTGGTGTCCCTCTTGCCTGTCTTCTCTGCCACATTGAGTGACCACCCTACTACATCCATGGCTTCTATTACTTTGGAATTCTTTATTTTCATCCCTATGGAGAATAAGTATTCAATGAACCTAGAAGGAGACCCAAACTGAAGCAACTGTATTTTAGTTTCTTCTATGCCAGCACACACAGCTGCCACCTCCCTTCCACTGTGACTCCTTCAAGAGATCAGTGACTTCATGTGATGTGACTCTGATGTTTCCAAGCATCCCCAGACTGTGGACTCAAGAACAGGAGGATCCTTGAGATTCCAGTTTAAATCTGTCCATTCTTGGCTAATATTTCATGAGAGTATTTGCAGTTCTGTATAAAAATCCTAGCTCCAAGCCTTCCTGTGAGACTGGAGGGCTGTGTCTGATGTAGGTTTGTTGTTCTGCCTGAACTCCTCTGTGCATCTTTTCTCTCTACAGTTATTCCAAGACCTGTGTCCTTTCCATCAAATTCCTTTCCCAAATTTTGAGTAAGTAGGTACCTCACTGGTGGGTGTAACCAACATGCTATGGTTTGGATCTTAAATGTCCCCCCAAAACACATAGTTGGATCATACTTGGCTCCCAAATAGTAGCAGACCGTAACTATGCCCATGAAAATCAACCTGGCTGCCAGTGCTCACAGACTTGCATATCCTGCCAGGGGTTGGGTTACAGAAATCCCTTCCCTGTTACTTCACTCATTAGTATGGGATTCTTCCAGCAGGAATGGTTGAGCCTCAGTGTGACATTAAGCCCAGCGCAGTGTCTGTTAGCTGTGTGCCTGGCCTTAAGTTGACTGAGCCCTCGGTAAGAACATGGGCTATACAGACATGTACATGTGATGATCCAAGGCACAAGCACCCATTCCCTGTGACCTCTCACCTTGTGTTGAAATTTCCAGGCCCTACCTTATCTATAGGCTGGCTCCCTTCACTCTCTTCCACTACTTGTCTATAGGTTGGCTCTCTTCCAGTGTTCTTCACTCTCAGTATGTCTCAATTCAGAGTGTGTTGATCCCTAAACAAAGGGATGATTTAAATCCTTTCAGGAAAAACCTTGTCTAACAGAGCACAAGGCATGGGGTGAGGTTACAAACCCTTGCTTAAATCCCTATCAGTATTTCAGCTATGGCCTGTCACTCATCCATGCTCAGGCTCTCTGGGCGCTACTCAGCTTGATGTGTCCTTTCACTAGTAAGTGTTACAAATACATGGTCTCAGCAGTGCTATTTGGGAGTTCTGTCTTCACACTGATAAAGGAAGGATTTGTGCACAATCTGCCTGGCCTGGAAAATCACCAAAGCACAAACACCTGTTTTTATGGAAAATATGGGTTGTGTCAGTCCCCCAGAAGGCCACCCAAACACAACATTTCATTCAAGCCAATCTCACTAGGCCCACTGCAAGATGGAGAGCAACTGTCCCAGCAGCTTTAGCATTACATCAGAAGGAGAAACCACCAGCGGATAATTTTAGAATAGGGTCAGGGCTAGGTGATTCAAGCCAAATGCTACAAGACACAGGAACAGAACTTGTAGCATGAAGGGTGCAGAGAGATGATGACCCAAGGCAAAGAGGCTCAATGTGAGTGCTGTGCAGCAAGCCACTGTCTCGATAACTTACCAAGCTAGTGAAGCTGGGTAACAAAATTAGCTTTCAGAAATGAGCCTCTTTGAGAACAAACACTCCAGCCCATTTCTCTTGTTCTAAGATGGTCAATGCATTGCATCGCAAGTGTCACTGCAGGTCCTCCTGTAGGTTTTACATATCGTGTGTTTGTCTCATTTCTTGGCTAAAGACAAAGCTTCAAGTCAGAATATGTGTCTTAAAACCTTCTGACTAGACAGTACCCAGCTCATACAGACAAACACTTTCCCACAATAAAACATCATCTCCTCTCTAAGTCTTTGGTGACACAAGAGGTTTAGGCCCATGAGATGGTTCTGCAGGCAAAGGCACTTGCTGCCAAGCCTAATGACCTGAAGTCAATCCCCAGGATCCCCAGGGCTCACCCATATGATAGAAGGAGAAAACAGATTCCTGAACACTGACCTCCAAACACACATTCTCTCTGTCTCTCTCTCTCTCTCTCTCACACACACACACACATACACATACACCATGTAAGAAAAATAAACAAATGAAAGCATGACTTTCACAATGCCATTTAGATGTATACTATCTTGTGGCAAGACGGTGCTCCCTTTATTCATGCCCTCATATTTCTCAGAAGAGAAAGCATTTCTTGCTAAAACAAAACAAATTTTTGTAAAAGTTTTGGTAGCACCTTTTGTACTTCAAAAAACATTTGTCTAATGCATAATTTGTTGAAATTAATTTATCCCATGAGAAGCCATTGATACTAACAAGAGCAAAAATAGGTTTCATTTCTGAACCCAAAGGAATTTTGGCAATTTGGAGACACCAAGCCTTGAGGCTACCCTTGTAGGTGGAGCTAGATCTTGGGGGTGGACAAAATCAGGGATCCTGTAGGGATGGGGATTGAGGAAGCCTGTAGACAGAAAGGAGGCCATCATGCTGATGGCAGACTATGACACGAATAATAAAAGCTCATAGGCAGATATTGGGGTTAAAGCTGAAGACCAGAGAAGCATAGCAACCAACCACTACAGAGTTCTCACCTCTACCAATTCTCAGACTGCAGGGGCGACCATGTCCTCTGAATCTCCAAACTGCACTACTTCTCAGACTGTCTAGACTGCAATGCATTCCTGTCTCCTCCTGCCTTACATTCCTCTCTCCATCCAGCCATATCACTCCTAGTGCTAGGATTAAAGGCTAAAGACGTGAGCTCTGTTTCTCTTTTTGACAGACTCACCTTCAATGTGGCCTGGCGTGGCCTTGAACTCCCAGAGATCCATCCACCTCTGTCTCTTGAGTGCTGGAATTAAAGGTGTGTACCACGGCTGCCTGGCCTCTATGGCTGTGGCTAGTTTAGTATTCTGATCTTCAGGCAAGCTTTATTGGACCAAAAACAATGTCACCACAGAATACTGACTGGCTACCCTAAAGGGAAAGTGGGGGAGTCTTGCTTCACCTCTGAGCTTCATACAATCAGCTTGTGAACCTGACTGTTCTGAATGTTAGCTCCATGAGGGTGAGCCAGGGCTATGGCTTGCTAGTGCCCACTGTGATGACATTACTTCACAAGGAGAAGATTAGGACAGGATTGATTATGGGGCTGACTTCCTCCCTTTACAGGGAGAGAATCAGCTTTCATGTCAACTACAGCACAATTGGGCGCATTTGTTGTTTAGCTGTCCAAAACTTTGCAGAAGTGACTGTCCCCCACTGTGTCTCTCTCCATGGTCTGATTTTGGCAGTTGTAGATATTAGCCACCCTGTAACCCCCTTTTATCTCTTTCATTAGGTGTCTCCTCCAAATGTCTTTTCAATCTCTGCTTTCATGCTATAACTTTTAACAGATCCCGGTCTCAAAGTCCAGTTTTCTCTCGGGCAGTTTTCCTTAATTGGTGATTTGGCAGCATTGAGTTTTGTCTTCTAACCTGTCAGTTTCCTTCATTTGGAGCAAATTCTGTCAAACAAATGAGTGCCCACAGCACAATTACCAAGCACAAAAATGAAAGTGCAAATATGCATTATCTTATTATCTTACCAGAGTAATGATATATATATATATATATATATATATATATATATATATATATATATGTGAGATTGACAAGAGACCAGAGTGTTTCATTTTTTCATTCGGTTTTATTGCTACAATATCCCATTGATGGCCTCCAGCTCTCATGGCAGCAGCTCCCTGCGATGACACTAATGAAGAAACGTTGCTTTCTGTTCATTCTTTAACCATTCTTTAATTCTTTCTTTAATGGCAATATGGCGCTTTCCCTCCTCTTCATGCTGTTATGAACAGGCAATTCTCTAGGGCACCTCTGATTCGTACAGCACTCATCTCCCTCTGGGATCTCTCTGATTGGATGGTAAATACACTTCCTGTCAATAAATTCAGCGTTCCAGATATTTCAAATTATGAACAGAGACAAGGATTATTCTTCCAGCTGGAGGAAAGGAAGACCCAAGGGGAAGACTGATCACTTTATTGTTTGTTGTGTTTCTCTGCTCTGTGGACTTCGCTCATTCCTTTTTAATTATTTCCCAGTCATTTTCTTCAGTCTGCTTTTGATTAAGGCTCCCACAGTTATGGCCATTTTCTTATGTCATTTACACATGTCTGGCTTCTAAATAGTGTCTAGGCTTAGCACAAAGTTGGTCTGCCTCTTGCCAGAATGTCCACTCTGGCTGCATTTCCTGTGGGCTCATTTAGTTTCTTGTTTGGTCTCTTTTTCAGATCCCTTCGGTTGGCCCAGAAGTATAGAATCTGGACCTGGGAGATTCCAATATAAATACCACTAAGATTAAGCTGCCAGAACCATCAAGGCATGTGTTCATGATGTTCACAATTCAGTCTGAACACCCTCTCCCCATCCTGAAACAAGGTTCTGGGTTAGGTTCAAGCTAACTGGGGCATAACCTGAAACAGAATGTCATTGCCAAGATCCAAGGACAAAGGGGGGGTCTCTTTTCTGGGGACTAGGGAACAAACTGGCTCTTTGCCTACTTTGTGAGCATTATATTTTCAGAGGATAATGGACAGATTTTTATGTTCCTGCACATAAATGAATCTCTACCACACAAAAACATCACATTAAAGAGAGAGAGATTTCCACTGAAGCATCTCAAATGACATGAAAAACTGGTAAGTAGATTAAGACACTTCTTTTTTATTGTAGGGAAAGAGAAGCTGATAAACATTTTTAAATAATAATTTTCACATACAAGTGAAATTGTGGAGCATGAATGCCTAGCAAAGGCTAGCTGACATTATCATTGTAATTACCAATGCCATTGTTAGTAATTCAAACCAACAAATATTGAGGCATCTTTATAAATGATGGAAGGAAAAGAAATGTCATAGCCCTTGAATTAGGCAGAGCAACAGTGACAGAAATGAACATACAAATGGCTGCTGTAAGGCAAGGTGGGACAGTCCAGGGTCTGATTAGGCAACCCAAAGGGAGCAAATACTTCTGACTTGGGCACTAATAAAAAATTGCCACTAAAAATTCTGAGAGAAAGCTGGCTTCCTTTTGGCTCATAGCCCATTATGGTGGAAAAGGTGTGGCTGTGGGAGCATGAAGCAGTTTCTCACATTCCAGCTGTGAACAGGAAGAAAACAGACAAATGCTTCGGTTCAGCTCACTCTTTCCCTTTTCTCTCTTCAAACGTAGTGTAGAATCACAGCCCGTGGAATGACCACTCATGGTAGCCTTCTCCCCTCAGTTAAATCTTTCTGGAAACTCCATCACAAACACACCCAGAAGCCAGTCTCCTATATGATTCTAAATCCAAGCAAGTTGATACTGCAGATTATGTCACAAGATATTGAAGGGACAAGGCCCCTCACTTAGCCCCCTGGTTTCGCAGCTATGGCAGGCTGCAGAAAAGACCCAGCAAGATGTGTTGAGCTTCCTGACCTTGCCCATCCTCCCAGTCACTAGGAGGTCAGATACCCTGCACGAGTCAAGGAACCAATCAGAAGTTAGCTGGCAGGCTCTGGATGTGATTTATGGTGCTTTATGGTGGCATAACAGTGACATGCAGAGCATAGCAACTGCCTTGGGAGGGCCTATAGGCCATAGCAACCAGTTGACCAATCAACACAGGACAGGTCACCCCAGCCCAGAAGTGTACCAATCCTGAGACTGTTGAATATCCCTAGACACTCCTCTTACACACTCCAATAAATCCCCAGCCTCACTGCCCCTTTTGGGCCTTCTCACTCCACCTGCTGTGATGAAGGGACAAAGGGCCCAAGTTAAGATGGTTAACTTGTTAAACAACAAAAGACTCTGCTTTTGCACCAGAATGGGTCTCTTGGTGATTTTGGAGTTGGGAATTTGGGCACAACAATACCTGGAGGGTTTCAGTTGTTTCTGTCGGTTGTTGGAACTGAACAACTGAAGCCATGAGGACAAGAAGCAAACCTGTATGTTTGTGGAATCAGAGGGATGTCTAGGATAACAACCTTCAGGTGGATTTGGGTGCCAGGCCACTTCCTTATATTTTATGGAGATGATACAGTGTGCTATTAGAAATGAAATGGACTAAGACTGTCAATCTCTATTCTGACGTTTCATAGCTTTCTGAGCTCCAGTACCAGTTTTTGTTTTGATTTGTAAAATGGAGATAATAATAATTACCACCTAAGATTGTTGTGAAATCAGATATATGTAAAAGAAATCAATAGATCTTTAGATACAAAGTAAGTTATCCAGAAAAGGTAACTGTTGTAATGTGTTTTAATATTGTAGGTGGATCATTGTAGCAGATACTAAAAATTAATTGGGGACACAAGAAAGGTGAAGAATTCGAGGCCAGCCTGATCTACAGAGGGGGTTCCAGGACAGGCAGAGCTGTTATACAGGGAAACCCTGTTTCAAAAAACCAAAAAGAAAACTGAAAAAAAAAAAAAAGAAAGAAAAGAAAAATGTGAAAAAGCAGAGCAAGAGGAGAATGAGAAAGAGGAGGCAGAGGATGAGGAAAAGGAGAAAATAATACATAGTTAATATAATTATAATACCCAAGATGTTATGGAGAAGTTTAAATGAGGAATAGAGGTTTTTAGCCAGTAGGTGAGGTAGGTATCTTTTGGGGCAAATTCCTATATATTGATGCATCTTCAAGGTGTCTTTTCCTTAAAAAATTCTTCTAGAATTATATTTTATATGCACGAGTGTTTTGCCTACATATATATATATATGTACACATATATATGTATGTATATGCTTTTATATAGTAATACATATATAATATTATATATAAAGCCTGGCTCAAAGGCTGTGGTCCAGCTAGTCCAATAATTATTGTCTCCCAATGGGAGGCCCAAAAATCCAGTAGTTGTTCAGTCCATGAAGCTGGATGTCTCAGTTAGTCTTTAATATACATGGGAATCCTGAAGAAGTAGACTATAATGCCAGTGAAGAAATGAATTTGCCAGCAAGAGCAAGTAGGCAAAGAAAGCAAGCTTCTTTCTTCCATGTCCTTTCTTTAGGCTGCCACCAAAAAGTGAGGCCCAGATTAAAGGTAGATCTTGTTCCTCAAAAGGTCTGGATTCAAGATGTGTCTTCCCACCTCAAATATCTGGATTAGAAGTGGGTCTTCCTACTTCAAATGATTTAATTAAGGAAAAAAAAATCCCCCAAAGGTATACCCAGCCACGTGGGTTTTAGTTAATTTCAGATGTAGTCAAGTTGACAACCAGGAATAGCCATTATAGATAAAAAGATATGACATACATTTATGGTAAGCTTAGCTAAAGGTCATAATGCATTTTTGAAAGGGTTAAATGGTGGACAGGAGCACTTTGGGACATGTTCATTTCATCTCATAAAGACTTCAGATTGCATTTGCATCATAATTTGATGAACCAGCCTTTCTCCATCTTATGCTTGAAAGTCACAATATATTGGAGACAAATAGATTTATTCCTGTTTATTATTAAACTCCTATTTCTCAAGGATTGAACTATGCCACATCTATAACTTTAACTACAAGTCATTTGTACTGTCTATTCAGGGAATGGCAACCATGTCTTTGTTTGAAAAATTGTTATAACCATCTTGCAACCCTACCTTTGTTTCAAAGGGTCACTATAACTACCTGTTATTAAGACCACCTTGTTTTAACTCCCTTGTTATGACCACCTTGTCATGTTCTGCTTCTGAATTCTTGCCTATTTGCCTGCCAAATCTCCTATTAGGAAACCTCCCACACCTGAGCTATAAAGACCTTATATTCCCCATATCCAATGCTGACCTCTTGAACCCTGCCTTAGGAAGAGACAGCTGAGTGTACAGGAATTTTTAAAAAAAGGACAGAGCTCATATTAATTAATTGCTTGATTTAATTAATTTGACCATGATGACTTGGGTAGGTGGTCTTTATCCTTGAGTCTTTGGGATTAACAAAAGATTGTAGGCAAGATTGTTTCTGGGCATGCTCAATTTTTGTCTTAGGCTTTTATTGCTGTGAAGAGACATATGTATTCATTCTATAAGTGCTGCTCCTCTAGAGAACCCTGACTAATACACCATCTTAAACTGAGCATGCTCATCAATGTGTCCACTATCAAGGTGCTTTCCTATAGGAATATGAATAAGTTCTTCCAAGAAAATCTCATGCTTCCTTTGTCTGAGGATGCCATTGATTTGGAATTGAATACTTGCTCTTTTTACTTGTTGCAGGCAATCAACCTTTCCACACTGTTTTGTTTCTTGCCCATGCTTGTTCTAAGTGTTTTCTCTCTCCACCAGGAAAGATGACTACATTCAGTTTCAGGTTGATAAAACTTTGTGGCTTAAAGGACATGAAGTTAAAGAGGAGTGAAATGGAAATTTATATTCTGTGTCATTGTATGTAGCAAGTGTGTAATTTCCTTTCTGATTTTACAGGAGTTTACAATTAAGAGATGGCTTGAGACAGGACTTTTACACAGCATTGAGATAAAGAGACTATGGAGACTTTTAATGTGGGACTAAGTACATTTTGCATCATGCTAGCACTACAAGCCAAAGAATGGAATGCAATGGTTTGAATGAGAATGGGTCTCATAGGCTCAGGTGTTTGAATACATGGTCCTCAGTTGGTGCAACTGGGTAAGTCTCAGAGGTGTGACCCTACTGGTGGAAGCATGCCTCCAGGGATAGGCTCTGAAGTTTAGAAAACCTCTCATCATTTCCAGTGCTCTATGCTTAGTCCTCAGCTTCTGGCTACCTTGCTGCCAGGCTTCCCCACCATGATCGAATCTTCCCCCTCTGAACTCCTTCTATAAGTTACCTTGGTCATGGTGTTTTATCACAGCAACTGCAAAGCAGCTAATTCATGAGAATGTGGGTGAGTCAAGGCTTTAGCTTTCGTGACTGACAACCCTGTTCACTATGATGCTGCTATTAGAAACAGGAACTTCAGAGAAGAACAATTTTGGATTATTCATGAGGAAGATGTTATTCAGTTCAGCTTTGGACATGATGAGAGTTATTTTTTTCTTGGGACTCTTGCAGCTATTATCACAAACTAGCTAGATTAAGACCACAGAGTTTTATTGACTCACAGTTCTTGTAATGGCTATTCTTGATAGATTGACTACATCTGGAATGAACTAAGCCCATGCAGCTGAGTACATCAGTGACAGATTTTTCTTGACTGAATTATTTGAAGGGGGAAACTCAGGCTAAATCCATATTTTTGTTGTTGTTTTCTGAGGTGGGAAGATTTACCTTAAATCTGAGCCACAGCTTTATACATGCCAGTATAAAGGGCATGAAAGGAGGAAGACCTTGTTCTTTGCCTCCTTGCCCTCACTCTCACTGGCAAGTTCATTCCTTCACTGGTATTGGAGCCTACTTCTTTAGGATTTCAACAGATACTGAAGACCAGCTGAGGCATACCGTACAGCTGAACAAGTACTTGACTCTTGAACCTTTTGCAATAGATAGTTGTTGTTGGACTGGCTGAACCACAGCCTGTAAGACACACACACACACACACACACACACACACACACACACACACACTCACCATTTGCTCATTCTATCAGTTCTGTTCCTCTAGATAACCTTGACTAATATGATGTAATCAAGTCTGGAAGCCTTAGATTAAGCATCATAAGGGTCAAGTTACCCTTCAAGCCTGTGGGCAAGTTCTCTTTACTTCTGCCTTTTGATGTTTGATAACAATGCTCCCTCACAATGATGGCCCAACTGTACTCTGGGATTTTTAGGTCAAAAAACAATCCATTTCTCCCCTAAGAGAGGAGTCAGTTTTTTTTTTCAGGGTGTTTTATCACAGCAACAGAAAGAACCGTTTTATGGGACAGTGCTTCTCCAATGGGACCCCTGGACCAGTGGTATCATATAAGCACATGCTAGAAACTAAAATTCTTGGGTCCCACCAAAGACTACCAAGTAAGAAATGTGGGTCCAGCCAGGATCCCAGGGTTGATGACTACAGCAAGCCCTCTGATTGGTTCTGATATGCACATGAGGAAGTATGAAAGCTGTTGCTTTAGACAATGCTAAATACCCACTCATGAGCAAAAATGAAAAGTGGAGGGATTTCACAGTGAGAGATTCACAACAAATTTCTGCTTATTTCTCAAGTCCGAGGCTTTGAAGATTACTTGTTCTCTAAATACAGAAGAGAGGAGCAGGATTTTAATTAGCAATGTGATTAAAGGCAACAGAAGCTTAATGCAATGCTATCTGACAACCCCTCTGATTAAGCTTATCTTAATATAATGTTAATCACAGATAGATTAGTATTCCCTCTGTTACTATAAGCAAGGTTAATGTTTTATTGGGAAGAGTGTAATTGGGCCATAGGGTCATCCCTCTTGGTGAGATGGGTGGATATCCTAGGAGGTGTATTAGTTGGATTTTATTAGTTACTTTTCATTACATGTTAAAATATCTGAAATAAGCAATTTGAACAGGAAAGGTTTGTTTTGTGTCACAGCTTAAAGAGGTATATGGTTCATCATGTGGAGAAGGCATAGTGATAGGACCAACATGTGGCTGCTTGTTCACGTCATAGTAGATCAGGAAATGAGAGACAGGAAGCAGGGTAGAGTTATAAAACCATCAGTGACCTAGATCCTCCAGTGAGATCCCACTCCCTAAAATTCCAACCTCTCAAAACAGCGCCACCAGCTGGGGCAAAAGTGTTTAACACATGAGCCTATAAAGGACATTCTTGCCATAGCGAAGATGACCCACCTAGATACTGGAAGAATATGTTAGGGTGTATTAAAACATGACTGACAGAAGTGAAGGAAGGATAATCTTTATTTTACAAACTGACTCTGGAACCCTTGATCTTTCTGCGAGATTAATACATTTTTCTGGCTTTCCTAGGGGGGAAAAGAAAGGTAGCCAAGAGTAGAGCGAGTTTGACAGGAGGCCTCCCACTCACTGTCAAATTCATTCTGTATATTGTAGTTCATACTCAATATTGGGCTACATTATCTATAGTGATTGTTCCCTATATAGACAAGTGAAGTTTCTGATGAACAAATTTGAACTGAAATCTCATTTCTTAGAGAAAGTAAAGAGCTGAAGAGTTCATGTCTATCGTCTACCCAGGCAGCTTAATTCAGGAAGGATGCTAGCAACTGCCACCTCCTCACTGTAACCAGACGGGTCACCTTAATACTCTGTGTTGGTGTTGTAGTTTCCAGTGTGTGAGAGTGGATGAGAGGAACACACATACACGCACGCACACACACACACACACACACACACACACACACACACTTGAGCAGGAATAGTGTGGGAATTAAACAAATCCATACTTTAATATTTTTAGGTCCATGCCCAATATTGCAACAAAAGGATGTAAGGGTTGGAAGGATGCCTCGGTAGGTAAAATGGTTGACTCACAAACCTGGGAATCTGAGTCTGATACTCAAAACCAAGGTAAAAATGCCAGGAAGGTAGCACATACTTGCTATCCTAGCACTAGGGGAGTAGAGACAGGAGGGTACCAGGACACACCCATCAGCCAGCCTAGTCCAATTGCTAAATTCTAGGCCAATAAAAGTCCATGTCTCAAAGGAAGTGGGCAGTAATCCCGAGAATGACATCCAGTGCTGCCCTCTGACTTATGTACACACACACAACACACTTTGAATGATATTAATTTTTAATGAATTTTTTATGTTTTTTAAACTTTATCTGTCTTTCACATCGTGCATCTCAATCCCATTCATCTCTCTTCCTTTGTATCCACCCTCTGCCCTTGCAACCGCCACCCTCCCCAAAATAAAATAAAATAAAATTTAAGAGAAAAGTAAAAAGGGAGAGAGAAAGAGAAAGAAAAGTCTCATTATGGAAGCTGTAGTGTGACACAGTGAGTCACACAGTATACTCTTTTGTTCATTCATCTTTACTGCAAGTGTTCATCGCAAAGAATTATTGGTCTGCTTCGAGGCCTTTTGTTTCTGCTACACCATCAATACCAGGCCTTCACTGGAACTCCTCTTGGACATCCTGTTGTTTCTCTGTGTTGTGGAGATGTGGAGATACTATAGAGTTAGATTTGTAGTACGTGCTCCAGCAAGATCATAGATGGGGTAGATGTTGGGGAGAGCTGTCATATAACCCTGGTTCTGGGCCTGGGTAGGTGCAGGGTTGGTCAGCCTGCCAGCTCTCCCCTGTCCTCTCAACTAGGATGAGCTCTCCAGCATTGCCCCAGCTAGTTTACAACCGCCCCCCCCAGGGCTGCTTACCTACACCTACACCAGCTCTGTTGTGCTGGCCAGGGCAGGGGCAGGGGCAGGTTTTATTAATAGTCTTTGCCTAAGAAACTGACACAACATAAAGTAAATATGAGTGCCAGGTGATGGTGGTGCACACCTTTAATCCCAGAACTCTGGAGGCAGAGGCAGAGGCAAAGAGAGAGGCAGATTTCTGAGTTCAAGACCAGCTTGGTCTATAGAGCAAGTTCCAGGTTAGGCCCCAAAGCTACACAGAGAAACACTGTCTTGAGAAATGAGAGAGAGAGAGAGAGAGAGAGAGAGAGAGAGAGAGAGAGAGAGAGAGAGAGAGAGAGAGAGAGAGAGAGAGAGAGAGAAAGGAAGGAAGGAAGGAAGGAATAGGCAGTTGAGCGATTTGCAGTTTGGATGACACAATGTGTGCTCTTTAGATGCGATGAGTCTAGATCATATATGATCCTGGGGCTCACTGCAGTAGTCTCAGTACTCAGGTAAACAAAACCATGAGTAATTCATTTGAGAAACTCTCATGACAGGTGATGGCTTGATTTTTTTTTTATTGTCAAACTCGGTCATTATTAGATAACAGATCTGTAATGAGAGAATTAATTTTCCTCTACTCCTCCTTCTCCTTCTTCTACTGAACTGTGTAAATTGAATTGAGAGCCAGGATTTTAGTCTCAGGATGGTAGGAATAAGATCACTCATGACTTGAGACAGGCAGATCTAAGTTCCAGACCAGCCTAGTCTACATAGCAAGTTCCAGGTCAGTCAGGGCCACATAGAAAGACTCTGCCAAACAAACAAACAACAAACAAGCAAAAATCTTTACAAAACACATGCACACAAAGTAAATAAACCAAAAGGATCACTCATGACTTATTAACGGTCCAAATAACAAAGCAAAACAAGCAAACAAAAACCCAGACAAAATGAAGGCTGTGGGGCAGGATACTGTTTGTGGGGCTGATTAAAGACAACAACAACACGAAAGTTCCTAAACTGCTACTGGGATCGCTCTGTGTGCAGAAGAGTGAGCTACCCCAGCATAGCGCCATGCCAGCTGGAAGACAGGTGGTGGTGGTGCTACCTGCAAGGGGCCCCATTTGCAAAGCTCTAAGTGTAGGCTCAGGGAGCAGGCTGGTGGAGGCTGTTTGCTGTTTGTTCCTAATGATGGTTAATGTCTGAACAAACTTTACTCCCAGAGCTCGCAATGACTCCATCAGTGATGCTGGGACTTTGCGACGCTAATGAAGCGGAGCTTCCAGCGGCTGGCGGAGGCTTTGAAAAGTGCCCTTAGTGGAAGCAGGAGGGAAGGAGTTGGGGCGAATGAAGTCATTCCAACCAGCAGTAGATGAAAGGGGAGTGCTGGAACAAAGACACTGCTGAAGGCAATTACATATTTAAATTCCCTTCACCCTGTGTGGCAGGAGGATTTCATTTTATCACTTTCTCTCCTGACATGTTAAAATACATAAGCTTTTGAATACTGAGGGGCTCTGATCTCCAGAGATAAAAATAAGAGGCCAGATATCCAACGGGGCATTTTTGGCACCAAGTGATGGACAGGTAGGACATTTAGAAAACAGCTCTGTCACTCATCTCTCCTCTGTCCACAGAGAGGATTGTCTGTCAGCCTCGCCTGTCTCTCTACCTGGGTACCCTCATGTCCTGTGCTGATGTTGCCACTGCCTCAGTGACTTGTTCTGCCTGGAGATCATTCTGACAGCTACAGAAACAGAGCTCTGTTTTGCCATGTTTTGCTACCTTCAAGAAAATGGCCATCCCTAATTACACAAAATGATATAGAGAGCAGTTGACTAAAATCACTGGAAATGACTGTTATTTCTCTGAATAGCTTGAAAGAATAGGTCAGTCTGGCTAATACACTAACAGCACTCTTTTCTACAGATGTGATTTCCATCACATTTCTCCGTGCTTGTGTGCTGAGTGGCATCTATCCTGGCAGGGAAAACAACCCCTTTTTGTTTTCTTCTTGTGGAGACCTCTAAAGACACATTTATGTGCCCAGACCATGATTTGTTCTATCAAGTAAGTCGTGCATTTGTAGTAAAAAAAACAAGAAAGATGGCTTTGAGTTCAAAAAAGGTGGTTGTACCTGCCCAGCAACACCTAAGGTATGAAGCTTTTGTTTGTGTTTCTTGTACTAGACAGACTGAAACACTTGACTTCACTTTGTCTAGGTATTTTCAGCTTTCCATGTGTTATGTATGTATGTATTTTGGAGAGAAGGTCTCCTGTAGCTCATGCTGGCCTTGAACTCACCAGAAGCTGAGAGTGACCTTGAACTTCCTGATCAGAGTGCTGGAATTGCTAGCATATATTACCATGCTTGAATTATAGGGCCCTCGGGATTGAACCCAGGGCTTCACACAGGTCAGGAAAGCATCCTGTCAACTGAGCTGTCTGCCCCCAGCCCTTCACATGTAAACCCACCTACAAGTCATTAGCATTATTTTGACTGATACATAGTGCCCTAATGGCTGATCTCTGGCCCTGTCAAGCCCCTGGATGTACCAGTAGATCAGAACCCAGGTAGGGTTGAGCCACATGCAATCTTGGAACTCTCAATTCTTGTTCTCCTTAGGCTGTATCCTGGTAATAGTGACAGTCAGATGGTATGTTGGCCACCTCACCAGAGCTGTATTGTCCCTAGGGAGGCAGGGCTGTGGTGAGGGAGTCCCTAGAGAAGATGCCATAGAAATGTCCCCAGGTGCCCAGCTGCTTTTCTCTTCATGGTTGCATAACTGGACCTGTGGTGTGAGGGCCACTACAGGCCAATTTAGCTCAACAAGCAAGCATTGCACATCTATCATGGAATACCTGTTTGGAAATACCTGTGGGTGCTGAGAACCACAGCACAGCTGGAAGTCACCTGTAGCTCTAACCCAAGGGATCCTCACATACACACTGTTTAAAAAACAAATCATTAAAAAAAACTTTTTAAAAATAATCAATGGAAAACGATGTTCACAGTAGTTCTTCTAACTGCTGTGCATGTGAATAAGATATAAGGGTTCTCAATAAGTATGGTGTATGTTTCAGGTGAAGGCAGCAACACATATGGTAGCAAGAGACTAGAGTGATGACTCGGCAGTTAAAAACACTGGTTGCTCTTGCAGAGGACCTGGGTTCGATTCCCAGCACCACATATCAGCTCAAAGCTGTCTGTAATTCCAGTCCTATTGTTAGGAATAAGGCATAATGGGCTGAGACCGACGGTATGTTCCTGATCCCTCGGCGGGTGATGGAGGGTTGGTGGATGGGGAAACAGAGACCTGTAGAACAGACTCATACTGAAAGTTTTATTGAGGGGGAGGTAAGAAAATAAGGGGAGAAAAGAGAAAAGAGGTAAGGAGACACAGAGAAGGGGTGGGGAAGACAGGAAAGGTCCAGTCTGCCCTCCAGAGGAAGGGGGTGGAGAACAAAAATGGGTGGAGCCTTTTAAAGGGCCAGGGTGCATATACCTGCCCTGCACAGGTGTGTGAGAGGTGGGGCCAGGTTTGCCTGGATTACAACACCTATGGGATCCAACACCTTCTGGCCTCTTTGAACATACATGGACATGGTATACAGACACTTCTGTAAGCAGAAACCCATATACATAAAAATAAAGGTTAAAAAAAAAAACAAATATGGCTACACAAGGCAGGTTGAAGTAAATGAAGTAATTTGCCTTAGGACAGTTGTTAAGGAGCTATCTCTTAGCTCTGACTGGACTAGAACTCACTATGTAGACCAGGCTGCCTCAAACTCATAGAGATCTGCCTGGGTCTGCCTCCCAAGTGCTGGGATTCAAGAGGTGTACTACTGTACCTGATTAAGGAGATGTCTTTTGTTTGTTTGTTTGGTTGGTTGGTTTTTCAAGACAGGGTGTAACAGTCCTGTGTAACAGTCCTGGCTGTCCTAAAGCTTGCTTTGTTGATCAGGCTGGCCTTGAACTCACAGAGATTCACCTGCTTCTGTCTCCAGAGTGCTGAGATTAAAAGTGTGTGACAGTGTGCTCAGCTAAGGAGGCATCTTTTAAGAATGGTTTTTAATACAAATTTAGGGCCTGTTCAATGGCTCAGTCACTACAGTATGTTCCATGTAAACACAAGGACCTGATTTGATCCTCAGAATCCATGTAAGAAAGCACACTTGTAATCCTAGCACTGAGGCAGAGGACAAAGTCAATGAGAGGCCCTGTCTCAGTGAAGAAACTGCCAGTCTAAAGAATAATGAACACACACACACACACACACACACACACACACACACACAGTTGTGTATATACACAGAAAGCATAATACTAGAAAAAAAATAATGTGGTCATCGCTTGCAAGTGAGGTATAAGTGATTTTAATGAGCTCAGAAGAGTAACCATGACTAATTTATTTTAAAGACACATCTGCACCTCAAGGATGGCATTGTTAGCATCACGTTCCTAGGAGCCATCTAGAGGACTCCAGAAAGATGAGAGGAGAGACCACATGTTCTCAGCGTTCTGAGCACTGTGTGCTGAACACTCTTGTCCCTGAGCTTTTCCATGCTTGATTCCAGCATTCCCCATTTTGATTGTGAACTCTCTCAGCAGCCTTCTGATACATTTTATTTTGGACTTAGGCTAGTTTGCCTTGGGTTTCTTCCCTCCCTTTTAAACAAAAGTTCTCAATAACAGCGTGTCTTCATGGATGAATCTTCTCTAAGATTCTAAGGGAACATTCCCATTCTGTCTCTGGGGAAGCTGACCATTCCCACA
This sequence comes from Phodopus roborovskii, assembly GCF_943737965.1. Taxonomy (NCBI): domain Eukaryota; kingdom Metazoa; phylum Chordata; class Mammalia; order Rodentia; family Cricetidae; genus Phodopus; species Phodopus roborovskii. The sequence goes on from NW_026126517.1 coordinate 25,807,295, forward strand.
GTTCACACTGCCACAGTCTTTGATCTGGGGAAGTCTGTTAGTTCAACACTGAGCAAGCATGGTGTTCAGTCAAGACATTCTGAAAGTCTGGGACAGACATTTTGGAGGCCCATTTTATTTAAAAAAAAAAAAGACATTTATTTGTTTAGTGTGTGTGTGTGTGTGTGTGTGTGTGTGTGTGTGTATACCACAGTGTAATGGTACAGCTATTAGATGTTCACTCCTTTTTATTGCTAAGTAGGATGCAATGATATGAATATTGCTCAACTTATCCTCTCTCTGTGGATAGGCATTTATGTTTTCTACTAACTCACTAAGTAATATGAATTAAACTGCTACTAACGGATCACTTTGTGCATATGTATTTCATTTCTCTAGTCCAGACAGGAGTAGAATTGTTGGGTGAAGGGGTAGGTATATATTTAATTCTGTGTGTATATATGTGTATATGTTCAAAACATTCCTAACACAGTTGCTCATCTACATTAGTAAGACAAGAATGTACTTTTAGTATTGTCAATACTTTTAGTTTTCTTGTGGCTGTAGGTGGGATCTTGCTGTGGTTTTAATTTACAACTTTCTGATGAATGATAATGTCAGGACATTTTTCATGTGTTTATTGAGTCATAACTTTCTTTGTGAGATATTTGCTCTAGTCTTTCATCAATTTAAGAAAATTAGTTCTTTGACATTTTTTTAAATCATACATTCTGTAGACACAGTCCTTTGTAAATACTTTATCTCTGTAGCTTCTCTCTCTCTATCTTTCTCTCATGAATACAATGTTCTGCCTGCATATATGCATGCACTTCAGGCCAGAAGAGGGCACCAGATCTCACTATAGATTGTTGTGAGCCACCATGTGCTTGCTGGGAATTGAACTCGGGAACTCTGGGAGAGCAGCCAGTACTCTTAACCTCTGAGTCATCTCTCCAGCCCCTGTAGCTCATTTTTTCATTCCTCTTTATTTGTTTGAAACAGAGTTTCAGTTAGCCCAGGCTGGCCTTAAATTCTCTGTTCATCTGAGGAAGACCTTGATCTTTCAATCTGCCTACCTCTCCCTTCTGAGTGGTAGCATTTCAGGTATTGTCTACTATGCCTGGCTTTATGCAGTTCTGGGGATGGTTTTTAAGCAGTTCTAGGTATCAAACTCAAGGCTTTGTGTGTTCCAGGCAAACACTCTACCAACTGAGCCATGTCTCCAGCCCTTAATAGAGGCTATTGAGGAGCATAAACTTTACAATTGAGGAAGTCTTAGTCTCCAATGTTTTCATTAAAGGCTGGTACTTTTTCTGTTATATTTAGGTACATCTCAGCCATAAAGATATATAAGAAGGAGAGACAAACTATTTTCTCCTTACATTCTCAATATCAAAACAAACCACATCTAAGAACAAATGGGCAGAGGGGAATATATACTGGAAATTATTTTTATTTATTTTTGTTGTTGTTTTTCTGAAATGGAGTTTCTCTGTGGCTTTGGAGGCTGTCCTAGAACTAGCTCTTATTGACCAGGCTGGTCTTGAACTCACTGAGATCCACCTTCCTGTGCTTCCCGAGTGCTGGGAATAAAGGTATGTGCCACCAATGCCTGGCTAAGCTGGATATTCTTCAATTCCATTCAGTTCATTTCCGTTCAGTTCAGTTCATTTCAATACCTGGAATTGGTCTCATGTTCCATGGTCTAAGGAATCTGAGACTACCCCAACTTTAGATATGTGAGTCAACAATGGAGCTGCTTTGTCCACATTAACCATGTGCAGTAGCTCAAGTTGGTGTGGTGATTCAAACACAATATGTCTCCCATAGGCTCAAGTATTTGAACCCTTGCTCCTCAATTGGTGATGCTGTTTAGTGAGATTCTGTCTTTTCTTCTTCTTGTCTTTCTGCACTGTTTAAGATTCATGATTCAGGAAGGCTGGAGAGGTGGCTAAGTGGTTAAGAAAATGTACTGCTTTCACAGAGGGCCAAAGTTTGGTTCCTAGCACCCCTACCAGGCAGCTCATAACAGCCTGAACTTATAGCGCCAGGAGATCTGATGCCTTCTTCTGGCTTCTGTGGGCATCTGCACACACATGCACACATCCAGCATGCCCCACACATCACACAAACAAATCTGAAAGACCTGCAATACAATGTAAATAGAAATGGCAGTATCAGAAATTTTTGCTTTGTTCTCATTCTTAGTGAGACAGTGTTCAGCATTTGACTAATTTAATACTAGCTGTAGATTTTTAAAATAGACTTTAAAATTTTAATCAGCTGAAGAAGTTTCTTTTATTTGCTGAGAATTTTATAATAAATGGCTATTGAATTTTGCCATTGATTTTTCATCCACTGAGACAATCATGTTGTACTTCTCTTTAATTCTGTTAATACAATGAATTACAAATTTATTTGAATTTTTAATCTAACATTGTACTCCTAGAACAAATCTCACTTTGTCATTGTTTATACATATCACTAGACTTGACTTGTTCATAGTTTTTTGAGGTTTTTATATTTATTGATAAGGAAACTTAGGCTATGGTTTTGTCTTTTAACAAGGTCTACAATTTTTCTCATTTTTTAAATATTTTTATTTCATTAAACATTCCAAACACAGTTCTCCCTCCCACTCCTCTTCCCACTCCTGCCTTCTCCCACCCATTCACCTTCCTCCAGTCCACCCCCTGTTCACTCCTCCTCACGGGTAAGGGCTCCCATGAAGAGTCAACATAGTCTGGAACAATAGGTTGGGATAGGGCCAGGCCCCTTTCCCATGCATTTGACTGAGCATTGCGTCCCACCATAGGGATCTGGTAGCTCATGTACCAGTATTATATCATGGTCCTACTGCCACTGTGTATGGCATTCCATCCTAAGGAATGGGCTCCAACAAGCTAGCTTATGTACCAGGTTTGTACTGCCAGGGGCCCTTCTGATAGTTCAAGCTTTATAACTGTCTCCCATATATGGAGGGCCTAGTTAAGTCCTCTGGAGTCTCCACAGTTGTAGGTCTAGAGTTCATGAGTTTACACAAGCTTGGTTCAGCTGTCTCTGTAAATTTCTCCTCTGTGATCTTGACCTCCCTTGCTCATATGTTCCCTCATCCCTCTCTTCAACTGGATTCCCAGAGTTTGGCCGGTTATTGGTTGTGGATCTCTGCATCTGGTCCAATCAATCACTAGATGAGAGCTCTATGATGATAGTTGTAGTATTAATCAGTCTGATTACAGGGGTAGGCCAGTTCAGGCATCTTCTCCACTATTGCTAGGAGTCTTAGCCGGGGTCCTCCTTGTGGATTCTTGGGAGTTACCCTAGCACCAGGTTTCTCCCTTAGCCCATAGTGGCTCTCTCTATTAAGATATCTCTTTCATTGCTCTCTTATTGCATCCCTCCCCACCTAGGCCATCTCTTTCCCTCCTGCTCTCATCCCCCTCACCTCTCCCTTGCCTCCACATCACCCCCAGTTTGCCCTGTAGATATCATTTAATTTCTCTTCCCAGGGTGATCCATGTATCTCTCTAGGGTCCTCCTTGTTACCTAGCTTCTTTGGAGCTGTGGATTTTAGTCTGGTTATCCTTTGTTTTACATTTAATATCTACTTAAGAGTGAGTACATACCATGTGTGTTTATCTTTCTGAGTCTGGATTACTTTACTCAAGATGATTTTTTCTAGTTTTATTCATTTGCCTGAACATTTCATGAAGCCATTATTTTTTTTAACCACTGAGTAGTACTCCATTGTGTAAATGTACCCGCATTTTTCTTAGCCATTCTGCAGTTGAGGGGCATGTAGGTTGTTTCCATGTTCTGGCTATTACAAATAATATTGCTATGAACATTGTTGAGCAAATGTCCTTGTGGTTTGATTGAACTTCCTTTGGGTAAATGCCCAAGAGTTGTATCACTGGGTCTTAAGGTAGTTTAACTCCCAATTTTCTTAGAAACCACCATACTGATTTCCAAAATGGCTGTACAAGTTTGTACTCCCACCAGATGTAGAGGAATGTTTCCCCAACTCCACATCGTCTCCAACATTTACACCATTCTGACAGGTGTAAAATGGTATCTCAAAGTCATTTTGATTTGCATTTCCCTGATGATTAAGGATGATGAGCTCTTCCTTAAATGTCTTTTGGTCATTTGAGATTCTTATGGTGAGAATTCTCTGTTTAGCTCTATACCCCATTTTCCAATTGGGTTATTTTGTATATTGATGTCTAGCCTCTTGAGTTCTTTATAAATTTGTAGATCAGCCCTCTGTCAGATGTGGGGTTGATAAAGATCTTTTCACATTCTGTAGGCTGACATTTTGTCTTATTGACAGTGTCCTTTGCCTTACAGAAGTTTTTTAGTTTTAGGATGTTCCATTTATTGATCAAGGTCTACATTTTTAGCAGAGGTAGCTTGGCAATGATTTGGTGGGCTATGTTGCTTGTACTACTTGGCAATCAATTTATTATCTACTCTACTACCCTAAGACTACATACATACATACATACATACATACATACATGCATACAAATGATGTCTTGGTATATTTCAATTACTTAATCCAACTGACTATATAACAAGTTAGATAAACTGAGCCTAAAATATTAACATTGCAAAATGAAGGATTAGTCACTCAACCTTATATAAAGATAGGAGTGGGAACTTGTATATTTTTATATCTCATTCTAATTTTCTTATGTTTTGACTTATATGTTTTAAAGTGGGATAATTCAACTTCTTGGGTGTGGGAGACAAGGCTTTTAGGTCATTTCAGTAATCTTTATGTGTAGGTGCATCTAAAACCATTGGTAAGTTCTGGTGGCAGGTCCTTATTAATGACAAGTCATGTGGGGTTTTGTTGACAGGTCTTTGGTTTAGTTTTCATTTAAGAATCTCCGCTTAAAGGCCATTGTCCCATAACTCTGTCTTAACTTGAAAAATAAAAAGATATTTATATCTGCTAAGAGCTACCAAAAGGGCAAAAGCAAACAAATTGACGAGAAGGAGACAAGATAAGTGTCTTGCATTGTGTTTGGATTTGAAGATAGTAAGAACATGGCACTAATGTGTTAAAAATACACGTTTTAACAAAGCTGACAACAAAATTGTTGAAGAGGGCCACCTCCTTAAAATACAAAGCATCCACATCTTTACTTAGGGACAAGTTTGAAATCAGAGATAGGAATGAAGACACACACATATTGAACTATGAGAATACAATTATAATAAAAAAACTCTAGCAGTAGCTAGAATAATTCAATAATTTGAATGTTATATAATAAATAAATGTAATAAATACAATGCAACTGTTGATAGTTGTAGTTGTGAAATATTTACAACATCATAGGAAAGGTCCATAATAAAGTGTAACAGACAGTGCATACATGCACATTGAAAAACAATAGACCCAAAGAAAAATAACTAAGCAATGAGGAAGATCAACACTAAAAACCTAGACATTTACATGGAAGCAGGACCATGTGTGGTATGTGTGGGCATGAATGCCACAGTACATGTGTTTAAGTCAGAGAATAACTCACAGAAGATAGCTTTGTAAGCAAGTTGCTAGGCAGTAGACCCACATCTATGGTAACTCCCAGGTTCTGTTTTGTGTACATCCTGGGGATACACTAGCTAAGAAACCAAATTTGATGCTAGTTCATGCACATGCTTGGTCCATTGTCTGGAGACCTGGGAGGAAGGAAAATACTGGGGGGCTCAGCAGCAACAGCTCTGGATTCACATAGGACAAATCTTCAGTGGCTTTGGGCCTCCAGCTCATCTGTGAATGAGTAAATTAAGGACCTTTTCTACACCATTTACATGGAAAGGCAAAAAGAAAACAGAATGGAACTTGGTGTGGCTGATTACTAACCAAACTCAAGAGTTACATACAAACCCACAGTGATGGAGACAATGAGCTGTTGAAAGACTGGCCCAGAAAAATCAAGGAAACAAAACAGACAGCCCAGAAAAAGACCAGTAGAAACACATCTGCTGACCTATGTAAGGGAATAAAGGCCTGCAGAAGAGAAAGTATATTCTTAGTCATCAAGCAAAGTTGAAACTACTGGGCACTGACATGTAAAAAAAATGAATTTTCCTTCATATCCACTCCTTTCACAGAAAAAAAAAAAATGAACTTAAAATAGATTGTAAGGCTAAATGTAAAACTATAAAAGTTATAGAAGATAATGTAAGAGAATATTCTACATGATCTTGAGTTTGATGATGATTTTTGGATTTTTTAAAAATTTGTTTTTGTTGGGTTTGTTTTGTTTTGTTTGAGATGAGGTCTTGTTACATAGCCCAGGTTGGCCTTGAACCCTTGAGGGTCCTAGCTCAGCCCCTCAGTACTACGTTTACAGGCTGAGCTACAATGCCTGGCTGTATGATTTTGTGGATGCGATACAGAACACATGACTCATGGAAAAAAAATAAAAGCAAGTTGGTCTTCATTAAAATTAAAAACTTCTCCAGGGAAGACAGTTAAAAAAAGAAAAGACAAGTCAAACTGAAAGGAAATATTTACAAAACATATATTTGATAAGGATCTGGCTTCTAAGTTATACCACATAGAACTTAAGAAATTCAACAGAAAGAAAATAAATACTCCAACTTTAAAAAATAGCCAAATAGATCTGAACAGATAAATCACCAGGAAAGATCCACAGATGGGGTATAAACATGGTCAAAGATGGCCTCATCCTATGTCATCAGAGAGCGGGAAGTTAGAACAACATTGAGAAGCTGATCCAGATAGCCTGCACCAATTTGTGCCTGTCAGAGTGGCTGGGATCCAAACACTGACAACACCAAATGCTAGTTCAAATACAGAGTAATGGGAACTCTTCTTTCACTGCTGTTGGGAAGCAAAGTGGTATAACCATTCGGGAAGATAATTTGACAGTTTCTTAAAATAAAAAAAATAAACACATTCTTACCATATGATACAGCAATTACATTTCTTGCTGTTTACCCAAATGAGCTGAAAACATATGTACACATTAAAACTTTCATATAGATTTTAGATTTAGTCCTAGTTTCTAAAACACAGACACCAAGACTTCTGTCAATAGGTGAATGTACAAAGTTTAGTACATCCATACAATGAAATATTATTAAGTGATAAAAAAGAAATCAAGTTGGAAATAGAGTTATTTTAAGTCTCAAAAAAGACATGGAAGACACTTAAATGAAAATTGTTAAGTGTAGGAAAAAAGCAAATATGGAAAAGCTTTTGTGTGAGTTCAACTATCTAATGTTCTTGGAAAGGCTAAATGATGGAGACAATAAAAGGAGGAGGAGAAGAAGAAGAAGAAGAAGAAGAAGAAGAAGAAGAAGAAGAAGAAGAAGAAGAAGAAGAAGAAGAAGAGAAGAAGAAATCAGTGCTCTCCAGGAGTAGAGGATGGAATGAATAGATGGGACATAGGGGATTCTACTTTGTTTTGTTTGGGGAAATTGGATCTCACTATGTAGCCTTGGCAGGCCTAGAACCCACTATGTAGACCAGACTAGACTCAATTTGACAGATATCCCCCTACCTCTGTCTCTCAAGTCCTGGGATCAGATACTTGCACTACCATACCTGGCTACATAAGGGGTTTTCTATGGCAGTGAGGTTGTTATCTATATTATAAGAGAAAATACATATCATCATAATCTTGCTAAAGTATGGAGAATGTACATGTGGAACCTTAATGTGATCTTGGGTTTTAGGTAATAACATTGGACCATCAGCGGAAATGAATGAGCCACACTAACACAGGACCCTAGTATCAGTGTAAAGTGGACACTGAGGGAGAACGGTATATAGAGGTGTGGTTTCTGTTGAATTTCTTATAAACCAAAACTGCTCTCAATAATAAAGTCTCATTTTCTAAATCATGAAAGCTTCTTTATTTAGTTTATTTTACTCTGTAGCTTACTCTGTAACTTGCTATGAAGACCAGGCTGGCTTTGAACTCACCACAATCTCCCTGCCTCTGCCTTCTGAGTGCTGGAATCAAAGGTATGTGCCGCCACACTCTAGCATTGCAGAAAGTCATTTTTCAGTAAAGCATTAAGTATTAAATGAGGCTTACTTTGGCTGTAAGTAACAGAAGGTCCAATTACAAATAAAAGTAGCTTAAACTAGAGGGCTCGGGAGATGGCACAGAGTACCCTGTAGGCATGAGGACCTGAGTTTGAATCCCCAGCTCCCATTTTTTAAAAAAAGGCATGGCTGTGTATGCCATAACCTGGGATTTGGAGGACAGAGACAGGTGGCTCCTAAGAACTTTCTGGCCAGCCAAGCTATGCCAAATGGCTGAGACAATGGGATAGAGAGTTATGAAGGCCTCCACATGCCTATGCATAGACCCGTGCACCTACAAGCTCACATGCGATTCACAAGCACACTACATACTCTATACCACATACCACACACACACACACACACATACACACACACACACACACAGAGAGAGAGAGAGAGAGAGAGAGAGAGAGAGAGAGAGAGAGAGACATAAACAGACACCAGGGAAGCCCTGTTCCTTTTCATGAAACTATCCCTCCAATCTCCTGAGTTGTCTGTGGACACAGCTCTGTCACAAATACCAGACTGTGTGATGCTACAGATTTCACTCAGTATTTTAAATACTTAAAAAAAAAAAGCAGTTTGTCAAAATACAAAAACAAAACAAAACAACCCCATTCCCACATCCCTGAAAACCTGATTGTATTATGCTTGTTTTGGGGACTGCTTACTTCCATGACAAGTACTTTATTTTCTCTAAGTTCAGAAAGCTCCCGAGGTGGCTGACCCCAGTGCTGAAAGACATCAAGGACTGAAGCTCTCCTTGCTGATAATACAGTGTGTGATGCTTATGTGGACACTTGGTCTCTAACCAATAGCTTCTTTTGTGCATCCTGATAAGAAAATTGTTATCAGAATTACTATTGGTACTGCTTTTGAGTGTCTTAGGATGGAAATCCTGAACTAGTAAGATGAATGATGGCTAGCCCATGGCAGCTAGCCAATAACATCACCCTCCTCACAAGTGATTGGCAGGTATGAATGGGAGCTTCTTGGAGCTGAGTGGTGGGTGAGTAGTTACCTGATCATAGAAGAGATGGACCAGGAGACCTTTTCTTCCTTTTGAGTGCTATGGGAGGAAGCTGGGCACCTGAGCTACCATCTTACTGTCACAAGGAAATAGACCTAAGAAACAAAGGAAACCATATCGTGAGCATATAGACAGAAGACTTTAGTCCTTTACATCTTGCAGGCATGGAACAAACCCATCTTGGAGAAGTTGGTTCTGTCCTTCCAACTCAGGCCATGCAGTTTGCTGGCAAGTCCTTTACCAGCTGAGCCAGATCCCAGCAGTGAATTAACTGTCTTGGTAGCACCTTGCATTTATTACTGATAATAAAAGCACTGGTCATGTAAGCCAAAACAGGAAGAAGAAAAGCCTTCAATTTTTTCTTGTGTTTTGACAGGGTAAAATCAGTAACTTCAGAGACCATTGCTTACCAGAGGGCTTTGTCCAGAGATGGGTGTGGCAGCTCCCTTCTAGAAGTGGGTGTGGCAGCCCCCTGAGGCAACAGGGTTTCCCTGGGTGTTTGTGTTCGTTTGTATCCAAATTGTAACAATTTATACTTTGTCCACGCCCAGTTAAGGAGGTTCAGTGTTTTCTTTTTACATTTATTTGTGCCTCTGTGTGTGTGAGAGAAACAGAAATGGAGACACCCAGAGAGAGACCAGAGATAATTTATGGAAATGAGTTCTTTCCTCCCACCAGGTGGGTCCCTAAAATTGAACTTAGGTTGCCATTCTTGGCCACAAGTGCATTTCCTACTGAGCCGTTTTGACAGCACCAATTTAATGATTTTGTTATCTTAAATAATAAAATGTAAGAAACTTTGGGAGAGTATCTTAAAAGATTGTTCCAAGTACTCTAATTGGCCAGGTTTTTGTTTTTTTTAAAGACTGATTAACTTCAGATGAACTGATATAATCTACTTTAGGGCATCTAAATCTAGGACCCAAACCCAGCTGCTTCCTTGACCCCATCAGCACCATGACCTTTGAAAGTCTTCAAAGTATTCCCAGTTAGAAACACTGGTATTTCCTGGCGTTCAGCTCCCCTTCAAATTTTCTGAACTTTTCCTCTTATGTTTTAAACTTCAATATTTTAAGACTATCTGCCTGTATCATGATTAAAAAGTGCTTCAAAACTGACCTTGAGAGAAGAGAAGTAATCAGCAATGAAGTCACTAGGGATAGACGCCAGAGAACAGAAAATAATGAGAAAGCATAGTGAGAGGTTCTCCATACGCAAAGATAAAAATACACATAATATCACAAAGCTAATAACCCAGGAGGGCAACTAGAAGAATATCCTCATGCAAACCTTAACAAGTAGAAAGTCCTAGTGGATGTTGAGTGGAGGAGAGCTACGAGCGGAACTGTAAATGAAGACGAGGCATCTAATTGGCTGTGCTGCCAAGGATGGGGTGGAGGGGCACTGTCGCCCAGTATTTTGATAAATGGAATAAATACTACTCTGTAGATCCCAGGGGAATTGCCTATTGAAGAGAGATGATTTCTAGTACCAATTAATTTAAAGTTAGAAGTAAGTGCAACCCTAGCTGTTGAGTTTGTATGCAAGTAAAAGCCTGTGTCAGAAACACCTGGTGGGCTAATAAAAACAGGTGAGGGTCCACCTCAGTTCCTGATCCAGTGGGTGTGTGGTAGTCTCTCTCCCTCCCTCCCTCCCTTTCTCCCTTTCTCCTTTCCTCCCCTTCCTCCCTTCTCTTTCTTTTTTTCTGTTTGTTCCCTTCTCTCTGTCTCTCTGCCCCCCCTGTGTGTGTGTGTGTGTGTGTGTGTGTGTGTGTGTGTGTGTGTGTACCACAGAATGCATACTTGTGGAGGTCAGAGGACAACTTGCAGAAGCTGGTTCTCTCCTTCTACCATGCAGGTTTCTGGATCAAACTCAGGTTGTCATCAGGCTTGGCAGCTGATGCCTTTGCCCACTGAGCCATCTTGCTGGTTCAGGTTTTATATTCCTAACAAGTTCTTAGATGACACTGGTCTCAGACCACTCACTCACTGAAAAACCAAAGATTAAAAAACATGCTGGCCGGTTGTAGCACACACCTTTAATCCCAGCACTCCGGAGGTACAGGCAGGCAGATCTCTGTGAGTTCCAGACCAGCCTTGTCTACAGAGCTAGTTCCAGGACAGCCTCCAAAGACACAGAGAAACCCTGTCTCAAAAATCAAAAAACAAAACAAAACAAAGCAAAGCAAAATCATATTTAGAAAGGTTCCTAATGCACCAGGCATGGCAGTCCATGCTTATAATCCCAGCACTTATGGGTGGAGTCAGAAGGATCAGTTTGGGGCCAGTTTCAGCTACAAATTTGGAGGGCCTCAAAACAGAAGCAAAAACAAAACTTATCATGCCTCAGTTTATAACCTACATGCTCACACTCCACGAAAGGGAGGTTGGTGGGTTTTTGTTTTAATTATTTTGTGGTTGCATACTAGAGAATTAAAACTCACATACAGAGCATGGCACGCAGTGTCTCTAAACTATTATAGCACATATTCTTCTTGGTCATAGCTTAAAGAACAGGGAAGCTTTCAAAGTAAAAATTAATGCCAGGTGCAATGATAGAAAAACATAAAACTTTTGAATAATGAACGTCCACAAAATCAAGAGAAAAAAGACATGCAAGAGAATAAGAAATTGTGTTTCCTCTAGACATAGCTGTGTATTTAAATTTTGCCATCTAAAATATATTGAGTTCATTTGAGCCAGGTTCCCAGAGGGGCTGGGACACACACAGCCAGTTTTAAACACCCAGGAACACCAACATTAAGCCAGCATTTGAAACACTATGCTTCGAAAGTTAATTAAAGAAATTCAAATGCAAACAATTATAAAGGGCCATTTAACACATATCAGATAAACAAGTATAAGGATAAATGATAAAATCCAGCACCAGTGAGACTTGGGAGATCGCTACTGGTAAAGTATAAATTAGTTAGTTTCTGCAGTAGAGCCACAAAAAACAAAAAATGAAAAACGGTCATGCCAGAAAATGTATCCCAAATAAGTAATTCATAAGAACAACAAAACTTTAATTATAAGAATATTTGGAGCAGAATTATTTATGTTAGCTACAAATGAAATTGCCAAATCCCCAATAGTACAGTAGCAGAGAGAATAATGCCATACAAGCCAATGTTCATTCATTAGGAATGAAATTATATGGGAGATATTGCAACTAAAAAAATATGCCTACCGCCCAGAGACAGTAGGCTGGACGGTAGAGGATTTGGACTTAGGAGACCTGAAACATAGTATCTTTTACTAAACAAACAACATGACCTGCACCCCAACCCTGACTTCTTCTAAAAACGTATTTTTCTCTCTTGTCCAGTATTTAATATAACATCTATTCTCTTTAAAATTGTGTGTGTATGTGTGTGGTTTGCACATATGTTCATGCAAGTGCATGTGTTCACACATGTGCACATGTCTATGGAGGTCAGAAGTCTATGCTATCTTCCTCAGTAATTTTCCACTTTATTTTTCTGAGACAGAGTAGCTATAGGCCCCTGATTCAGCCAGGCTGGCAGGCGAGCGTGCTCCAGGGATTGATCTGCCTCCTCTGCCCCTCACCCCCCACCCCAGTGCTGGAATCACAGATGCATGCCACAGTGCACAATTATTTTGTGGGTGCCAGGGATCTGAACTCGTATCCTCATGCTTGCAGACAAACACTTTACCAACTGAGTCACCTCTTCATTCCTCTCTTCACAAAGTTTTAAGTACATAACACAATATATTTTATCTAGCCCCATGTCTCCAGATCACACTGATCTTGCCTAACTGAAACTTTGTCCCCTTTGACAAACACCTCTCCATTCCCTCTTCTCCCAGCCCCTAGCAACCAGCATTCACTTTCTGTTTTCCGCCTTTTACTGTTTTAGACTTCACATTTATGTGAAATCAATCATACCTCAACAAAGTGGTTAAACAAAAGAAGCGGGTAGGTGCATTCGGCTCTCTGTAAGCAGGTGCACACACCCACCCTAACAGTAATGCTTGCTGGTCTATTTAATCCTCTTCTATTCTCTCTATCACTCCTTTCCACTCCAGTTAAAAGTGCTTGCCATTAAATTGATTTCAAACCCACCAATATATCACAGCCAGCCATTCATACAATAATGACCTAATTTATAGAAGTGCTTGAAGCTTATTGCCACCTTCCTCCCACCTTTCTCCGCCTCCCTCGCCCCACAATATACCCAAAGAGTGTTAATAAAGGCCAGGGCCAAAATGGAGCTATAGAGGGAAGTAATTGCAGTGGGCATGCAATTTTACACCTGACTACATATAGCACATATGCACTGGGAAGAATAAAGCGCTTGTTAATATAACTAGGTCAGTATGTTTTTCCATAGTGTCAACAGCTCTCTTGACCTCTCCTAAGCCATTTCTTCCTTCTCTCTGCTCTACTACAGCTCAGCCCCTCTCTTCCCCAAGAAATCATGGCAGATGCTTCTAAGTCAACTGACCAAACACATCCACCCCTACTGGCTTGGCTGTGGGTGGAACAAGCCTGAAGGTGCCATCTGCTCAGACAAAGAGCCGCCTGCTCTTCCTACCTCTGTCTCAGCCAAGTCCATCCAGTCAGACTCAGAAGCCCTCACTGACTGTGCTGTGTGCTACACATTTGCCTGCGGGCATTCTATGACACGATCACTCCAAAACAGTAGCTCCCAGCCGTGTTTATGGCTCATCCAGCTATCAGTTAAAGCGGCAAATGTTCATGGAAACTGTGATTTGAAACACATACCTCAGTACTTTCTCCAAACTTGGGGAGGCTTCCTGTGGGTTGTACTTCAGAGGCAGAGGACTGGCTGTGGTTTGAGAGTGTTTATATTGGCCACTTCAGCCTTCTATTAGGCATATGCAACAAATCTTAGGTCTTCTTTTCCATGTAGAAAATACAAGGGATATGCTCAATCTGCAGGCCTCCTTGTTCTTTGACTTCTTAGGGTTGTGCTGATAAATGACATCAATGAAAGAACAAACAGGTCTTTTGTTTATTGTGTCCAATGCTTAAAAACATATCAGTACAAGCCAGGTGTGGCTTGTCTTAATCTTAGCATTTGGGAGGTAGAGGCAGGTGAATCTCTAAGTATCAGACTAGCCTAGTCTACAGAGTTCCAGGACATCCAGGGCTACGCCAGCCTGGTCCCAGAGCCACGCCAGCCCCAAATAACATACAGAGAGGCTTTATTAGATATAAAGCTTTTGGCCAGCTATTAATATTTCTTATTGGCTAGCCCTGTCTTAAATATTAACCCATTTCTACTAATCTAAGTATTTCCACGTGGTCTCATCTTACCAGAGAGGGGGCCCGGACCTCTGTTTTCTCAAGTCTCTACATGTTGACTCCTCCCTACTACTTCCTCAAATCCTTTTTGTCTCCTAGTCCCATCTATCTTGCTTTCCTATTGGCTAATAGTGCTTTATTCATTAACCAATAAGAGAAACATATTTACAGAATGACATCTCCCATCATCTCCTCTTTTCTGTCTAAAATAAAAAGGGTTTTAACCTTAACATAGTAAAATATATAACAAAACAGTTATCAAATAAGAACCACAGTTAACAATAGTTAGCCCATTAACATTTAGCAAGATTTAAAGAAAATATTACATCATCTATCCTATCTTTGTGAGTCTAAAGTCCTATATATAACTTACCTTTAATCCTAAGGAAAACTATAACCTTAACTATCTGTCTTCAACTCCATCAAAGACCACAGAAGGATAATATATAAACTCTAGAAATGACAGAGACAACTCACTACCTGGTCAGGCACCTGAAGTTCTTCTTTAATGTTCCATCTTCAGCCTATAGGCCAAAGTGTGTCTGGCAGAATCCTCAGCAAAGCAGGAAACTTTAAACTGTCCACCTGTATTGGCAGTTTGTCAGTCACTTTTCTCTGTGTCCTGCAGACTCTTTCATGAAGCAGGAGACCTGTAGCAATGTCCATCTTGTATCAGCAGTCACTTTCCTGTTGAAATTCTTATTAGCCACGTTGCATTGCCATTTTGTTATGCATAATTTTTCCTGCTGGCCTGGTCCCATAGCCACACCAGCCCCAAATAACACAGAGAGACACTGTATTAGATATAATTCTGTTGGCCTGTTACTAGCATTTCTTATTAGCTAGCTCTGTCTTAAATATTAACCTATTTTTATTAATCTAAGTATTTCCATGTGGCCTCATCTTACCAGAGAGAGGGCCTGGCATTCTACTCTCTCCGTCCTCCATATTGATTCTCCTCCCTACTTCTTCCTCCCTCCTCCTACTCTCCTAGTCCCACCTATCTTGCTTTCCTATTGGCCAACAGGACTTTTTTCATTAACCAATAAGAGAAACATATTTACAGAATGCTATCTCCCATCATCTTGCTATGTAGACCAGGCTGGCTGTGAACTCACAGAGATTCAACTGCCTCTGCATTCTGAGTGCTGGGATTTGCACCATTTTACCTGGCTCAGATATATTTTTTAAGAGAGGCTATTGAAATAGTATTTTGCCTTGGAAAAAAAAAATGGTGATGGTCCGCTTGGGAACCTGAGGCAGTAAGATCTCCATGAGTTTTTAGTCAACTTGGGCTATATACAGACAGTATCTCAAAACTTTAACAAGTGAAAATAATAGGGACATGAAAGAGAGGAGATAAGAATAGGCCTTTGGGGCTGGAGAGATGGCTCAGTATTGAGATGGTTCACCCATCTCAGGTGGCTCACAACTACCTCTGACTCCAGCTCCAGGAAGTCTGACCCCATCTCTTGGCCTCCACAGGTACCTGCCTACATACACGCCAATGCATATGCGTGCACACAAAAGTACACACACACACACACACACACACACACACACACGTACATGCACATGCGCGCACACCTAAAATAAGTAAATAAAAGCTTAAGAATAGAACTTTGAATTTGAGTGATGACTATTATGCCCTTGGTGCCACCAAACAGCGATAGTATAGTAATGTACACAAAGGTCATTCTGGGGCTGGAGCACAAGTGAATGATAGAGAAGGGTCAGTATAGCAAAAGGCAGTCAATATGTGAGTTGTTTCTTTTCTAAAACTTTATTATCACTTAAAAGTTATTCTGCCCCACCCTACCTCTTTCTCTACCCACTGTGTGTGTGTGTGTGTGTGTGTGTGTGTGTGTGTGTGTGTGTGTGTGTGTGTGTTAGGAGAGAGCATAGTTTGAGAAACTCGGTTTTCTCCTTTCATCTCAGGGATTGAACTCAGGATACTAGGCTTGGCAGAGCCTTTACCCATGGAGTCATCTTGCCAGCTCAAGACATGAGTTCTCCATAGAAATGCACATTATAAGAAGGCAGCCTTAATCAGATGGTTTACTTTTGACAGAGGCATAAACGAAAACAAAGAGAGATAGGAACTCTCACTCATTGCCCCTTCTTCACACCAGGAGTGTCAGTCAGTGTGAGAGTCAAAGCTGTATTTTAAGTTTTAATTGCTATGCCTAAGTGATCCATGAAACAAAAATGTCATTGATCTGCAAGCCCCTTGCCTAAGGACAGATAGTTCCTGAAATGCCAGAGGCCATATGTTTTCACTCCCCTAAACAAGTTTGTTTGACCCATCTTTACCGGATGTGCTTGACCACATATGGGTGGTAGGTCACAGGCAGAAAATACATCAGCATGTACACTTACCCCTGATTGGATGTGGACTAGAGGTACATCATGATAGAAGCTTGCCCCCCTGACTGTATGGGATGGGAAATGCAATAAATTATGGGTTTTCTGGGTCATTTCCCAGGAATCTGGGTATGGACCTGGCCAGAGCCCATCCACCTGGCCAGGAGTTAATTAAAGATGTCTTCAAATTTGGTTTTAAACTGTGTTAGTGATCTGATTCTCTATCAGTGGGATTAACAGTAGTTCGCTGAGGCAGTCAGCCATATAAGACTATCTGCAGAACCAGATAGGATCGGGCTTCCCTTTATGCTCTGCCTCTTTACACCCCCTTTCCCCAGTCACATCCTCCAAGATCAGAGAAAGAGAAGAGGAAATGATTCCTCTGCAGAGGAATCTTGTCTGGGCATGTGCACCCAGTTCCTCCATTGGGCACTCTGATTATACTGGGCACCCTTCCTCCATTCACACAGCCGAGCCCTTGATGGAGTCTAGAAATGAGCATCTGGTGCAGCCCACCTACCCCGTGGCTGGTGAAAGGCAAATACAAGACCCAAGAGAGTAGATGACAAACACATTTTCTCAGGGTTCTGAAGAGAACGCCCTCATTCTTTCTTACAAAGGACCTAGGGACCTCTGATCTTCAGTATGAAGGGGTGTGTGAGTGCCAAAGCTACTGGCAGCCATCTTGTGGCCACTTCCGGAAAGACATTATGCAAGGGAGAGGGTGAAAAGAAAAGCAACCAAACCTTCCCTGTTGGCTCTGAGTTGCTGGAGCCAGCCTGGCTGAAGCCTGGCTCCTCCAACTCCTTAGGCATGTGAACAAATAAATTCCCTTTAATGTTCAAGCCAAATTTCGCAATTTCGTGCTTCTAATCGACTCGAACGGTAACACATAAGCACAGTACACTAGAGAGCCCTGTCTCTGTGTTCCTAATCTGTCTAGGTTTTGCCAAAGACAAAGTGATGACTGGGATAGAAAGTGCATTTTCTTCTGTCAATTTTCTTCTGTCAATCACACGATCAAGCAAACCAAATGATCATACATGCTATTTCTTCTCCCATAGACTCAAATGAAAACAAAAACAAAATCCCCCAAGGATCGGGTATACAGTCATTCAGCGAATCTGAATGGCATTATCGTTTTGTTGCTTTGTTTTTGTTTTAATAGGCTTTGCGCTCTCTCTCTCTCTCTCTCTCTCTCTCTCTCTCTCTCTCTCTCTGTGTGTGTGTGTGTGTGTGTGTGTGTGTGTGTGTGTGTGTGTGTGTCCGTGTCCGTCAGATGATAGCTTTCAAGAGTTGGTTCTCATCTTTTACCTTTCTGAGGCAGGGTTTCTCTTGTCTCTGCTGTGATCCCAGCTAGCTGGCCCATGAGCTTCTGGTTTCTTCTATGTCTGTCTCCTGTCTCAAGAGTCTGAGGTTGTAGGTTCTGCCACCACTTCTGGTTCTTTAAATGCACTCCATGGATCCAACCTAGATCATCAGGCTTATTTTTTTTTTCTTTTACAAAAAAATTACATAAACTTTGAGTGAGTCCTACAGAGATTCCCCATATGCCCTTGCTCAAATAGAGGGACAACCTCCCTTTCTTGGCATCCTTCTTCAGAAAGGCACTGTTGACACTACTGAGAGAAATACACTCACACACCATCACCACAGGCCTTAGTTTCAGTGGGGCTTACTCTTGATGTGGAGTATATCATGGCTTTAGACAATACATACTGGCATCCATCCATCATTACAAGTATCTCCAGAGTATTTCCGTGCCCTAAACATACTCTATGTTCTGCCTAGTCATTCATTCTTCCAGCCCTTGGCAACCACTTACCTTTTGATTTTATTCATAGTTTTACCTTCTCTAGAAAGATACATATTTGGAATATATGGGATATGATATAGTCTTTTCTGATTGGTCTCTTCAGTCTTCAATTTAGTAACGTATGTATGTGATGTGTGTGTGTGTGTGTGTGTGTGGTGGGTGTGTGGTATATTAAACCCCAGGCTTCAAGCATACTAAGCAAGTGCTTTACCTGTGACCTATACCCTGAAACCAGTAGTATATACTTTTGTCACCCTCCCCACATCGTCCTGGCATACTACAATGTCTTTATCTATTCATCTATTGAAGGACATCTTGGTTACTTCCAAGTTTGGGAAATGATGAAAAAGTTGCCATAAACATCCATGAGCAGGGTTTTATGTGGACCCTACTTTTCTTCATTTGGGTAAATGCCAGAATACAATTGCTAGCTCACCTGCTAAGAGTAGTTGGAGTTTATTGATTGTCTTGTAAATGACTGTGCCATTTTAATTCCAGCCAGCCCTGATTGAGAGCTCTCACCTGTCCACCTTTGATGCTATCGGGGTTCAAGGTTCTACATTTGGGGTCTGCTCATTGCTGTTTTAATTTGCATTTCCCTGATGATGCCACATGGAACATCTTTTCTAATTCTTTTCCATCATCTGTGTTCTTTGAAGAGCTTCTCCTCAAATCCTTTGGCTCATTTTTAATTGGGTTCTTTCTTCTTGTTGAGTTTCCCATATGTTTTGGATACCAGTCTTTTATCAGCTAATCTTTGGCAAATGTTTTCTCTTAGCCTATGGTTTCTCTTATTGCTCTCTTGATAGTCTTTAATTTTAATGAAGTCTAGCTCATTCTCACTCTACAAATGTGTTTTCTATCATTCCTAACAAGTCATCGCCAAACTCAAGGGCACCCAGACTTCCTCTTGTGTTACTTCCAGGAGCATTACAGCTCTGTATGTTGCTCTGGGATCTACTTTAAGTTACTTTTAGGAAGTTCTAGAGAACTGTATCTCGACTTCTTTCTTTGAATTTGGTTGTCCAAGTTGTGTTCATACTGCAGTGTGAATGTTGCTAGTTTTTCACCATTAAACGTTACCTGTAGTGCTTTTTATAGATAAGAATCAAATTGAGGAATGTTTCCTATAGTCTTAATTTACTGAAAGTTTTCCTTGTTATCAAATATTTTTATATGCCTATTAATGTGATATGACTGTTTTCCTCCTTTACCTCGTTGATATGATAAATTAGCTTTAAAATGTTGAACCAGCTTTGCTTACCTGGAATAAATCTCATTGGCCATGATACATAATTCTTTTTATATATTGTTGGGCTCAGTTTTTCAAAATGTTGTTGGGGATTTTTACATCTATCCTTCATGGGTGATCATGGTTAATAATTTTCTATTCATGTAATGTCTTTGGCTTTATAATGAACTAAGGTGATGATGGCTTCATATAATGAGTGAGAAAATTTTCTCTCTGCCTCTGGTTCCTGAAAGAGTTTATAGGACATTTGGTAGAATTTCCTTCTTAAATATCTGGTAGAATTCACCAGTGGATCTTTTTGTAACAGGCATGTTATTAGTATTGATTAAATTTCTTTTGTAGATATGATTCCATTTCAGAACATCTATTTCTTTTTGTGTGACTCTTGACAAACTGAGGTTTTCAAAGAGTGAAAATGACCAGCTTCCTTTTGGTCATCAGGCTTAGAGGCAGAGTGGTTCATAATGTTCCCTGTTCATGGTATGAAAGTTCATGTATTTGGTAATGACATTCTTCCTTCTATCTCTGGTATCACTCATTCATAACATTGCTCTCTTAGCTTGGCTAGAAATTGGTTAGTTAATCTCAAAGAATCACATTTTGGCTTTACTGACCTCTTTTTATTTTGTTTTCAATTTCATTGCATGGCGCTCTAATTCTTATTACTTTTATTCTACTTACTTTAAATTTAATTTGTTCTTTTCCTAGTTTCCAGAGGTAGAAACTGTTGGATTTTAGGTTATCCCCCCGCCCAATGCAGTACTCTTAGTACTGTTCTTAATGAATCCTATGTAATTTGATAAGTTATGTCTTCATTTTTACTCAGTTTGAAATTTTTTTTAATTTTCTTGAATTATAAATATGTGTTTTAATCTCAAAGTGTAGATTTTCTAGCTGTTTTTCTTTCTTTCTTTCTTTTTTCTTGATTGCTAGATCAAGTTCATTGGGCTTAAAGGCTAAGACTGTGGGATTCATATTCTTCTACATTTGCTAAGGAACATTTTCTGGATGAGAGTATGGTCTGTCTAGGTGAACACTTCGTGTGAACTTAAGAATGTGCACTCTACCATGTTGTAGCAGGTAACCTATAACTACCCATTATATCCAGCTGATTGACAGTGTTTGGAATTCAACTAAATTCTTATTGATTTTTCTGCCTGCTGTGTCTGTATTTGATAGGATATTGAAATCACAGATTCATATCTTTTTCTTCCTTGAGTGTCTTTTCATTTTAGAAGTGTGTGTGCGTGTGTGTGTGTGTGTGTGTGTGTGTCTGTCTGTCTGTCTGTCTGAGTGTGTGTGCCACATAGGCCAGCAGAGGGCATCACATCTCCATGAGCTGAGTTATAGAGATCTTTCTGAACTGGGCGATGGGAACAGGACCAGGTCCTCTGCAAGAGTAATGAGCACTCTTAACAGCTTAGCCATTTCTCCAGCCCTCACTTTGAACATATATTTTGATGTTCCATTTCCAGATGCACAAACTTTAAGAACTGTTACATCTGGCTTCATAATGTTCCTCTTTGCCACTGGTTAATCTCCTCCTTCTGAAATTAATACTGTTCTTCTACTTTGTTGTGATGTGTTTTAACATGATATGTCATTCCTCATCCATTTCCTTTTCATCTCTATGTGACTTTATGATTAAAGTGGACTTGTTATGGAGAGCATATAGTTTGTTTTCTCTTCTTGATCCTCAATTACGGTCTTTTAATTGTCTTTTGATTGATGCATTTAGGTTGTTGGCATTCACAATGACTCTGATATTGTATTAATTTTTGTTTTGTTAGTATTTCTTACTCATTTCTGTCCTTTGTTCTTTTGTGTTCTATCTTTTCTGGGCTTGGCTGACTATTTGACATATTCCATTTCCTTTTCTTTTTTTGTAGATCAGTTATATTTAGTGATCTTAATTGTACTTGACCTTAGAGTTCCAAATGTACATGGTCAATTAATTGAATTCCACTTCCAAATAGCGCCATCTTACCTTACGGGTAGTACAACCAGCTTATAACCAAGAAATGATAGTTCTCTCTCCTGTCCTTGTATCACAGATGTCAATAATTTCAATTGTACACAAACTTAAGTATACATATCTAATGTAGTTTTAGTGTTATTTTATACAGTTATCCATTGGATCCATTAAGGTTAAGAAAAAGAAAAGTCTTAGTCTGTAGTGGTTTATACATCTACTCCAAGCCCCCAGGAGGCTAAAACAGGACGGTGACAGCAAGGTTGAAGCCAGCTTAGTTTACATAAAGAGTTCCAGGCCATGCTAAAACCTTGCTGAAGGATCTGGAGGAAGTAAGATGGAAAGAAGAAAAGAGTGGGGAGAAGAGGGAAAAAAGAACAGAGAATAAGAGGGGTGAGGGAGAGAAGGGCGACATAGGAAAGGAAACATGTCATTTTATCTTAAAGAATTGTTTTGAGATTTATTTTATTGTATTTTGAGACAGTGTCTCACTATGTAGCCCTGCTGTCCTGGAACTTGCCCTCTTGGCCAGACTGCCCTTCAACTCAGCCTCCCAAGTGCTGGGATTAAAGGCATATGCCACCATCCCTAGCTTTTTGAGCATTTCTTAAAGGCAGACCTACCTATACCAACCTCCCTTGGTTTTGCTTGCCTGACAATTTTTATTTTTTATTTTGAAGAAAAGTTCTGCTGAGAATTTCTGTAGGTTCGTGGGTTCTACTATGTCAATGTTAAAAAAAAAAAAAAAAAACAAAAAACAAAAATCTCCACTTTCTTGATGACCTGGTTTTGGAGAAATCAGATTGACGTTTCAATTTTCATTAAAACAGAAACAGCCATCATGAGTTTTGTCAGGGTCAGTAAGGAGGCAGTAAGGGTACACAAACACCTTAATGACTCTTTGCAAAGATGGTCTGAGGCCTCTCTCCTTCTAACCAGTGACTTTTCTTACTGTAATGAAACCCATACACTTCTAATAAAAAGAATGGCTTGTGTTCAAGCCATTTGCTAATTCTGCCTAGAGGTAGAGAGAGAGAGAGAGATGTGGCTCACATCATTAATTTTAAATATCCTATTTTGTTTTATTTTCAGAATGAAATGGTATGGAACAGTGTAATGAGCAATAGAAATATGGAACCAAGAAGCAATTATATCTTCAAGGAGCAAAGTGAGAGCAAATGAAAGGCCTTGCACAAGTTAGCATACAAACAGGCAGATCATAATATCATTTACAGAGTCCACATACATGCCTTTTGGTTATGTCTGTAAATTATCTTCCACAAACATCATGTTGTACCACTGGAGACTCATTTCTGGGCTATAGTTAAAACTGGATTTCTCAAGAGGCCCTTAGAAATCTCAAATTTAATTTCTTCAGTATTAAGTATCTTTAGTCTGTAGCCATTATGCTGGGCACTAGGGCAACAAGACAAATAGGGAATAAAATCTACCTTCAACATTCTTATAGTCTAGTTGCGAAGGCACAAATAACTATGTGCCAGCACACTAAATTCAAGGTGAAGGGATAAGTCAGGCCTTCTAAAGAGGTAGCAGAAACTTAAGAGATGCAGAATACGCATAAACACACACACACACAAACACACACACACACACACACACACACACACACACACACACTGGGGCTAGCTAGATGTGCAGGCCAAGTTATCAATCATTCTGTAAGAAAAGTGGCCAAGCTCCCTAAGAACAAATGAGAAGCAGAAGCCAGAGCTTTGTGTAAAAAGATGGGCTAAGCCCAAGCTCTCCACTAGTGACCTGGGCTATCTCAAAATTTCATGATCATTTTCTGGGACAATGGGAAACAATGATTATGATATAAAAATGGGAAGTAGGCCTTTTCTATGCATGTGTACCATCCAAACACAGTGTTCTACAATAGAGCAAAAGATCTAATTCCTGATAGAAAGACATGGCTCAGAGTTGGCATCTCAGAGGATCTGTCTGAGGCAATTCTTAAAGCATCCAACAATGAGTGACAACATGGGGAAAACACTCCCATGCCTGATCGGTTTTCAAATAAAAATTACAAAGACATGACGCTAAATACACTATTAGGAGCTGGTTGGCATACCCAATAAACAGGACACATTACATCTAAGGAAACAGACATAATGAGGTAACTTTCTAACAGGCTTAAAACAAATGTGTTTAGAATCCTCAGCGACAAGTGAGAAAATATCATCTCAGATAAGTAGCAGGCTATTAAATTTTACATATTTGAAAAGATAGAAAGTCGAGTTAGACTTAGTAGGTTACATTAGATAAAAAAGAGAATTAGGCAAATATAATGACATCCGGTTACACACTCATCACTTCTCTTTCCCCTTCATAGCACATCAGAGAATTTTATTTCCTGGATGTCTTTGCACTGAGATTGAGGGAAACAGGACTGGGCTGTGAGTAGAAGTGAATTTTAGTTCTGGCCACTACACACCCTGGGTTTCCATGGTTGACGGTCATGATCCCCACATGTCAATAGCATCACCAATGAGAGAGGAAGGGGTCTGGAGTCCTCTGCTCAGAGCTCTGAAACCTGTAGCAAACTATGATGTAGACAGAAACTAAACTTTCCTTTTTCCTCTCTGGTCTTGTTTGTTTTACAGCATAGCTTCTCTTGAACACATACATCACCCTAAATGCAATGAGACAAATGGAAGACTGGAACGAAGTTGGAGAGGTTCAAACAAGAAACTAATCTAACGTATGTGTAATTGGGGTTCTAAATAGGAAGAAGAGTCAGATGGGGGGAAAGAATTTATAACAAGAAATGCTAAGACAATATTCCAGAACTCAAAGAAGACATAAATCCTTGGATTGAAAAGAAAAAATCATTAATTCATTAAGTCATTCATCCATACAAGGAATGTTTTAAGAATTCAGTATATTGTATTGCTTGTAAAGGACTGAGTTTGTTTATGTCTTAGTTAGGTTTTTATTGCTTTGAAGAGAGACACCACGACCACATCAACTCTTGTAAGACAACATTTAATTGAGGTTCAGTAAATTATCATCGTGGTGGGGAGCACAGCAGCATACAGGCAGATGTGGTGCTGGAGCTGAGAGTGCTCATCTTGAAGGCTACAGGAAGTCAACCATCAGTTGACTTCCTGTAACACCGAAGGAAACTTGAAAAAAATGATCTCTAAAGCCCGCCCCCACAGTGACACACTTTCTCCAGAAGGTGTGGCCAGATTAAAGGTGTGCCCTCCAGTCTCAAGATCTGGATTAAAGACATGTGTCATCTAACCTCCTCCAACAAGACCACATTCCCTATGAGCTTATGGGGGCCAAGTACACTCAAACCAATATAATCTAATAAGAATTCAGAGATGGTGCTGGCTTGTTGGAGTGCAGAGAAGGGAGAGGTTGGATGAGGGGCTGTCTGAAATGAAATGGTTAACATATAAAAAGCTGCTAATACTTAAGTCAGGTTAAAACAAAGGACACATGTGGGCAGATAGCTAGAAGTAACACTGGAACAGTTGGGAGCAATGATCTGAACAGATCTGGAGAACAGTTGGAACCTCAGCAGTGTGCTTGCTTTTAGGGGAATACTTTCTTCAAAGCCCCACTCAACTATCTCAAGCAGCACACTCTAAAAAAAGCTGAGGATTTTGATTTGGGTAGAACATACATGAGTTGCTCTCCCTGACAGGTGCTCAATGTCTTAGGGTTTCTAAGGCTGAAAAGAGACACCATGAACATGGCAACTCTTGTGAGGGAAAACATTTAATTGGGTCTGGCTTACAGTTTCAGAGGTTCAGTCCATTATCATCATGGTGGAATGTGGCAGCATGGTGCTAGAGAAGGAGCTGAGTAATTTCATCTTGATTTGTAGGCTACAGGAGGAGACTGCCACACTGTGTGTGGCTTGAGAATATATGAGACCTCAAAGCCTACCTTCACACTTCTTCCAACAAGGCTAAACCTACTTCATCAAGGCCACACCTCCTAATAGTGCTACTCCCTATGGGCCAAGCATTCAAACACATGAGTTTATGGGGACATACCTATTCAAACTACCACATTCTACTACCTGGCCACTATAGGCTTGTAGGTACAACATAAGGCAAAATGCATTTAATCCCACTTCAAATGTCTTCACAGTCTATCACAGCCTCCACAATATTTAAAAGTCCAAAATTCAAAGTCTTTCCTTAGATTTATGCAATCTCTTAACTATAATCACCTACAAAATCAAAATTTAAAAAAGCAGATCGCATTCTTCCAACATATAATGGCAGAGCATAGATATTACCATTCTAAAATATAGGGAAGGGAGCATAGTGGGGGAAATACTGTACCAAAGCAAGATCAAAAACCAGCTGGGCAAACTCCAAACTCTGCATCTCCATGTCTGACGTCAAAGCACTCTTCAGATATCCAACTCTTCTCAGCTTTGTTGATTACAACACACTTTTCTCTTGAGCTGGTTCCATTCCCTATTGGCAGCTTTCCTCAGCAGGTATCCCACAACTCTGCATTTCCAAAACTTTGGGGTCTTCAAGGTACTCCAAGCTTTACCATCACAGTTTCACACAATGACCTTTCTAAGCCTCCATTTGGGGACATCCCTGATACTCCTTAGTCATGGAGGAAGACTCCATAACCTCTTTCTTCCATTCTTGACTCTTAAGCCAGACCCACAGGTTCAAAGCTGCCAAGTTATGCTGCTTGTCAGGGCTGGAATATGGCTCCCTTGATCAATTACATCTTCACCAGCCTTCTGTTTTTAATAGTTTCCTTCACTGTCTAAACTTGGCTGTCCTGCAACTGGCTCTGTAGACCAGGATGGCCTTGAATTTAGAGATCTGTTTGCCTCTGTCTCTAGAGTGCTGGGATTAAAGGTGTGTACCAGCATGCCTGAACCTAAGCTGTTCTTTAATTCCTTTTCACAAGTTGGAAGTTTAGCACTGTGGGGTCTTGCCCTGGGGTTCCCCCTACCTTTATTCCATTTCTCAATCTGTTTATCTTGATGAACACAGGGCTTAGTTGTACTCCATTTTCTGGTACTCCTTTTCCCCTCAAACTGCAAATTTTGTATTTTTCCTTTCTCAGCTAACTCCTGGGCATTATAGATCTGTGTGTGACAACTAATAACCACACAACAGATTTAGTACTAGGCTGTTTTGAGATTTCCTCTGTCAATGTAATTAATCCAAATTTCTTCACTTTAGCCTCACCCAGACTCTTCAAACAAGGGTAAAATACAGCCACATTCTTCACCAAAAAGAAAAAAAAATCACAAAATGTCTAGGCTACATACTAAAATTCTTCTCCTCTGAAACCTCTTGATCTAAGCCCCCACCATTCAAATGATCCTCGGGACCACTGTTTTCCATGATTCTATCCCTGAAAGAAGGAACTTAGAAGAAGAGGAGGGAGAGGAGGGGGTTAAGAGGAGGAGGAAGAGGAGAGAGTAAAGGGGTGGCAGATCATGGGGTGACAGAGAGAAAAAAAATAAAGGTAGAAATGGGGAGGAACAATTGGCTGGTCAGGCTCTAAAGAGCAATGAGAGTCAGGTATCTGCTGGAGAAAAGTTAAAAGGAAAGTTACAAAAGTTATAGGAAAATAAAAAAACCAAGAGGCAAATGCCTGCTACTGTGAGGAAGAGGAGAGACCCACAGAGAGAAATTTTAGGACAGTTTTGTGCTGCACAATAGGATATGCAGATGCCTCCAGATCTGCAGTACTTGTCACTGCTACTGGAGTAAGGGTTTTTGTTGTTTCAATTTAAAGAATTGTGGTGCAATTGGCTACAGAGGGCCCAGTATTTAGTTGCATATTCACATGCTGTTTTCTGATATTGGATGTCCCAGGATACAGTACCCCAATTTGTAAAAGAAATCTATTGCAGTTGAGTAATGAGGAAGGAGGGAAGAAGAAAGAGAAAGAGGGAGAGATAGATGAAGAAATAGATAGATAGACAGACAGCTACCTAACACAAAGTAGTAATGATTTAGAGAGAGGAGAGAAGAGAGGGATAGAAGAGAGAGAGAGAGAGAGAGAGAGAGAGAGAGAGAGAGAGAGAGACCTGGCATTAGTGAGGTTCCTCTTTCTGGTTTTCAAATAGCTATCTTCTAATGTACTCACATGGCAGAGAGCAGAACCCAAGAGTGGAGTTCCTGTGTATCTTTTCACAAGGGTACTAGTCCCATTCATAATGGTTCTGTTTTCACAATTAAATTATTCCCCAATGACTCCATCTCCTGCAGCTGTTGCAGGGCCTAGCTGGTTCACAACTGCTGCCACCCCACTGTTACAAGCATATTTTTCAGCCCGCCTGGTCCCAGAGCCACACCAGCCCCAAATAACACACAGAGACACCGTATTTGATATAATGCTGTTGGCCTGTTACTAGCATTTCTATTGGCTTAAATATAAACCCATTTCTATTAATCTAAATGTTTCCACGTGGTCTTGGCTTACCGGAGAGAGGGCCTGGGTGTTCTGCTTTCTCTGCCCTCCATGTTGAATCTCCTCCCTACTTCTTCCTCTCTCCTCCTAGTCTCCTAGTCCCTCCTATCTTACTTTCCTATTGGCCAACAGTGCTTTATTCATTAACCAATAAGAGAAACATGTTGATAGAATGACATCTCCCATCACCACCCTCTTGGGATCTCTGTGGAAAGCATTCAGATGAAGGCAGGCTACATTAGAGTCAAGAGAGGCACTTTGAAGGGGTGAGAATGGACAATGACCAGAAGGACTGTTGTGGAGGAAACACTTTCATGGGGTGACAGTGGCCAGTGGCCAGAGTCCATTGTGTCGATCCATATTCTAAGGTCATTTTTATATCATTTCTTCAAGTCCCAGAATAGACTTTAAAATAGTTGTTTTTTTTTTTTTTTTTTTGCAGGGAGGGATCCTGTCCAGGTGTTTGACTAGCCCATCTTTGGGGCTGGAGAAATGGCTCACCAGGTAAGAACACTGGTTCCTTCTCCAGAGGTTCTAAGTTCAATTCCCAGCAACCACATGGTGGTTCACAACCATCTATAATAATGAGATCTGATTCCCTCTTCTGGTGTGCATGAAGACAGGTCACTCATGCATATAAAATAAATACATATTTGGTAAATAGAGAGGACAATGGAATTTCTTAGTCCTTTACCAGAAAAGGCTGATACTGTCTGGCCAAATAGTATCCTTATCATTTTTTGGCCAGTTTAGAAGCATTTCTATACCCAAGCCCAGAAATATAACTGCTGACTATGAGGGAGGGGCCCTTCTTCAGTGACCTTCAAGCCTGCTGACTAGCTCCTTGGAAATGTCACAAATTGGTCTGACATGTGGATCCAGTTTATGGCATTACTCCATAGCATTTGCCAATAGATCAAGTGCTCTGAGATGGTGGGCTAGATTTATTGTTTGTCTTCCCAGCACCGAGTGCCTGCCATTTAGTACTTGTTTGGGAGACCAAGAGAAGGGAGAAAGCAATTCACATCAGGGACCTGAGCATTCAGCCTCCATAGGCTACAGGTCAGTGGGTATCCTGTTGTATTAAAGGTCAACCACTCCGTTCACCATTGCTTCTTAGATGCTGATTTCCTTATGTCCCATACTCCTCTAATGGTAATTGAGTTATCAAGGGTGCCAAGTCTCCCCTCCAGCCAGCAAGGACCCTCTGTGAACTGTGAAACACTTGATTCTTCTCAAATGCCCTAAACACATTTACTGCCTATAATTACAGTTGTATTTTCTAGAAGGGCACTAATTATCTTTAATTCATGGATTATACTCACTGCCCAGGAGCAAGAAACTGAAAGACACATTGCATAGCACGGAGGAGTTCCATGTTTTTGCCTCACAGTGGGTCCTGCTAGAATCCCTTCCACCCACTCATCCTTCAGGTCCAGTTTCCAACCTGACTCATATGAGGGCATTCACCTCAATCTCTAGGGAGTAAAAGGAAGGAGGAAAACATTTGGCTGTTCAGGGTTAAGTTTCAGAGATTGTTCATGCCTTGGTTCAGTGTCTGATCTTACAGGTTCAGAGACTTAACTTCCCCATTACCTTCAGGGTGGGCATAGTCACTGACTCATGCCTTACTTGATGTGAGGCATGGTAGGCCTCACATGTTCTAGCTTGAGTTAGGCTTTGTTCTGGCTGTGTCTTGATAAAACAGAGAGAATACAGATTCTTTGCCCTGCTTTTGAAGCTCAGAAATATTCCACCCATGTGACATCATTTCCTGGGTCTAGGTGTCTTTATTTGTAAAAGCAGGAGGGTAAATGAAGGCAATGTTTAACTGTGATCCTCAAGTCAGAAATTCAATGGGCTGTATCACAGAGGAACTTTCTAAAAAGTATTTATTTGTTTTTGTGTTTTGTGTGCTTGTGTGAATTCATGTCCACCAAGTGTGTTCAGCTGCCTGTGGAAGCCAGAAGAGGGCATTGGATCCCTGGAACTGGACTGGAGTTCCAGGCAGTTGTGAGCTGCCTGGTGTGGGTGCTGGAAACCAAACCAGGTCAGGGGACCTTTTTTAGAAAATAATAGTAATTTAAGTCCATGCAAACTTCAGATCAGGTCCACACAGTGACTCCAGTCTCAGGAGGCTTCCCTGTGATACTGTCATTAAAACAGACTTTTTTTTTGCAGTTATAATTTTTTAAAAATTAATTAATTTATCATTTTACATCCTGGCTACAGTTTCCCCTCTCTCCTCTTCTCCCAGTTCCTCCCTGCACCCCACCTCCCACCCCATTCTATTCCCCTACCGTCCACTCCCCCTCCATTTCTGTTCAGAAAAGGGCAGGTCTCCCGTGAGTATCAATAAAACATGGCTTATCAAGTTGCAGGAAGACTAAGCACCTCCCCATGTAATAAGGTTGGGTGGGCAAGGCAACCCAGTATGATGGGTAGGGTCCCAAAAGCCAGTAAAAGAGTGAAAGATAGGTGCCTTTCCCAAGAGGACTAAGCTACACGACTGTAACACATATGCAGAGTACCTATGGCAGTCCCATGCAGGCTCCCTGGCTGTCAGTTCAGTCTCTGTGAGCCCAGTTTAGTTGATTCTGTGTGCTTTCTTGTGGTGTCCTTGATCCCTCTGGCTCCTATGATCTTTCCTCTCCGTCTGCAGGATTCCCCAAACTCCACCTAATGCGTGGCTGTGGGTCTGCATCTGTTTCCATCAGTTGCTAGATGAAGCCTGTCTGATGACAATTGGGCTAGGCACCAGTCTGATCACAGGAGATGATCAGTTCAGGCTATGTATCTGCTTTGCTAGTAGTTTTAGCTGGGGTCACCCTTGTAGATTCCTCACTCTTCCCTTGCTGCTGGGAGTGCAAACTTGTATGGCCACTTTGGAAGTCAGTGCGGCGGTTTCTTAGAAAACTGGGAGCCAATCTACCACAAGACCCAGATATACCATTCTTGGTCATATACCCAAAGGATGCTCACTCATACCACAGGGACACTTGTTCAACTATGTTCAACAGCTTTATTTGTAATAGCCATGACAGTGTGTCAGAAGTACAGCCCGAGGATTCCAGATGTCATTTAGTTGTTGTCTTGTTTTGTTTTTTTGAGACAAGATCAAGGCCAGGCTGACATCCAACTCATAGAGATCTGCCTGCCTCTGTCTCCTGAGTGCTGGGATTATGCTGCTACATATCACACCAGAACCCACATTTAAGGGAACCAGCTAGGAAAGTAGGAGAGACCCAGCAAGGATGTGATGTCAGATAGACTCTAGTGGTGGCTTGATTCATGAGAGCAAAGGCACAGTAACACAAGTTACAATTAACATGTGGCCTTCCTTATGGGAGGATATGCTGTTTAAATCTTCTGGAATCAGAGAGCCATGGGTTGGAAGCTGCCTTGGGAACAATGGCTTGTCACCGGAGGAGTTATCTTCCATCAGCTAAGAGTACATCTCCTGAGAAGGGGTTGCTGTGTGCTGTGGACAGCCAACAATCAGAGCAGCTAGGGGCTAGGTGTGCTGGCTACTGTATGTATATGTTGGGAGCAGGATATACACCACATCATCTTCTATAGTCACTGTGCCTGCCCACTCATTCCCTCTCCTGTGTGTGTGTGTGTGTGTGTGTGTGTGTGTGTGTGTGTGTGTGTGTGTGTGTTTAATGTGCATTGGTGTTTTGCCTGCATGTTTGACTGAGGGTGTCAGATCTTGGAGTTACAGACAGGTGTGAGCTGCCATGTGGGTGCTGGGAATTGAACCTAAGTCCTCTGGAAGAACAGTCAATGCTCTTAATCACTGAGCCATCTTTCTAACCTTCCTTTGTGTGTTCTTATACATGTGGTTTTATCTGGAGCTTATTGCTCACCTTTCCCCCCCCCCTTAGCTAATGTTACTTTAACTTAGACATCTCTTTCTCTATGTGTCAAACCTCTAAGATAAGTCTAGAGTCTATATGACATAGTAAAGCTACTCACTTCTAACTGCTTTGATTGTGATCAGGTTAAGAATATGCCTGACTTGTATTCCTGTCTGTCCAGCCCTTACATCCATTCCTAGCACTCTTTTCTGCCTTTGCTTTGGATGTTAGGAAGCTCAGGGTCTGAGATGAATTCATCTACCTATCATGTATCTTTTATTTATCTTCTATCTACCACCATCATCATCTAGCTATATCTATCATCTATCTACTATCATCATCATCTATTTATATCTATTATCTATTTATCTCTCTATATATAACCTATCTTCTATCATCTATCTCTATATATATGTATCATCTATCTTCTATCATCTACATTTATATCATCTATAGACATATCTTTTATTTGTCTTCTATCAATCATCATCATCTATCTACTTATCTTGTATCTATCTATCTATCTATCTATCTATCTGAGACAGAGTTGAACTCAAGGTCCTTCAGTCTCTGCTCCCTGCATCTTAAATTTAAATACAGTTACCAAAGTTCTTTTAAGGAAAATACCATGAAGTCTCAAAGGAAGTGAAGTTCCAGGTGTTTAGTCAAGGTTTGAAGATGCAAAATGAAGAACATGCAGCTATAGAGGAGGGACCTGGGGACCAAAGTGGGGGGGGAGGCAGAATAACATGATAAGGGCAGAAATTCCCCATAGGATTAGGATCAAGAAAGCTGTGACAGGAATTCAGGAACAGAGGAAGGGCTACACAGAAAGCCCCAGCTGCTTTCCTCAGAAAGGAGTCAATGTGCTTTCAGTTGTCCCCAGGACAATTGTGTTAGGGAGATCATGGCCTTGCTCTTGTCTCTATTTGAGGATAGCTTAAGGAGCTGTGTTTGCAGGCTGGAGAGATGGCTGAGTGGCTAAGAGCTCTTGGCTGCTCTTCCAGACAGAGGTGCTGAGTTCAATTCCCAGCAACCACATGGTGGCTCACAACCATCTATCATGAGATCAGGTGCCCTCTTCTGTCATGCAGGGGTACATGTAGACAGAACACTGTATACATAATAAATAAATCTTAAAAAAAAAAAAAAGAGCTGTGTTTGCAGGCTGGATTGACAACTGGTGGTCTTGTGATATCTGATTTGGTTGTTGTGGTGGTTTGAATGAAAATGGTCCCCATATGCATAGAGAGTGGCACTATTAGCAAGTGTGGCCTTGTTGGAGTAGGTGTCATCTTGTTAGAGGAAGCATGCCACTTGCAGTGGGTTTTATGTTTCAGAATCCTGAGCTAGATCCATTCTCTCTCTCTCTCTCTCTCTCTCTCTCTCTCTCTCCCTTCTGCCTGTCTACCCAGATGTAGAATTCTCAGCCATCTCTTCAACACTGTGTCTGCCATGCTTTCCCACCATAATAATGATGGACTGAACCTGTAAACAAGCCTCAATTAAATCTTTTCTCTGTAAGAGTTGCTGTGGTCAGCCAGGCGTTGGTGGTGCACACCTTTAATCCCAGCACTTAGGAGGCAGAGGCAGGTGAATCTTTGTGAGTTTGAGGCCAGCCTGGTCTACAGAGCTAGTTCCTGGACAGGCTCCAAAGCTACACAGAGAAACCCTGTCTCAAAAAACAAAAACAAAAACAAAGAAGAAAAAAAAAAAGAAAGAAAGAAAGAAAGAAAGAAAAAGAGTTGCCATGCTGATGGTGTATCTCTTTACATCATTAAACCTTAACTAAGATAGTTGTTAACTTTGGAACCTTGTGGCAGGGATGTAGATACTCTAAAAAAGACATGTGTGCCTGTCCTTTGTACTACGGACTGTGGTAACAACACCCCTAAGGAACTGGAATGCCCCCTGGGAATCCCACCCTGGGAGAGGGAAAGTCTGCAGCCTCTGTGCCAGTGCCAGTACAGACCAGTTGGGAGCTTGCTTCTAGAAAAGATCTCACACAGTTGTGACACTTGATAGACACTTGCAGGGGAGCCTGGAACCAGATAAGGATAATGGGTGAGAACACATCTTGACCAGGACCGACTAGTCAAGCATGTCTCTCACCCTCTATTTAGATCTAACCCTTACATCATAACTCCAAAAATAGACTTGGGAGTGAGGGATTGCTGGCTGACCTCTTGGTTCCTTTCTCCAAAATGGACATATGGAATAAATCCGTGCATTGTCCCAATCCCTTTGTCTCTCTAGTTGGCCTGCTGAGGTCAGGTGGCCCAGCTTGGCTGTTTTGAGGGCCAGGGTCCAGGCTGTTATGCTAACTGCTCCAGTAACAACTTGACTGGACTAAGAGATGCCTACAAATTTGGGAAGGCGTATTTCTAGATGTGTCTTTGAGAATGGTTCCAGAGATGAATGGCATGAGGATGTGTGAACGGAGCGGGGAGACCCTACTGAATGTGGGTAACACCATCAGCCGGCTGGAAGCCTCAAGTGGAACAAAGCAGAAAGGGAAAGCCTGAGCTCCCGTTCTTGTTTATTTTTGGGATATTTTAATGCAAAATATTCTGATTATAGTTTCTCCTTCCCCAATTCATTCCAGATCCTCTCCACCTCTCTACCCACCCAAGACCACACCCTGTTCTCTCTGTCTGTCTGTCTGTCTGTCTCTCATTAGAAAACAGATGATGACAACAACAAGAAAGGACAAAACAGTGGGGGAAAAAAGGTCAAAGAAAAGGCAGGCACAAGAAACAAACACATATAGATTCAGAAACACATACATTTGCTCACACAGAAATTCCATAAAAATACAAAGTTGAAATCATAATACATAAGCAAAATACTTATAAGGCAAAAAAAAAAAAAAATCCCAGACAAAGCTTTGAGACAAAAACAAACATAAAAAAAAAAAAAAACAAACAAACTCCCAAACTACCATTGATTGAGTTCATCTTGTGTTGCATCTACTGCTGGGTATGGGGACTGCCCTTAGATGTGGTTTGTATATCCAGTGAGAGAACTCCACTGGAGAAAACTAATTTTTCCTTTGTGAGTGGTCGTCACTGGAGATAACTTCCGGGTTGGGCGGGGGCCTTGTGTCCACTTCCCTTCTCTCAGAAGGATCACTCTTGATACTTCTTGAAGAAGTTCAGTTTTTGCTGCGGCTGTCATGCATAGACGTCAGACCCTTTGTTTTGAACCTCTAAATACTGAGTTGGGCTGGAGAGGTCTTCCACCCCAGCCTGGTTCCTCTCCTTGCTTCTCCTCCAGAGCAGCTACTGGCATCCCTGACTCTGTAGCTTGTGGACATCCTTTGTGAGACATTCCAGCCTCTGCTCATGCAAGGCAATCTAATCAATCCTCTTTTATAATTATATACATTTCATTAGCTCTGTTCCTGTGGAGAACCATGACTAATACAGACACCAAGTTTAAATTGCTTTCATCCTAAAGTGTGACTGATTCCCATTAACTCGAAATCTCAATGCTTCTGTCAAGCCAACAGCTCAAGTATGTTATAGCCAGTGGATTTCAGGAGACCATAGGACCAGGATGAGTCTGCCCAGGGGTTGTGTGATGCAGAAAAGGACCAGTTCATGACTGAAGTGAGATGACTTCCAAACCAAAATGAGGGACAATTTCTGATCCAGGGGTCACCAGGAAAATTACAAGCCACATTTCAACCTAACCCCCTGAAAGTTGAGGGAAATTATTGAGGTTTAATAAGGATCAGGATAAACAGATAGGCCAAATAGATGTATATTCAGGGAGAAATAACTTACAACCTAGACAGATGAATACCAGCAAGTTCCACCGGATGCTCTCCTCTCCGCATCCCTCCAGCAAGAGAGCATCCCTGGCTCTTGCTCAGACCTAGTTCCACAGGTTACTTTCACCCCTGGCTCCACCCCCCAATGGGCGTGGTCAGTGCCACAGAAGGAGACAAAGTGAATATCCACTACAGGAAATTATGGGTTTTGTGAATCATGAGGGAAAGGCTAGGGCCAATTTCACCTGAGAGAAAAAGAAATTCTTTTGAGACAAAGTCTCAGGCTAGCCTCAAATTCCTTATGGAGCCAAAGGTGACTTCCAACTTCTGTTCCCACCACCTGAGTGCTGGGATTACTGGCAGGAGACACCACACTAGATTTATGTGATGATGTGGATTGCAGCCAGGACTTTGTGTATACTGAGTGACAGCCCCATCTGCTTTACTTTTCAAATTCTATCTCAACAAGCATAGTTTTTAATTTATAAAACTATAGAACATTGGAAACCAGGGCTTTCAAAGGTGAAGCGCTTTGCCTTGACCCCAGCCTCAACTTTTCAGCAATTAAATGGAAGGTATTAGCTCTTCATTTTCCAAGTCTTGACTCACATTAGGAAGACATATTAGATATATTGATTCAGCAGTGGCAAAGGTCAAATTAAACTGCAGAGCTTTCTCACACTTAGCAAGTTGCAGACGGTGGACAGAAACTCAGCATTGAGCGGGGTAAGAGGCAATCAGCTAATAGCTAACAGCTTACTCTAGAACCATTTGCCTTCCTCCCCATTATATGTACTGTATATTTACATACAGGCTCCTGGAGAGTACACATCACTTGGTTAGGAACAACCTACCTGTTTATTACATATCCAAAGGCTTTCTTTTTCCTCAAAGGGAAAGATGGTAACTTAGCAGGGGAGGATGGGGGGATTGGGATTGGGAGATGGAGGACAGAGGACCAACTATTTCCCAGTTTTCAGTCAGAACAATATTAACTCAATGATCTGTGGAGGGTCTGCAATCCAGCCCCAAATCTTCCCCTTACTTCATCAGACACCATTTAAAATTAGAATTAAAATCTGGAGCCTAGTCATTCAGTCAGCAACCAATGCCATCCAAAGCCTTCTTGATTCTTTTTCTTACTATTAAAAGATTTGTAAAAGCACAAAAACTTCTTGTCCCTTTGTTGAATAAACAGGAAATAAAGAAGGTAATGGCAAGATCATCCAATAGTCTACATTTCTCATGCTAAACTGGACCAGAGTCTGGGTTATTAAAATTTGCATTTTGTGTATAGACCCAAAAGGGACATTGTTAAAATGTGTAAAAGAAATCACTCGCATTATTTTGTTGCTGTTGTTAGAGAAAAATGTGCTGAGCTCTCGTTCCCTTCACTTAGCAACCTCATAAGTAGAGTGTCCAAAGGAAATGGGTTTCTTGTTTCGAAAAGTTTAATTTCTATTTAAATCCCTTCTGGAGTGAATGGTTCCAGGCTGGGAAAAAAAGCTTCAGTAAGAGCCGTGTGCACCCTCTGCTGGCCACACAGAGGTCAAGCAATGTGCTTTCACATAAACGGGCCAGTAATGACCAGAAAGTTGAGATTTTTACTCTCAGTGGAGAACACAAAGCACGAGGCTCCAGTGATGCCATTCCAGTGGTGTCTCTCTTTGCTATAATATTTTAAAATGTAGCATAGAAGCTGCGAACTTTTTTTTTTTTTTTATAATAAAGCTGAGCTGCACAGACCCAGGCTGTCCACAAGAGGCACAGCTTGTAAGAAAAGCCTGGTATGGCTCCTTTGGATAGAGTCTGTCAAAAAAGGCTGGTGACCCCTGAGGACCAGAAGATCTATTTATTGTAGTATGCTGTCCTAGTTTCATTCTGTTGTTGTAAAAACTACTCTGACCAAAAGCAGCTTGGTAGGGGAGGAAAATTTCTTTGGCTTACATTTCCAGGTCACAATCCATCAGTGATGGAAATCTGGGCAAGATGCTGAAGGAGAAATCATGAGGGAATACTGCTCACTGGCTTGATTGCTACTAAAGGCTCACCTGTCTTTCTTATACCATCCAGGACCACCTTAGGTGCTAGGGAATGGTGCCTCCCATAGTGGGCTGAGCCCTCCTATGTTATCAACTAACAACCAAGACAATCCCTCACAGACACACACAGGCCATCTTGATCTAAGCAATCCCTCATTGGCGGCTTTCCACTCAGATGACTCTAGGCTGTGCAAAGTTGACATTAAAACTAACTAGGACATATACTTTCCAGGTGCAGTGAGACTCCATGATTTTTGCCCTTCCCAAGGGATTAAGGCCCATGGAGCCAGAGACAAGATTTAAAATCTAGCCAGAGTGTGCTAAATATATTAAATGCCTTAAATACTGCTCTAAAGAAGGTTAGACTCAAAGCATTCATGGTGCAGGCTTGAATAAAAAGACAGAATGGGTTTTGAAGACCATGCTTAACTCTGTTTATTAAGCAAATCTAATGAATGTAGCAACTCATGTCTCAGCAGCTGTTCTAGAAGGAGTTAATCATACTGAGGATTTCAAATATAGCATAGCAAGCTACACAATGAATTTCTGGGCATCTCATTTGGTTTCAATCCAGTCCTGAGAGATGCCCATTGCCCCTGTTTTGAGAAAGGTCTCTAGCTGACGAAAGTGGTGGGATAATCCAATGATGAGTACATTTTCTGTCCCCAGCCCCATCTACCCCATTCATACAATTTACTGGTTGCCTCACATCGCTGAGTTGACCAAGAGGCAGTCATAGCCTTCAAAGTGGAGCCTGGTAAGCCATATCGCGAATATCTCCCTTGATTACTGGTGACAGCTAGATGAGAGGAATTACCAAGGCTGGGCTGCATGACTCTAAATGAGCTAACCACCCCTTCAATAGCTTTCTTTTTCTCTGATCTTCCCCAAGACAGTATGCATAGGCATATATTCTAAAACATCATACAAGTTTGCTCAGGGTGAAACTGTTCAACTCTTCCTTCAGAAAGCCCACTAGCAAAATCTCAGTGGGGTCATCGGTCAAAGACATTTACAAGTTGGGACCAGAGTGACCCCAGAGTCTGTTTGCTCATGACTTGGTGGGTCTGTTTGATTTCAGAAAAGGCAAACAAAAAAGGCAGAGGCCAAATGTTTGCTTAGGTCTGGGTGTCACTGAAAGAACAAACTGGTAAAGGGTGGATCTGCTACTGGTAAGCGTCATTTCAGGCATCAGCACGTACTGTTCCCCAGGCTTCTTTTCCCTTCTTCTTTGCCAAGCATACCCTCATTCAGCCTGCAAGATCCAGAACGGGTACTATGGTTTTTAGCACCCTCCCTTCAAGCACTCAGTGCTACTGATACTCCATCTGAACCCTTCCTTCACTCGTGGTGTTATATTTGTTTGTGTCAGTTTCTCCAAGTGACAAAGTATTCTTTAGGAGGAAGAAGCTACACATCTTATCTCTGCCTGAAAGGGAAAAAAAAGTGTGGGTACTCAGTCCAAAACAGGCAAGTTGTTTTCCAATGTTTTGGATCATAGTCAGTAATAAGCATGTCCTATATCATAATCCAGCATCAAAGACATCACTAAGTTGCGATGGTTGGTTTTAATTGTTAACTTGACACAACCTAGAATCACCTAGAATGAGAGTCTCAGCAAAGGGTCATCTACAGTGGCTTGGCCTGTGGGGATGTCACTGGGGACATGGTATTAAATTAAGCCCACTGTGGGAAACATCATTCCCTAGGCTGGGACTCCTAAACTGTTTAAGAGTGGTGAAACTAGGCCGAGGACAAGCAAGCGATTGATCATGTGTGCATCCACGTCTCTCTGCTCTTGACTGTGGATGTGATGTGATTGGCTGCTCGAAGTTCCTGCCTTTCCTTCCCCACAATGATTGGCTGTAACCTGGATTATAAGTTGAAATAAACTACTTTCTCCAATAACTTGCTTTTTGTCAGAGCATTTTACCATAGCAACAGAAATGAAATTAAAGCAGCAGTAACGGACATGTAATATATATCTTTCAGACAGGTGCACAGTCACAAAGCTAGCGCTGAGTGGAAAAAACCTACAGTGCCAACTTAGCTATGCCTAAATGCAGACCAGCGAATAAAACAAAACTTTGTATAAAATATTGTTGTGTGCTGCTTTATTTTTAGGGATTTCTTTCTGCCCAGTTTGTTCTCTGTCATTTTTATAATGTGCATTGTGGTGGATTTTTATGATACTCCAGTGAATATTATAACTTTCAGTGTGAAAATGTTGGTGTAGCGAGACATTTTGTCTGGCATTCCCCGGCTCCTGCTTGTTCCCTCATTTTCTGTTTGTTTTTATGGAATGCCTTCAAACTGAGGGGTGGGGTGGTTGAGGGGAACAGAAATAAAGAGAGAGAAAGAGTAAGGACAGAGTGAGAAGAAATAATATTCCACCTGTCCCCCGTCCTCACCCTTGTATAGGGTTTGAGCTCCCTTACAAGTAGGACTGAATATCACAAGATAATCGAAGTGTACACAAGAGACTTCACTAAACTTGAACAACAAATGGGCTGCTTCCCATCCCAGATCAATGGTCTATAAACCACAGTCCTTGATCCAAACCTACCCATCCACCAGTTTTAGTAAGGGAAGTTGCATTTTCAGTTACATGTCATCTGTGGCTCATTCTGCTCCAATATGGGATTAAATAGCTATGATCAAAACTATATGATCAAGGCCAGGCATGACAGAGCATGCCTTAAATGCTAGTGCTTGGGGGACAGAGACAGGTGGATCTCTGTGAGTTCTAGGCCAGCCTGGTCTACAGAGTGCGTCTCAGGACAGCCAGAACTACATAGTGAGACACTGTCTAACTCACACTCACTCACTCCTCAATCAATCGATAAGAAAAGACTGCATGACACACAAAGCCAAAAAGTAGTTGCTCTCTGGCTCTTGGCCAACCCTGGTATAGACAGACTGTGTCCTCTGCCTCTCAGGCAGGAAGCCAGCATGGCTCCAACACACAGGCAGGAGAGTAGCTTTCTCCATGTGCCACCCCACCCCGCTGGGCACTGCCAGGCAGGACAGTGGGAGAAGAAGATGCTGAACAGGCAGACTCTGGATAGGAACTGCAGAGAGCATGGTCTCTGGGAGCATCTGGGGCCACTTGTTGTGTCACTGTGTCTGCAAAGATGAGGGCTCTTGAGCTAGCTGACATTGGGGCTTCATTGCCATTCCCAGGACCTGGCAGAGGAAGACACATGGAGGGTGCTAAATACATGTTTGTTGGATAGCTCTCGAATCAGAAGGGAACTGGCGGCATGTGGTGTGGAAACTGTTCTCTTGTGGGTGCTCTTGACAGCCACAGCAGTGGAAAGCCCAGAGAAGGACCCTTCTTCTATGTGGGGATGGAAACATCGCAGCTACTTGGGCAACTGATAACAAAGATGGGAGTGTGATGATTGTGATGATCATGATCCTTAGCATTCGTTAGAGACTCACTGGGTACCAAGCATCCCTCTAGATTCTTTCTAGCGTGCAATCCATTTTCATGATCTTAGCGCGCAGTTCTATTTTAACCTCACTTTGCAGATGAGGAAACTGAGGCACAGAGAGGTTATATGGAATCTGAAAATGAGATGAGCTTTAGAAAAGAAAAGAATTGAATCACTGGGATGAATTAGAAGAAATACAGGTCTGCTGTCCTCTGGTCCCTGAAGTCAGACTGGTGCCAGTAAGGGGGGAAGTCTATTAGGGGCTGGCTGGACCCAGAGCAGATTCATCAGCATCAGAGGCTGGGATGAGCCAGTCTCTCCAGAAAGAGGGCAAGAGAAGGATACAGCAACTTCCTGGGAGGTTAACAGAGGTTAACTAATGTCTCTGTAGGCAGGCATGGGCTTGATTCACCTATGGTTCACAGGTGTGGCCATAACTGCATGCCTGAGGTGGTGAGGCTTCTTTTGTGAGTACAGGCAAAGGAGACCAGATGTCTCAGTTACTCACTTGGGGGTCCCATAGTATTAATACATGTATGGAACACAGAGGAATGGTCCATGAGCTCATCGTAGACTGCCCACTCCACCCTGAAACACGGAGCCCCACCAGTCAGCTTCTACACCACACAGAGCACTGCAGTCCGAGTCACAGTCTGAAACGAACCAGCAAGCCTTTAATTGGGGTCACAGGATGTCATTCAGCTCCACCTGGCTTGCGCCCCACTAGGGAGAACAGTCCTTCATTGTTGGCTGTGGCAGAAGAGTAATTCTGAGAAATCACCTCAAACCTCTCAATGGTGTAGCCAGCCTCTTCCACGGCATCTCGAACAGCCTCCCATCCCAGGGGAAGGCTGGAAAACCTCTGCTCTCCTATCATGTAGTAGCTACTCTTAAGGGCGTCCACCATCACCAGGAAGCCCCCTGGCTTGAGCAGGCTGCCCAGGTTCCTGAGGGCAGTGCAGTAGGTGGGAAGGTCAGGGCAGGCAGCATCCAGGCACAGGGTGCTGAGCAGGCAGTCAGCAGGAGGCAGAGAGACCCCACCCAGAGGCTGGCTCTGAGTCACATCACACTTCAGCACCTGTTTGATTGCCCGCCTCAACTTCTCCTCCTTCTCAGGTCCCTTGGTTCTGAAAAACAGACATGGATCAGCATTACTCTCTGCTCTAGATATGGGGACCCAATACCTTTTTGGTCAGGGCTGAGGATGTATGCCAGTGTGATCCTTAAATTCATCCTAATCTGGTGTTTGAATGTTACCCTATTACCCCAAGCTGGGTCAAATTTCTTTATAAAGCAAAGAATGACATGAAAACAGTCACAATAGTTCCTATCTGCTCCTGAAATGAACTGCCCTTCATGAAATTGTCTATCCACTCTTTTAGCAGTATGTTTTTTTAAAAATTATTAGTACTGTCCTTGACCGTTTTGTCTAACTGCAAGGTGGTAGCTATTTGACTCTCACACAGTAGATAACAATATGGCTTAAGTGCTGAAGGATTGTCTTTAGTTACTTGTTAATGAGGGGAATGGGATACCACATAGACAGGTTTAGAAGCTGTTCATCACAGGGCTTGGGACTTGGCTCAGTTGACAAAGTCCTTGTCTAACATGTACTATGTCCTGGGTTCCACCCCCAGCATCATATAAAACAGATACGGTAATACCTGCCTACAATTCCATCACTCAGAAGGTAG
The DNA here is from genome assembly GCF_943737965.1 of Phodopus roborovskii. Classification (NCBI taxonomy): domain Eukaryota; kingdom Metazoa; phylum Chordata; class Mammalia; order Rodentia; family Cricetidae; genus Phodopus; species Phodopus roborovskii. The sequence continues at coordinate 25,850,323 of NW_026126517.1, forward strand.
AGGCAGGAGGATCAGAAGTTGGCTACCTAATGAATTCAAGGTCAGTCTGGGCTACAAGACGCTATGTGAGACTGGCTCAAAAAATAAATGACACCGAAAGAAACCCTTACTGATCATCTTACCACTGTGGCCAGGATCTCGAGTCAGTTCCTATCTCCTGACTTCAGATAGCTGTGTATTTCCTAACATCATTTTCTTGGTAACCCCATCAAGACACCTGTCTCTTTTTTGCCAAATCAACTGAAATTCAATTAATTGACGGAGATGAGAAGGCAGGAGAAAGAGATGGGTCATATATGGTTCTACAGTTTACAGCTGGAATGTCCCCCAAAGGCTGTTGTGCTAAAGGCTTGTAGCTAGGTCAATTCTACTGAGAGATAGTGGAGCCATTAGAAGGCAGAGTGAGTGAAGTACCCAGGCCCCTGAGGTCCTGTAGGAGACACCGTCACTGGTGCAGAACCCTTGGAGGAAATCGGTTGGCAAAGCACCTGGGCAATGCACAGTTGTAAGCTCAGGGAAGTCTGATACAGACTCCAGGAAGATGAGATGGCCATTCCAGGGCAAAGCTTGATGGAGACAGTAGAGGGTAGTCCAGCATCATCCAAGAAGGAAGAGCTTGAGTTGGGACAAGTTCCAGTCATGAGGAAAAGTCAATGGTTTGAAGAAAACTACGGCAGAATAATTTGAGGTGAGGGAACTTGCTTGGGGTACATTCAACCAGTTGCTGGTGTCCTTTGAGTTTACTATAAGTTTTCATTTTAGAGACTTAATTATGTATGGGTAGAGGGAAAACCTAGGTATCACCAGCCACCAGAGAAATATGCCTAAACCACAAGGCTACACTTCACATCTATCAGGAGGGCTAGCATGAAAAAGACAGGTAATAAGTGTTGGCAAGAAACTTGTCTGCCTGCACTGCTGGTGAGAATTTAACAGTTTTCTCAAAAAGTTAAACAACATTACTGCATAGCCCTGAATTCGATTCATGGGTGTCTTAGGGTTTCTTTTTGCTGTGAAGAGGCATCATGACCACAGTGACTCTTATATGGGGTGGCTTACAGTTTCAGAGGTTCAGTCCATCATCATCATGGTAGGACATAGTGTTGTGAAAACAGACAATGGTGCTAGAGAAGAAGCTGAGAGTCCTACATTTTGCAGGCAACAGGAAATGAACTGTTGAGACACTGGGCTTCATATGAGACCTCAAAGCTTGTCTCCATGATGACACAATTCCTCCAACAAGGCTATACCTACTCAAACAAAGCCACACCTATCTCATAGTGCCACACTCTTACGGGCTTATGGGGGCCAATTACATTCCAACTACCACAGTGGGAATATACCCAAGAGAAACAAAGCATGTATCCACACAACACATATATGTGTGTCCTTAAATGACCCAAGGCAATCTAACTACCCAACAGCCTATAAATAAGTAACTCTAGTGTGGGAGATACACACATGAGAAAACTAATTGCCATCAATGGATTCTGATGTGTGCTACTGTGCTGTGAAATTTAAGTACTTGTCCCTTCCAGCTCTCTTCCTCCCCACCCAGATGTAGAACTTCTGTGCTCTCAAGATTGAGCAAATTAGATTGTTCTCAGAACTTTCCAGTGTGCAGTGCTGATACCTTGACCCCAGGTGTGGGTGGTGCATGGCTTCCTCCTATGCTTAGCCCATCCCCTGGCTTGGGTATACAAGCCCATTACTCTCTGTAATAAACAGCAGCTTCTTCTTCACTTCTCGTAGTCTGTTAAGTGCTTCAATCCTGACACCCTCCGCCAACTCGGTACTCTGGTCACGTGGGTATGACACCACTGTAACACGGGTGGACCCAGGAGACATTATACTTAGAAGCCAGAAACCAAAGGTTACATGTTACACAGTCCCACTTACATGCAATGTCCAGGAAGACTCTAGAGACTGAAAGTAGGGCAGAGGTTGCCAGACGCTGAGGGATTTGGCAAGGGTGAGAATTTCTTTGGGGAATTACAAAAATCTTCTAAAATTATTTGACGTGACATTACACAACTCTGCAGATACACTGAAAACCACTGGGTTCCACTTTAATTGTATCTACTAGTGGTATGGTTCTAGCTCAATAAACTGCCCTGTCTAAAAAAAAAGGGGGGGGGCAAGAGGCTTTGTGATATAACCTCTACTCCCACTCTCACAAGGTGAAGTGAAGCAGGAGGAATACACACCCAAGACCAGAGTGGGTAGGTGACATGCGACTCCAGGCCAGCCTGGGTTTTGTAGCAAGACTGTGAAGAAGACAGGGGAGGGGAGGAGACAGTGAGAAATACACAGAAAGGGGCAGAGGCTTAGCGAATGTTATCAGGGAATTTCCAGAACCACTACACTGGTATCTACATAGGGTATTAAAAACGGAGGCTGGAGAAATGGTTCAGTGGTTAAGAGTACCCACTGCTCTTGCAGAGGACCTGCGTGTCAGGTCCAAAGGAAACCCCATTTCCCACATTCCCAAAGCTCCAAAAGGCAGTCCTGTGAGCTCAAGCTAGACTATAAGAGAATTTCTGGCAGTTAGATAAAAGCCAGCATTCCTTGGGAACGTGTGAAAGAAACTGTCTCCCATCTACCTAAAGGAGTCATTTTCCGTGTTTCTGGCAGAAGGAACTTATGGCTACCTGTGATATAGCATATCAAAGCTCTCGCTGCCCCCCCCAGCACCTGTTACACATTTCAGAATCCATGCTAGCACCCTAGCCCTTCTCACCTCCTCTCCTCCCCTAAATTCCCTCCAGCTCATAGGCTTCCCTCCCCACAACTACGCAATCTCCCTACAACCCTGCTATTCTGGCTATGTTTGCCTTCTACTCTAGGTTCTTCCTGATATCTCCAACTGTTCTCTCTCATATATATATATATATATATATATATATATATATATATATGCATATACATATATATATACATACACACACACACACACACACACACATATATATATATATATATATTCCTCACCATATCATGGAGTAGCCATGTCATCAGTTTATATACTGAATTCAGGTCCCAGCAGCCACACCTGGTCCTCATAACCACCTGTAACTCCAGCTCAAGGGGACCTGACATTCCTGGCTTCCATGGGTCCTTGAACCCATGCCCACATAGAGATACATATACATAATTTAGGACAATAAACATAAACCTTTTTTTTTTAAATTACCCTTGATTGGGTGTACCTGGTTCCTTATTAGGGGTGAAGAAGGTCCTATAGCAACTACTTTGTTCTGAGTAGCCTGGCATTTTTCGAGTTTAAAATTTTCCTATGCTGAAATCTCCTGTGCTGGGTTCTTTTTGAAGTCTTGGGCAAAGTAGAACAATTGTCATTCTAAAAGCAAGGATGCCACCCAGCCCTGCTAGAATACAGATAATTTGACAGAGCATGTTAAGAAGAAAAACTGATCAATAGATGTCTGTGAAAACCAGATTTGAATAGGCAAAGAGAATAGATCAGAAAAATTGGAATTACTTGTCTACACATGTACATAACAAGTATATGGAAGAGGTTAAGAAAATAGAACATGGTGATTTGGGGGTGGGGGTTTAAAATGCCACTCTAGGTCGGGGACATGGTGACAATGTGTATTTAAATGATTACGTCAGAAGCATAGTGGACCTTTGTGCCCTATTGTGTTTTAAGCTATTTTAAAGACACAAATTACCACAGAACTAGCACTTGCCAGTCAGACGATGATGGAAATTGTTCCCAAACTGTGAAGCCCACTGTGAAATCTCGAAAGCTCACAGGAAATGTGCCAATTTGAGAAGGGGAATTTGTTAGGCTCTCCCATCACAGCCGGTACCTGCTTGTCCTTGGCTGCATAGCAAACATTGGTGAACTCAGTTGCCAAGGCAGCTGTGTAAAGATTACCCCTCAGGGCTCCTTGAGGACTGTGGGTAACACCCACAGGGAAATGGACTCGCCTGGAGACCCAGGCAATTACCACTCAGCCTCATGTTTAGCTCAAGGAGAAGGTGATAAACACGAGGGAGCAGCACGGAACCTGGTTTACAGAAAGCTAACTGCAGGCTGGCCATTGCTCTCCTTGTAAAGATCGACTCTTTCAAAGAGAGGCTGCCATTTCCCCTGTGTATATGCTAGCTACACAAGCCTAAGGGACATGGCAGAGAAGGAAAGAAAAGGTAAGGATTCCTGGCAGGAACCCTTTGTGAGAATGTCTTCCCATACCCAGTAATTATCTTGAGATTCTGCCTCCTCGGAGAGGCAAGGCAGCTGGCAAGTCAGAATCTCCACAGGAGCCCTTTCCACTATACTCCCCTGCCCCAAGCTCTATCCCAACAGCCTCCAGTACACCCTCCTGACAAAACCATCAAAACAGCTCAAGGACATAAAGGTTGAAGAAGCCTGGTGTGGTGAGTGGCACTTGCCCTTACTCTCAGCATTCAGTAGCTGGAGGCAGGAGGATCAGGAGCTCAAGGTCATTCTCAAATACAGAAGGATTTTGAGGCCAGCTGTGACACACTAGACCCTGTTTCTAAACAACAACAAAAAGAAAAATCAAATAAACTTGAGTATCAACCTAAGAACCGTGACAGGTAGGAAGAATTGTCTGTAACCCTTTGGCACTGTCCACACCTGAATCAGATAGAAAATGTAGATAGGGAGTGGAGTCTGGAAGGCAGGATACATCCATTCATTTTTTTCACACTTCCATTTGAACCTCTGTTATGTGCTGGGTACTGGGGACTCAGGAATGGACAGAGAGAAACAGCTCCTGTCTTCCTGGAGATTACAGAAGGGAAGAGAAAAAATAGTTAATCTAAGGATGACTCGAGAAAACGGAGTTGAGAACAGATAACTTCACGGAGGAAAGGAACGTGGGATTTTGGGATCCTGGCTCGATCTGGTCTGCAGTGGGGAGAAAAGTGCCTCCAAAAGGAGTTATGTAAGCAGAGATGTGGAGGAGGCATACGTCATCACTGACCAGGCGGAAGAGAGGAGCAACAGGAGGAAGATGGTCCAGCATGAGAAGACAGCTCGGGCAGAGCCACCTGGTAGAGAACATAGGAAAAGAGTGTGCCCCTGGGGCTGGAATGTCAGGCAAATGAAATGCTGGGTGCCAGACAAAACAAAGCTTTGTGGATAAAATGTAAAAGTTTACCTTTTGGGCCGGGAGTGGTGGCACACACCTTTGATCCCAGCACTCAGGAGAGAGAGAGGCAGGTAGATCTCTGTGAATTTGAGGCCAGCCTGGTCTACAGGGTGAGTTTCAGGCTGTCGAGGATACACAGTGACACCCATCTCCAAAACTGAGATTTTTGCTTTCTATCTTACGAAGTCTAAATGGTGTGTAATCATAAAACCCTGGAAGCAGAAACAAGATCAGCTATCATGGTAGCTTGGACAAAGATGATGATTGCTTGGATAAAGATGTAGATAACTATTTCAAGGACAAAACAGAGTAAAGGGAAATACAGGGAGAAAAATGGGCAGAAGCTGGAACTGGGTTAGATGTGGCCCATGACAGAGAGGAAGATGACAAGGTTTATTTACTCTCAGGCTTTGAGGTCATTTGGGTAGTTGTCTGATAATGTCATTCAAGGAGCCAGGAATACTAGCTATGAAGGATACCAGGGGTCATCACTTTATCTGTGTACACCGAGTTTCAGGTCCTTTGACGCTTATAAACAGAGATGTATTTGCTTTTGTTTTTGTTTTTCAAGACAGGGTTTCTCTGTGTGGCTTTGGAGCCTGTCCTGGAACTCTGTAGACCAGGCTGGCCTTGAACTCACAGAGATTGACTTGCTTCTGCCTCCCAAGTGCTGGGATTAAAGGTGTGCACCACCACCACCACCACCACCACCACCACCACCACCACCACCACCACCACCACCACCACCACCACCACCACACAGTTCAGAGATGTTTATAATTGAATGGAAATGGCTAATTGAAGGTTTCTCAACCAATCCCATTCATTTTCTCAGAGAGCTAATGCTCTTGAGAGATGGGAGAGTTCTTATCTGAAAGAGAGACATTTCAAAAAAAAAAAAAAAAAGTATCAGTCACCCAATAGTCATAATGACCATCAAGATCCCAAGGTCCCAAGGAGTCCTATTCGTAAGCTTTTGTGAGTTTGAAAATTCAGAGATACTTGCCAACTGTGTACGTTTTAGAACAATAGACCAACTTTTGCTGTGGGTTTGGAGTTTGTTTTGTGACAATCTTGCCTTTGGGGTGTTTTGCTTTTTTAACCTAAAATACTTAATTATAGTAAACTTACAAATGAAGCATCAGACTACTAGATTAATTAATACATTGATGAAAACAAACAAGAGCCTTGTAGCCCTGGCTAGGCTAGAATTCACTCTGTAGTTCAGGGGGACCTTGAACTTGAAGACCCTGCTGCTGTCTCTGCCTCCTGAGTGCTGGGTTAAGCACCATGCCCAGCCCTTACCAATCTGTGTGGGGAGCTCTGGCTTCAAAGAACAACCACATTCCCAATATTCTAGCTCTTTCCAGGCAGGTCCACAGGGGGCCACTGCTCTCTAGACGGGTGCCCTGAAGTCTCTGTCCCCACCAAACCCCGTACAGGTAGGGAAAAAGAACTTGACATCACACTTCCATTCATCTCCCTTCTCCTGTGTCTCCTGGTAGGCCTGTGGTACTCTTGGCTCTAGACCCAGCTCTCCTCCTGCTGTCATGGTTACCTCAGCAGATCTTATGGGAGTAGGGACTCAAGCCCTGTGCACAATCAGTGAGGCTGGAAAGGCGACATCTCTTCTTAAAAAACAAAACATGTATGAGTGTTTTGCTTTCTGTATGTCTGTGCACCAACAGCATATGTGCCTAAGTGTCCTCAGAGGCCAGAAGAGGGAGTCAGCCCCACCCCCCACCAACTGGAGTTACAGAATAATCAGCTGTCTTGTGGGTGCTGGGAATGGAACCTCGGTTACTTTGGAAAAGTGACCAGTGCTCTTAACGACTGAGCCACCTCTCCAGCCCAAGTCTGCATTTCTAACATACTACTATGTGATACATTGAAGTTGCTAATCTGGGGATCCCAAGGCTAAGCAATGTGTTGTTCAAGGAGCCAAAGGCTAATTCATGTTATTGCTAGAATTTTTTCCCTAAATTTCTCTCTCTCTCTCTCTCTCTCTCTCTCTCTCTCTCTCTCTCTCTCTCTGTTTCTCCCTCTCTCCCTCTCTCTCTCTCTCTTCCCATGTGTGTGTGTGTGTGTGTGTGTGTGTGTGTGTGTGTGTGTCTTGTGCTACCTTTAGAATCTACAAGAGGGAGCCCCTAAAACTAGAGTTACAGGCAGCTCTGAACTACCCAAATATATATGTTTGGAACTGAGCTCAGGGCCCCTGCAACAGCAGCAAGACCTCTTAAAGCTTCCAATGACTAGGCCAGCTCCTATTTCAAGAATTTCTTAAGGAAAGAGTTTATTTCCTTTGCTTATAACAGACGGAGGGTAGTTACATTAATGTCACATGATTTGAGACAAGGGGCAAGGGTTTGGTCCTGATGTCTTAAAACTTCCAAACAATCATGAAATGAGAGATTTTTAAGTGTCTGAGTTGTACTTCCAAGGCAGCTAGCTTTTATTGTCCTCGGAAGCCATCAGCACAAGAAATATCTTCAGATAAAGAAGAAATAATCTTGGGGGAAATGGACTGTAGGTTGATAGAGGTACTCGGAGATGCGAGAGAGACATAAGCTGAATGGGATTGCTATCGTCCTCAAAATAGTTGAGGCTGCTGGATCTGGTGTGAGGATAAGGAAAGAGTGGAGGTACACTCTGACAAAAGTACAGTTTCTCATCCAGGCCATGTGACAGGGATGGGGAGAGTATCTTAAGAGGCAATTGTTCTGAGCTGATGATTCTGCAGGGAGATAAGTGATTGTTTTAGTATCTTACCAGAATGAAGGGCTCGTTTTTGAATGAGATGTGGGCTGTGATGTCTGGGGAAAGTAGGAATGCAGCTCCCAGAGCTTTCTGGTCACGTACTTTAGATTTCAGAATCATGTGTTGTCTCACAATGGCAGAAAACTTGTGTTTAATAAACTTTTTTGTTTTTTAATTCTATCGACCCTGGTAAATTCCTTATTTGCTGATTAAGTTTTAATAGTGTACAAACCCTCATGGCAAGTTATTTTAATTCTGTCCTGGGGAACCATGTGCTTCATATAAGAAAGAGCAATAAGACTTACCTTTATTCTTAAGAATGCATCTTCACTTCTGCTAAATGTGTAAGAGGGTTCTAAGTTAAATGGGTATATGAAAACAGCCTCTCAATTTGTTACTAAATGCTATAATCGTTAACGTGTTCTTGAGGGACCTGACATTTATCTGCCTTCCTTGATAGGAGCTATAACACATTTGGGGCTTCTTCTGTCTCATTCACTGCTCTGGCCTAAGAGCTAGTATTATGGGTGCATCATAGTTGTTCAACTAGGTTTGTTAGATGGATGGATGGATGGATGGATGGATGGATGGATGGATGGATGGACCAAAGAGTACTAATCTTTCAGAACCTTCACCTGAATATGCCACGACAGTGGATTATTTGAAATAGAAATCAAGAAATCAATTCTATTACAATAGCTATAATAAATAAATAAGTAAATAAATAACCTCAAAATAAAATGAACTAAAACAACCAACGATCTCTACAATGACAACATCAATATAGAAGAACGGTGCAAACACCAATAAAATGGAAAGATCTGTCTGCAGATTAGAACAACCAAGATCAGGAACATGCCCATATGACCCAGAGCAGTTTGTGGAGCCAATATCATCCCTGTTAAAACACTAGTAACAGGGTTGGGAAAAAAATCTAAAATGTGTATACAACTGTAAATGCTCAAAGGCCAAACAGCTCCAAGCAAGAAACAAAATCAGGAATACCACCTCACTTCAGTGACAACAACAAAGCACTATAGTCACCAAAACAGCACAGTATTGCCATTAAAACAAAACAAAACAGAGATTGAAGAATAAAGGAACAAACTAGACACCCCAGGACCAAGCCCATGCATCTACTGGTTTTCAATAAACATGATAAGAAGACATGCTGGAGAAAGGCCAGCTTTTTAAATAAGTGGGAGGGCTGTGAACTCAGGTCCTTGTGTTTCCATGACAAGCAGTTTACCCACTGACCATCTCCCAGCTCCTTTTAGGCTCTCATTTTATTCACGGTGAGTAATGAATTCTTCTCACATAATCACATATTGCTTCTGTAGGTTAAAAAACCTGACCAATGTTTTGCTATTTCTGGGCATTAGGCACACACAGAGCCACCAGCTTTGGTTGGAGGACTGACAATAAAATAGTACTCTGGTGGTATGGATGGCTCCCAATCTATTCTCCCAAGTCCTTTTCTTCATCTGTAGTTCCCTTTGGTCTCCATCTAAGAGTTTCTTTTGTGGGTTTCAGCTGAATTTTCATGATATTTCCTGGGTTAATAGAAACATCAGGTCCCTTCAGAAAGCTGAAGAGCAGATCCCCATGACTCTACCTGTTCCCTTCGAGGCCACACACATAGGTAACTACTGGAGACCAGTCAAAGGCCCCTGGCTCCTTCTTCAGCCACTTCTGCAGCTCCAGAAGGTTCTGGTCTGTGTAGTCACTGACAATGATATCCTTGAAGGACTCACAGGCAGACAGAAGCTGGTAGATGGTGGGGCCAGAACCAATGTCAATCAGGAGGTCTCCCTTCACACCACCTGGTACAGAAGAAGCAGGGATCAGGCATTGTAAGAGGACAGGCTGAGCTGGAGATGTACCGTCTTTACTGGGATTGTGCCATAAATGCCCCCAATCAGACAGCCACACCACTCTCCACTCTCCATTAGCACCATTTGGTAAGATATTCTTCTACTTCCTATCCCTGCCTCACTCATGCCCAGTCCTGAATGGAGGCATGTTTCAATGGGCTATTTTGATGTCTGGGGATGGACAAGATCTACATCTGGTATACAGACCACTGATCCCAAAAGATGATGACAGCAACAATGTGAAAACTTTTAAGGAATACTTTGGTAGAAAGTTCATTTTTGTTGTTGTTGTTGTTTAACAATTGAGTTTAGGGATGTCCCAGCAGTTCTGAGTACATACTCCACACTGATGAGGGCTGGCAGCCATGTAACAAGCCAGGCATCTCACAAATGCCTGTAATCCCTTCTCTGATAGGAGCAGAGAGGAGAGGCACTCTGGGGCTTGCTGGCTTCTAGCCTAGCCAAGACACAGCCCTAGGCTTAGGAAAAGACTCTGCTTCAAAGGGATGGGAGAGAATGATGGAAGAGGATACCTGGTGCCCTCCTCTGGTCCCATGCATGCATAGGCATGCAGCATGGGCACACACACTTACACAGACACACATAAATAAAAATGCTAAAACACTGAGATTAGTTATGATCGAAGCATCCAGTTCTTAATATTTGAGAAGGTCTTTACCTCATGGGAAATATTCCTTTTAATTACAAATAGAACCAAACTTTCAATTTATTTATTTTGTTAAGACAGAGTCTCACTTTGTAGCTTAGGGTATCCAGAAAAGTCACTATGTATTCCAGACTGACCTCAGACTCATGTAGATCCTCCTATCTCTTGAGTCCTGTGCCCCAACACCCAGATCTCCTCTCTTAGATTCTCTAATGTCCCATGAGATTGAATGGCTCCTTCAAGCTACATGGAAAGTCACTGTAGATGCAAGGTCAGCACTCAAGCCCTCTGGCTTCATCTTTCAAGATCATATAAAACACAATGGATATAAAAGATCTTTGTAAACTGTAAAATAGCTAAGCCAGCATTAATTTTTATTCTCGTTAAACAAATGAGTGATGCCAAGAGACTGTCCAGGAGTGATGATGGGTAGACACAAGTCCAGTCATCCCCTCAGTTTCAGTGTGACTCATATTTAGAGGGACAAACTTACCCAGGCAGAATATCTTAAAAAGATTTTCCAGCAGATGCCTGAGGATTTCGTTTTCTGCACAGTGTCTGGACCCAAAGCTGTAATATTTTTCCAAGTAATCCCGGGGATTAAAATGACTTAGATAAGTGTCCTTGGAGGTAAAGCGGGGCTCCATCGTGTCTCAGCTCTGGGCCACAGGCCCACCGCTCTCCTGCTCTCTCCTCCAGAAGTCAGGCAGTTACGCTGGGAAGTTGGCTTTTGGAATCTTGAGCTGTCAATCTTCCTTCAGCTCGCCCATCCCTTAGAGGCTGATGTTTGTTAAACACTAACAGCAAAATAGACCAAAGATGTTCTGACTCTTCCAGGAAGTGATGAAATTACTGGAGACAGGAGCTTAGGAGAAGAGGAGTGGCAGAGGGAGGGCACACGCCGCATGTCACCCTCTGCCCGGTGGTGAAGGCCAGCCACAAAGGCTGCAGATGAGAGAAATGGCCCAGCTCACCGTGGAGATTGCTTAACTCCTGGAAAAGGCCCTAAATTTGAAGTAATCAGTCATCTCCAAACAATCCAGTCTGTCTTGTTTTTGCAAGGATTCTTCCCAGAAAAAAAAAAAAAAAGTCATAAAGAATGGTTCCAGTTTAAACACATGAAAGAAAAGAAAGAGGTTGTGGGGTAAGAAAATGTACTCATTGCTAAGGAATGGTGGCTAAAGAGAAAAAAAAATCACTGACAAAGTCTGGAAAGACTAATTTTTAAAACATGGACAAGTGTGTTTTTGGATACAGCATGGCTGATGTACTCATGAGCTCACTGTAACTATGGTTACCTGCACAGGGTCAGGCAAATAAGATCAGGCAACACTCCAGCACTAACTGGACTCGGTGAGGTCATGAACATGGGAGGGAGTGTGTGTAAGAGGTGGTAAGAAGTAGTTTCGGGTGGGTATAATCAGGGTACATTATAAGATGTATGAAATTGTCAAAGAATAGATAAAAGTTAAAATGTTTGAACATCAAAATCAATCAAAACTGTTCAAAGGCTGAAAATATAGCTCAGATGGTAGAGCGCCTACCTGTCATGCGTTAGTCCTAAGGCTTGATTCCCAACACTGCATAAATCTGGCATGATGTGCATGCCTGTAATTGCTGCACTTAGGAGGCAGCGTCAGGAGTTCAGGTTCGTTCTTGGCTGCATAGCAAGTTCAAGGCCAGCCCAGTGCATCTATGGCTTCCTCTCACCCTTGACACTGTTCAGCCTTCCCAATTCTCCCACCACCACCCCTGCTTGACTGTTATTTCAAAGCAAGCCTGAAACCTCAACTTCCTTAAACAATTCCCTGTTTCCATTCCTGGGCTCACATTACCAATTAGAATTCACCTTGATTTTTTTTACTAGTATAGATTTGCTTCTGGTTTTGTCTGTCAATTTTTTCTCTCAAAACTATTACAGAAGTGATGAACTAAGTGTCCAGTAGACTAAGGACGGTGCCCCTTTATAGTTCCTGCTCTGCATCATGCGTTGCTTTACGGAGTAGCTGCTCAAATAGCATCTGATTAACTATCCTGAGTTGTTGCATCAAATGCAATATTAGTATCTGGTACTCCATGGGTCATGATTAAGCCAGGGCTCTTTGGTCACAAGGCAAAGACACAAAGAATCTCCACTAAGGCTGGGGATGGAGGATGGCTCACAGGTTACAAATTAGACCCCATCTCAGGGGGGAAAAATGGCTGATGATACAAACTGAGAACAAATTTCAGGAAATAACCGGTCAATGTGAACCATTCAATCAGCTCAGTTGCCTTCCCTTGTTTCCTTGTCCTTTTGCCTGTCTTTGGGGGTCTGGGGACCTCTATTGTCTACACTCAGCTTCTTTTGCTCATCTCCTGAATGCAGCTTCATTCTGACCTTTCCAAATGGTCCAGGGGGATGGAAAGAGCCAAGTTCCCTACATCCATTGTCAGGAAGGAAAATGGGATTCTGCCATCGCATTTACTCATTAAAAGAGAAATTCCTCCCAGTTCATCAGATGCACAGATATTTAAATGATAATAAGATTCAACAACTAATTTTAGGCCAATACATTACAAAACTTAGGCTTAGGAATTCCTAACTGGAGGTATAACACCTAAATAATGCTATAACTCTTAAATAATTCAACTGAAAAATATATTCAGAGTCAGCTTGCCTTCAAGAGTAACAATCCAAGATCAATCCCTGAAGCCCACAAAGGAAGGAGAGAACTAACTCCCTCCATTTGTCCCCTGATAGCTACATATGTGCTGTGGCATAAGCACGCACATACACACACACACACACACACACACACACACACACACACACAGAAAGAGAGAGAGAGAGAGAGAGAGAGAGAGAGATGAAGGAAGGAAGGAAGGAAGGAAGGAAGGAAGGAAGGAAGGAAGGAAAGAAAGATTAAATTATATCCACACAACATTTTTCAACTACTATGTTTATAAGTTTAAGTTTAGGAAAAATCCAAATACCAAGGTGATTTACGAAAAGGAAAAATTACAAACTAAAAATTACTCATACAAAAATTCTACAGTAAATTATCTAGTCAGGAAAACCCACTCAAACTTACTTCCATGGTGCTGGATATACCTCGAGAACTTCTGAAGCATTTTGCACACACCACTAACCCTTACAGCAGTTCTGTGAGTTAGGACTGTTTTCTCTATGGCAGCATATGAGGAGATTGAGGCATCAGAGGTTCAGTTACTTGCCTGAGCCACAGCCCTGTTTTAGAGCAGGCCCAGTTCAAAGGCCTGTTCTTGTGACAGCTATACTACAACCAAAGCAGTTTGTCCCTGTGACACACAGTAATCTGACAATTAAATACTCAATGAGTACTAGCCATCACATTTCCACTTTGCAGGAGAAATTGCTAAATTCATTCAATAGACGCAAAAGAAATAAGAAAGTTCAAGTTCAATATCCATCCACAATAACGACTCTTCTCACACTGGACATAGAATGAGGCGTCTTTAGTCTACTGGTAAAGATTATGTGCAGACATTTTGTTGAGTAATCTTACATTTGAAATCTTTCCCTTCAACATGAGGTCAGAGATACCTGTGCTAACAATCGTCAGGGTTTTTAGTTTGGTTGATTTTGAGTCAAGCTCACTCTATGTATCACTGGCTGTCCTGGAACTTGCTATGTAGACTAGACTGGCCTTGAGCTCATAAAGATCCAACTGCCTCTGCCTCCTGTTTGTCCTGAGATGAAAGGTGTGAACAACCACACCCAGCAACAGTTACCAATTTTAACAAAAATTCTACCAGAAGTACCAGAAATATAGGAAATAAGGAAAATAAAAAAAGAAACAGAAGGATTAGAAAGAGAATGGGAGGATCCATTGTCAACATGGTGTTCTATATAGGAAATGAAAAGTAAGTACACATTTTCCAGGATGAATACAAGAAGCCAAAGTTCTGGGCACAAAATCAACTGACAAAATTAAATTCCTCTTCAGTTAGCAACAGTTATAAAATGAAGTTAAAAAATCAGCTTTCCCCATGGTGACATTAAAAACTATGAAGTACCTGTAGCAAAATGTACATAGGACATTAATGGAACAAATTATCAAGTTTTATTGAAAGCCATTAAAGGAGACCTAAATAAATGGAGAAAAACACTACTCTGTGGTAAGTAGACAGCTTAACACTGTAAAGATGTCATTTCTCTCCAAATTGATTTATAGACTCAGTAAAATCCCAATTAAAATCCCAATAGGTTTTTTTCCTAGAACTTGACAAGCTGGCTTTAAAATTTATATGGCAGTGCCAAGGGCCAAGAGTGGGTACTCTTGAAGAAGAATAAGGTGGGAGGACACCCTGTACCAGATATAAATACTTATTAGAGAGCCATCACCATTAAGGCTGAGTAGTATTGGCACTGGGCTTGATAAATAGACCTATCCATGGACCAGCGTGGAGGGACTGGGGACAGACCCATTCTGTGTACATTTGATGTGTGCACGCATGGGTGGCAGCTAAGATCATCAGGGAAAGAGATAGACTTGCAATAAATAGTAAGGGATAGTTTAGTATCTGTAGGGAGGAGAACAAAATGAGAGCCCCTCCTCACACTGTGAGCAAGAATCAATTAAGTCTTACTAACCAACACTACATAAAAAGCAAAAGTTTGAAGATTCAGAGGGTGATATAGAAGAATGTCTTCATAGTCTTGGGTGTCGGGAAGAATTTCCTAAACCAGATGCAAAAGCCATTAATAGTAAGTGAAAGTGTGATGTGGCCCCACAAGACTGGCTCGGGTTTTGATGGATATATTTGGTGAGAGTAGCCTTCCTTGCGGGATGGCAGCTGAGCCATGTTTTTGCAGTCCACAAGGAGGTGCCTCCTCAGACATGAGGAGCATGTGTACAGAGATGAGTATCTTCCCATGGCTTCAACAGTGTGCACACTCACAGGGCTCAGGCTGAGGATGCACAGCCACATAGATTCAGCCAGAAACTCTACATATATGATCAATAATCGTATCTCTCAAAGTTTAAAATTGGCTACGAAATCCACTGAACTGGTTTCCACCGGCACTGGAAACGACACCGTGGAGAGAAACAGCAGGCCACCATAAGCAGAAAATGGCTTGGCTTGGAGTGGGACAGCTGAGGGCTACTTGGGAAAGTTAGCTGAGCTAAACCAGGCCAGTTTCTAGTTCCACTCTCATTACGTGCTTTGTGACCTGTAGAGAGGACAGTTGGGGTCAGGGCTTTTGGCAGAGGCTGGTACCAGCTCCTACTGTGGCTGGTGGCCCGGGAACCACGTGTGCCTAACACATGCAGGACCAAAGTCCAGAGCCGAGGCAGAGCTTCCTCAGTTCCCAGAAGGCACAAGCTAAGGCACTGAGCTATGTGGACTGTTCTGACCCATCCCTTTCCTCCTTCTCCCCTCGGCGTGACACTGCTGTCCCGTGCTTACACAAATCACCCTATCTTTTAGCTCTCCTCTCTGTTCTAAGGATTTCTTTCTGCCCCCTTTCTCCTTCTGCCTTCTCCTTTCTTTTCTTTTTCTCCTTCCTTCATTCTGAGACAAGGTATCATGTAGCTCAAGTTGACCTCAAACTTGCTATGTAGTAGTTCCTGTGCCTCCTAAGTGCTGGGATCACTGGAAGGGCCACAGCACTTAGATAACCCAGGGTTTCATGTATACTAGATGGGCTTTCTACCAACGAGCCCCACATCCAATGATTTCTGTCTCGATTCTTGCTAACTACTGCAGTGATAAAATACCCATCAGGGGTATCTGTCCTGTTCCTACACGTGCTGCACAAACAATGTCATTTCAGTATTCTCTCCCT
The DNA here is from genome assembly GCF_943737965.1 of Phodopus roborovskii. NCBI lineage: Eukaryota > Metazoa > Chordata > Mammalia > Rodentia > Cricetidae > Phodopus > Phodopus roborovskii. The sequence goes on from NW_026126517.1 coordinate 25,866,577, forward strand.
CTATACACTGCATGTGTCAAAGACAGTTTTATATTCTGAGTACAAGATGTCAGGACCAAGGCTGCATTTTATCTTGCTGTTACTCTTTATTGTTTTGTTTCTGAAAACAAAAAGCCAAAAACATGAGGTCAGATGATTAAAAGAAGATGTCTATCAAATCAGAAGGAGCACTGAAGGCTGAACACAGCCTTTAAAAACATAAAGATAGAAGTAATAACTTGTTGGAAATCAGATTCTTTGAAGAAAACCAAACCTTAAAGATGGGTACCATGATTGTCAGTGCAAACTCTTGTCAGAGAGCTAATGAACGAAGGAGCTGTAGAGTAGCCAACTGATTGTTTTCTTTCTTCCCGTCCCAAATTCCATTCTGATCCAGATAGGCAGTCATTCTGACATGCTTAATGTACACACACACACACACACACACACACACACACACACACACACACATATATAAATTTATTACATCATCCAGTGGTGTGTGTGAGTGTGTGTGTGCACGCACACTACTAGTGTGGAGGTCAGAGGGCAACTTGATGAAGTTGTTTCTCTCCTTCTACCATGTGGGCCCCAGAAATCAAACTCAGATTTCCATGCTTGGCTGCAAGCACCTTTACCCACTGGGCCATCCAGTAGACTCTTGCGTTATTATTTTGTAAGTCTCTCTGTGCACAAGGTCCTTTGTTTCTCATCGCTGCACAGCTCTCCACGATTTGTAGCCCCCATCCATTTATCCAGTCCTTCAGTGTCAGCCACTCAGATAGTTCCCCATGCCCCCAAACAATGATTCTACAGATTTCCATGTCTCCTCTGCATACACCTGCATGGGAATGCATGGTGCAGGCTAAGGAGAGGGGAAACTTGATGGGGGGAAGTCCTTCTGTATATATATTCCTTTTATTGGTCAATGAATAAATCACTGTCTGGTCAATGAGATGGGAAGACAGGCAGGACTAGGACAAGGAGAAATCTGGAGGTAGGAGAGGGCCCGCCACAGAGTCGCGATGCAGCCAAAGGAATAACCACATGCCAGGGCATTACCCAATGAGCCAAGACCATGTGGAAATGCGTAGATTAATAGAAATGGGTTAACAAGACAGAGCTAGCCAATAAAAAGCCCAAGCCACTGGCTAACAGTTTAATAACTAATATAGCGTCTGTGTGATTATTTGGAGCCAAACGGCCGTGGAAAGCTCTTGTTACAGAAACTCCAAATCCTAATATGTCTACCAGATTGTCCCCGTAGGGTCACCCCAGTCAACATCCCCACCAGCTTCTGCATGACTATTGCCCAGCTCCTCAGCCTTTATCCTTAAACCAATCTACTAATGTTTGCTGGCATAGAAAGTCACATACTTTAAAATTTTTTTGCTTTTCTCTGAGAAATTTGACTGCCGCTAAGCCTACATGTCAGTGAGTGAAGCCAAACAGTATAATGAACCCTGAAGATCACTGGCTTTACAAAGTAAGTGCTCATTTTTGTTCCCACAGTGAGTGGATGGAGGCTTGGAAGGCAGCCTGCAGACATCAGGCACTCAGATCTCTTCCCTTGTGTTGATCTTTGGTCAGCTGGGGTCCTGGAGTTAGGGCCATAGGGAAGGGGAGAAAATGGGGTGAATCAGGAGGCTGCAGAATCTGGCCCGAGTGATGTCAATCCACTGATCCCTTGAGACAAGGAGGCTAAGAAATAGCCTGGCCATGTACCTCCTCCCTCCAGTCCCTTCTCAAAAATGAAGAAACCTGGTGAAAGTTAAACACTTTCTGCCAACCAAGCAACAACAACAACAAAAACCACTCTTGCTAGCTGTCAGATTTTCTCTGTGAATTCCCCAGTCATACCCTCGGTCCTTTGGGTCTTTGAGAGCTCACTGTTGCTGGGACCTGCCCTTCTCTGTGTCTTCTAGCAGATGTCAAGTCCCTGGGTCTTATCTGTTGCAGATATTTCTTTTGACCTGCCTGCCTGCTCAGTTTGCCTTCATCAAGAGGATAACGTTCCCTAATCAGGAAGCTAATTTTGAGGTAACCTAATTAAGCAGGTCTCAGTCTTGCGGTCTTTGCTGCTGAGACTGTTCCTATTGAACTCGGTACAGGTGTCTTTAGTCAATTCAACCCCCTTTGTCAATTTCACTGTCCATTTCCAGTTTGAAAGAGTCGCTTATTTGGGCACAGGGAAATGAAACCACCACACCCACACACAAGGAAGAGGACCACCCACCAGCTCTGCGCAGCCTGCTGCCCCTTGCCTGAACAGTCAGCTCTCCAAAGCGAGCTGTTAGGAAAGCCCTTTCAACTGTAGAGGCTGTAGAGGCACACAGCCAACTCACGGAGCACGAGTCTACTCTTGGTTGCAACACTACGAGCTTGCCTCTTGAACTGGAACCCTCTCAACGCCCATCCCACGTGGTTTCTTGACTCTGATCTCTTGCTTGCATTGTCTGGCACCTTCCCTGAAAAGCCCCCCTCCCCCAGCCTTCGCTTGGCTTATCCTTCAAACTTAGGCTGAGCATGAATTCTGGGAAGGCTTTGCCATCCCTCGGCTCCACCTTTGGACTCCCCACTGTCCTGAACATCTTGTCCATCGAACTTACTGAATCGTATTGCAATAGTCAGTTGCCCACCAGATAAACTTTTGGAGGGGCCGGTCTTTCGATACCTCACTAAGGACAGCGCACACAGCCTTAATAGCTGCAACATAGATCTAATGAGCTGGTTAAGCTCTACCCACTGTGCTTGGCTCTCCTGCCCCAACTTTGGGGCAGGTTTGAGGGTTGGGAACAATTTCTCCTGCATAGGTCAGCTGGTGTGACTCTGCTATGTCATCTGGGACACATTCTCAGCAGGGGTGAGCTTTCCTGGGCCTTAGCTTCTGCTGGGGGGTTGGGGTTGGGGGATAAATACCACATACGCTTGTGAAGGTCAGGAGGTCTGTCGCACCTGCAGCCCTCCTCTTCCTGATTACCCTATTCAGAGGCTGGGAGCTGGAAGGACAAGAGGAAGGCTGCTGGCAAATAAGCAGGCAGTGAGCTAGCAAAAGAGGAAGAATCCTGCAGCCCACATTGACCCTGAAGCCTGCTAAACTTGGAGCTCTGCTGCCCCCTTGTGTCCAAATAAAGAAAAACAAAGAAAACTCCAGATCTGGTCGGGCGGGTCTGAGAGCAGTCCTGCAGGGCACAAAACTGCCTCCTCAGGGGCATTCTGTCTTGATAGCTTTTCCTGGAAAGATGTAAACCCATGTCCAAACACCCCATAAGGGCACCAATGACAGATCAGAAAAAATCCAACTTGGTGAGACCAGTGAGGGTTTTTTTGTTTTGTTTTTTGACTTTCTTACAGAACACAGGTGAGGTATTTACTAACAGGAGCATGGGAAACCCCAAACAGTTGTATCATCACAAAGTCCCAACCCATCATGCATAGTGACCTCATGGAAGCTGCATCACAGAGTTCTGCCTTTGACCAGTCTTTCTCTTCCTTATTCTCTAGCATCTTCCCAGATTACTTGAAGCTAGGGGAAGAAATAATAGCTGGAATACCAGGGGAGGGTCTCCTGACCCTCTCTAGGGAGTATGAGTGGTATCATTATCATCACCAGAGACCTGGCTACCACTGTATTGTACTGCTCTGGTTGTCATGGCTACGGACAAAGTCCAAGAGACATCTTGTAATGACCAGAATAAAAAGCTCCTTATAGCCCAGTATTGACAATTAGAGACAGATATTCAAGAGGTGGCCTGGAGCGAAGAAGGAAGGGTTTGACGAGTTAAAAGGCAGTTCCTCTGTGGGAAGCCCTCAGATGGTCCATTCTGGGAGTGGCTCCATTCTGCCTGTAGATTCTGCTTCTAGAAGCATTTTTTCCCTTTCTTTTTAAAATTTATGTGTATGTGTGTGTGCTTTCATGAGCTTATTTGCACCGCATGAGTACAGGTGCCTGTGGAGGCCAGAGATGGTGTCAGATCCTCTGGAACTGGAGTTGTTCAATATGGGTGATGGGGATTGCACTGAGGGTATTTGAAAGAACAGAAAACACTCTAAACCCCTGAGCCACCTCCTCAGGGCTCCTCCCTGCCCTCTTTGCAGAGTCTCACACTGTAACCCAGGTTGATCTGGTGCTTGATATGTAGCCAAGAAGCAGGCTTCAAAATCTTGGGATTCTCTTGCCTCAGCTTCCTCAATGATGGGATTGCAGGCATGAGCCAACACACAGGGCTCCCAGAAGCAAATTCTGTTCTACTCTTGAGGATCTCTGTGTCTGAGTGGGGAGGGCTTGGGCTCAACACCAGGTACTCTCTGCTCTCATGACATCTGTTTACACAAGTTCAAGCTCAGATGTGTTTGTACCAACTCCCAGTTCACAGCCTTCCCCGCCTGGGTTGTTCCCCATGGTAGGTCCCACTCTACTTATTCTTTTATTTTATGGGTTCTCGCATACAAGTATCAGGTTTTTTCTAGCCCTACTTCCTTGTCACTCTGCCTCTGGACTGGGACATGGCGCGACCTGCTGACCTCTTGTTCCTGCCACCATGGCTTCCCTGGCCATGACACAGCATGAGCTCTTTACACCATGAGCCAGAATAAACCTTCTTTCTTGAAACCCTTGTCACAGCAATGAGAAAAACAACGGAGACACTGGCTCCCCCTAGTGTTCTTTATTTGTACACATACGTAAGGCAGGCCTTGATCTTCATACATGACTCTGTATATGTATCTACCACCTATATGTCATTGGGGTGTGGGAAAGCCACTCTTTCCTTACAAACAGTCTGAAGGCCTTGTACCTCACTCCCCTCCTCCCACTGGGTTTCTTTGATCTCTGTGTAGCCCCTTTTTCCAAATTAGCCAATTGGGAGTAGATTATGAGACTGAACCTCAACCAGTGAGGAACAGCCAAGTAAGAGAGAGGTTATCTTGTCCATGCCTACTTGCTAGTCTGGTTTGGGTCCTGGTTCACCCTTTCTGTAAAAAGAAATTGCCTTGTTGGGTTATGTTCCCTTTGTGTGTGTGTGTATTCATTTTCAATAGGGTAGTATAATATCCTGCAGGGCTGTTGTCGTTGCTATGATGAAACACCATGTCCAAGAGTGACTTGGGGAGGAGAGGGTTTATTTTGCTTGTGTTTTCACACCACAGTCTATCATTGCAAGAAGTCAGGGCAAAACCCTGATCCATGGAGGAGCACTGTTTACTGGCTTTCTACCCATGGCTTGCTTAGCCTACTTTCATATAGCATCCAGGACCACCAGGCCAGGGGTGGCTCCATCCACAGTGGGCCGGCCCTCCTTTATCACTAATTAAGAAAATGCCTTACAGGCTTGTCTACAACTTGATCTTATAGAGGCATTTTTTCAATGAAGTCTCCCTCCCCTTGGATAACTACAGCACATGTCAAGCTGATATAAAACTTAGCCAGCACAGCTGTTGTTTCCATTTTAGAGACGAGCAAACTGAGCCTCTGAGGTACTAATGTCACACCAGAGAGCACAGAGCAGAGGAGGAAACCTGAAGGTGAAACCCCACATCTCCCTGTGCTGGAGCCTGCCACTTCATTAGGCAAGCGTTCTGCCTTAGAGAAAGTGACAATAGAGGGCATGGTGCATGAGCCCAGAAATTGTGCAGATGCCAGAGGAGCCTGGTGGCACAGACCTGCAATCCCAGGTACTCCGAAGGCCGAGGCAAGAGAATCCCAAGTCTAAGGCCTTTCAAGATCAGCCTGGGCAACTTAGTGAGACCCTGTCACAAAGTGGGAACTAAAGGAGAAAAGGCTGGGGACATATTCAGTGGTACAGTATCTGTTTAGCCTTGTAGTCCTAAGGACCATTAAAAACTTTGTGCATATCCCAAATTACCTTTAAATGGAGATGATGGGAGCTCTCCCCTTTTCACTCTATGTAGTCCTGTAGAGCCCTCCACAGAGGAAGTATGGTTTTATGTCTCTGGTCCAAGTCTTTTCTCCATCTCAGACCATTAGCGCAATACATTATAAACTTCCCTGCTTGAAGTAAACATCCCTATTTACCTGGCAATCATATATAATAACATGGAAAGTATTTGCTGTGAGGGCTCTGAACGAGGCAGTTTAATGGAGAGGAAAGTGATCGAGGTGGTCGAGCAACAGTGGGAAATCAATTTCTTGGGGTCCTTTGTTCTAATAGTCTGATAGCCAAAGTGAGGGGCACAAGTGTCACTTATGATATCCTCATTTCCATCAGGCCATTTACAATACCCAAGTACCTGACCGTGGCTCTCTCTCTCTCTGGAAAATAAAGAGTGTCCCACTGGGTCATGTTCAGCTCACGGGACACACTTAACGTTCATTATCATTCCCTCCCTCTCATAAACTCTCCGTGTCTACATCACACATCTTATAGATGAAGAAAGCAAACCCCATAGGGAGACGTGATCACAAAGCCAGCTATTGGCCAAGCTGGGGGGGCCTACTAACACTGTGCCATATGCATTCTGTTTGCATATTCTCTCTGCAGTGGAGGCCTGACAGCCCCTCTGTCCTCTACCTAACCCATGGCTTCCAAGAACTCAAGCAAGCACAAGGAGAAACAGAGGCTCTGCCTGAAATCAGCAGAAACACCCAGTGAGCCCACAGCCTTTGCTGAGTCCCTGCAGTGATTCATTCCCCTTACTGTCGGTGTCCCCTGCCACACGCCCTGCTCAGCCACCATGTGGTCATGTATATTAACTTTTTCCTGACACCCCTCTCAGGATGTCATTTGTATTGTGTAAGGAAAACAGGTGCTTAAAGAATTTTCCCAGTTCTGAATTTAGTTTTCAAGTTGTAGCTGCAGGCTAAAGGCATCAGGACCTGAGATCAACTCCCAGTGTCTCATGTTACTGGGAGGGATATACCTGGGGGAATGGAGGCAACATAATGGCTTTTCCTCATTCTCTGAAATTATATGAGATCAGTGTGGTCGTCTGAATGAAAATGGCCTCCATAGACTCATAAGGAATGGCATTATTAGAGGTATGGCCTTGTTGGAGTAGGTGTGGCTTTGTCGGAGTAGGTGCGGCCTTGGAGGAAGTATGTCTCTAGAGGGCGGGCTTTGAGGTTTCAGAAGCTCAAGCCTGACCTAGTGGCTCACTCTCTCTTGGGATCCAGATATAGAACTCCAGCACCATATCTGCCTACATGCTGCCATGGTTCCTGCCATGATGACAATGAACTAAACCTCGAAACTGTAAGCCAGACCCCAATTAAGTGTTTCCTTTATAAGAGTTGCCATGGTTGTGGTGTCTCTTTATAGCAGTAGATTCTAAGACAGTCAGTAGATTCTATTCTTCCCCAGTCCCTACCTCAGAGATGGGCTTCTCTGTGTTTTGAAAATTTCAACAGTGGAAGGCCACCTTGTGAGGCCCATGGAGATTCCTTAGGTTTGTTGTGAAGGTCTGGAGGTTGGTGTTGGAATATCAGTAACGCTGACCATTAGAGCCAGAAACTCACTAATGATGAGCTGGCTGTCACCCTGCTACATCTGCTCAGGCCTGTCTGTGTACCTGGGGCAGTTTCTTTGTGGCTCCAGGCTTGTTTCTAGCCACCTATTTCTGCCCCTTCCTTTGCTCAGGAGCCAGGCTCATCCTTCCCTCTGCCCTTTTCTTCTCTGTCCCATTCCTCCTCCTTCCCTTTCATTTTTCTTTACTTTTTTTTTTTTTTTTTTTTTTTTTTTTTGAGACAGGATCTGTGTAGCTTTGGAGCCTTCCAGAACTCACTTTGTAGACTAAACTGGCTTTGAACTCACAGAGATCTACCTGTCCCTGTCTCCGAGTACTGGGACTAAAGGTGTGCACCATCACAGCCCAGCTCCCCTTCTTTCTTCGTCTCCATCTTCCTGGACAGTTCTTGGGGGCTATGGACATGCAACCCACATCCTTTCCCGGTTCCCTAGAATTTGTATATTTCATTCCTGGAGACCAAATGCCTGTTATCTTCCTCGGTTGTGTTCTCAGCTTCAAGAAGTTCTTGTCCATGTAGACAGTGACCAAGACCTCCCACAGGCAGAGAGGAGCTGAATGAAAAAAATTAATGATAGCTGGTGTTGATGAGAACATTCCTTCACATTCACCTACTCTAGAATATTCTGTGTTAATTTCTCCTCACCAAATCCCTTACAAGATGCAACCTAAAGGTAAATTTCTTATACCTCATGGATTGAGTGCATACAATCCATCACGTAGGAAGGGTACCATAATGGGAGCAGCTTGTGGCTGTGGCAGAAGACCAAGATGTATAGAATACACAGAAGCAAGGCAAGGCCAAGAGACAACCTCCAATAACCCACTTCCTCTACATAGGCTCTGCCTCCCAAAGGGTCCACGGCTTCCTGAAACAGTGCCACTAGCACTGGGATCAAATATTTGAACACAAGAACATTTCACATTCAAACCACACCAGATCCATGCTCTCAGAATCAAAGCCAGGCCCTGGGGGACACACATCCCAAATGGCTCTGCCCCTTGTGGCCCAGTTAGAGACTTGTTGGAGTTGGCAGCAGAGCGTGAACTACTTGGAAAGACTACTCTGGAATGGGGGATTTCATCTGTGCTCACAGCCCCAGGTACTGCTTGGCCAGCAGTGCTCAGCACAGCATGGATGCTGAGGGCAGGAAGGTGCAGAAACAGGAGTACTCCAGAGGAGAGAAGAGGCTTGCTCTCGTGGGGGCTCTGGATTACCTCCTCTACTCCCTCTTTACTGCCAGGTGGCCTCTTGGAGATCATCTAACACTCCAAACACCAATAAAAAAAACATGCATTAAGCACCAACTGCATTTCCAGAACCTTCCTTGGTGGAGTGGGACCCGGAAGGAAAAGCAAGGCCTGAACAAACAGCACTTTCTAGCAGTCAGCACTGGCACAAAACTGCTGTGGCACTGGACTGCAGGGAGACTTATAAGCTGAATAGGGCAGGGAGGACAGAAGGCTTCCTGGCCCCAGGAGTCCTGTTATAATCCTGCCTCTGGCCCAGCCTCCAACCTATTGTTTAGTGGGCAGTGATTCTCTTGCCTGAACCCATCTGCCTACCTGTGGGCTTTTGCCATCTGATGCCTGAGCAATTAACTGCTTCTTAAACGTCTTCAGATGGCAGAGCGCCTGGAAGTCTTGGTCCTTTTTGGAGCACACCAGGAACTACTTGTCTCTGTAGTTCTAATAAACAAATTATGAACAGTTTTGCAAGCAGGAAGCATGCTACTGCTTGATTCAGATGTGCCTGTGGTTCAGAATCAGAGCCACTGGCCCATAGATCCAAGGAGGAAAATGCACTATTGAACTTAGCACGCCATTAGTTGCTATTTTCTCCCTGTTCATTTGTTTCATGGAGGGGGAGGGGTACAGTGACAAATACATTGCTACAGGCATCAACGATTTAAGAAAATTTGAATGCAGGACATTTTTAATTGGAGAATTATGTTGGGTTTCTTTTCTTCTTCTGAGGTCCATGAAAGATACCTGTCAATTCCTTTTTGTTGTTGTGATAAAACACTCCAGCAAAAAGCAACTTAGGGGAGGAAAGAATTACCTCAGCTTACACTCCTAGGCCACAGTCCATCTCTGAGGGAGGACTAGGCAAGGACCACAGAGGACCACTGCTTGCTGTCTCAACTCTATAAACTTTCTGTCTGGCTCATGCTCAGCTCAACTAGCTTCTTTGTATAGCCCCAGAACATCTGCCTAGGGACTATGTTGCTCACAGTGAACTAGGCCCTCTTATATCAACTAATAATCAAAACAATCTTACACCAAAATGCCCACGGGTCAATCTTATCAACATCTCCTCTATCCAGGCTCCCCTCTCTGATGACTCTAGACTGTGTCAAGTTGACAATTTAAACTGAGTAGGATAATATCCATTATTTGATTTTAATGCTCTAGCTTGCACCTGCTAACTGAGCCCCTAGTTAGGCTTTAATATTTAGTGTTTACTGAACCAGACCTCCCTACACAACACTTTATTTTCTGCCCCAGACCACTGACAGATGCTGATAGCACTTCGGGCACAGGCAGAACAGATTTACTTAAAGGGTGTGGGGTTATGTGAGAGGATGAGAAGAGATGAGTTTGGTTCTGAGCATGCTCAGCTTGAGGCTGAAGAACCAGAATAGAAATCTGACATCTCGGACTCACAGACAGAGAGATCTAAGTTGGAAACAGATGTTGTGTAAGGAATATTTGTCATGTGACTGAGATGAATTTGTTCAAGTGCCATTTAAACAGGTGGAGACTCGAATCTAATTTAGAGTCTCCCCTTGGTGAGAAGCTTACCTGGTTCCGGATAAGAGAGAAGGCATTGCCCCTCTCTTTCTGCTTCCTATTTCCACCCCTGTGAATACAGACTGAATTGCATTGCCCCCAGATTTATCCACTGAATCTCAAACTACAAGTGTGAATATTTAGAAACAGTCTTTTGTCTTAAGGATGGGATCCATCATAGTAAGGAGAGACACCTGGGACGTACATATGCAGAGTTGGGGGAGAGGGAGGGAAGAAGGGAACCAAGGAGGGGGAGGGAGAGGGAGAGGAGGCCATGAGAGGACACAGTGACAAGATAGCCACCCACAAGCCAAGGAGAGATGCCATGGAAGAAACCCTTACAATGAAGACTTGCAACCTCCAGACTCTGAGAAAACAAAACTTTGTTTGCTAAGGGCGCCCAGGTGGGGCCTTTTGTTATGTTGGCACCAGCAGACTGATACACTTTACTCAGGAACAAGTGGGAGTGTGCAGTGCCCATACCTTGATCCCAGGTGTGGGTGGTGCATGACTTCCTCCTATGCTTAGCCCATCCCCTGGCTTGGGTAGATAAGCCCATTACTCTCTGTAATAAACAGCAGCTTCTTCTCAACTTCTCATGGTGGTCTGTTAAGTGTTTCTATTCCGACACCCTCCGTCAAGCAAGCTCAGTACTCTGGCTGTACAGGCGCGGCACGGAGTAGTTCTCCCATCCTCTCCTTGCGGTGTCCTGGGCTACAAAATAATCACAAAGGTATCTCTTTTGTTTTAACACTATGTAGAGAGGAGCAACAAACTGGGGGTCAGTCCAGAGAAAAAGTAGAGGTTTCCACTGCTCTTGCTTCCCTAAATTATTGGGGACACAGGAAACAAGAACATGCAAGGAGATGGCTCAGTGGTTAAGAGCTCATGTTCTGCAAGCAGGACTTGAATTCAGATCCCTGACACCCACATTAAAAATAAAAAATCCGGCACAGCTACACATAACTGTAACTCTAGCTCTAGTAGACTAAGTCAGACAGATTTTGAGAGCTCATGGGCTAACCAGACAGACCAAAATGGCAAGCTACAGTTTGGATAGGGAACCTGTCCAAAACAGTAAAGAAAGTAGAGGAAGAATCTTGGATATCTTTCTCTGGTTTCTGCATGGGTATGCATGCATTCCTGCACCTGCATACTCACTGACTGCATACACACACCACCACCACCACCACCAAAAAAGCATGTAGTTAACACAGAACGCTTTAGAACCTAGAAATAGAAAATGTTCTTTCTCTTCAAGCTACCAATGGAATAGACACGACATTTGACTGTACAGAAAGCCATGGAGTAATTCTAAAAATCCTCTAAATTAAAAACAATCCAGTATCTCCTTAGGCCAAAGTGCCACAGAATAAATACTGATGGCAAAACCATGAAACCAGAGATTCTGCTGAGAGATGTTATAATTTTCACCTGAACACTCAGGTCAAAGAGGAAATATCTGTGTGTGTGGGGGTGGGGTGGGGTTGGGGGGGGCTCTGCCACGAATTAGAGAGAGGAAACTTCACAGCCTTAAATACTCAGTAAACAGGAAGAGACGCTAACAGATGAATTAAGCATCCAAATGAAGATGTTACTAAAAGAGTAAATAGACTTAAGGAAAGCACAAGGACAGAATTAATGAAGATCAAAGGTGACAGTCGTACATCAGCAAAGCCAGTGAACAGAAGCCAGATTGGGGTGCTGGAATGAGCTGAGGTGAGAGGGAGAGCAGACAGGCAGCAAAAACAAGCTTACAAAAAAGCCCGGCTGTGAGAGACACAGGGTGGTAGCTAAAAGTGGATGAGGCTTTGACAGAGAAACACTAAATATTTTGACAGGAAAGGGAAAAGCAAGGACGGGTGCCAAAACAAGTCAAATTTATGAGGAGATGCAGGAAATGGCATTCGCAGTTGGAAATGATGTTTTCCCTGAAAGTAGGGAATGGGAAGGGGCAGGTGTTCAAGATGTGAGGTGAGAACCCTGCGGCAAGTCAAGGGCAAAGAGACACGGTGCAGCGTCTGTATCTAGACCCATAGATGTTGCGAACGTTGGCAGGGGGAGGTGCTGAACTGGACATAGTGGCTAGCATGTATTTGATGGCATTTACCTCGTGTCACTGTATGCACTTTAGAGAGTATTTAAGGTGCATCTGAGAGGGATGGAGGGATGACTCAGTGGTTAAGAGCATGTCCTACCCTCCCAGAGGTCCCACATTGGGTGGCTCACAACCACCTGTACCTCCAGTTCAAGGAATTCAAACACCCTATGCTGGCCTCCATGGACACCTGCACCCATGTGCACGTACTCACAAACAGACACGAGCACACACATGTAATTACACATAATTAAAAAACTAAAAATGTTTAAAAACAACCCTTTAAAAAGGGACTTGAGCATCCATGGAGTGTGGGGGCCTGGGAGGCTCCCCTGGAATCCATGACTCATAGGTAAAAAGGAACAAATGTGTCAGGTATTGTTGACACTATGGATAACTCAGCAGAAGTCCAGTCTGCCAAGGGTGATTTTCTCCAGCGTGCTCTACAGTCTGAGCGAGGGAGAGAGGAACATTCCAGATCAATGTAAGCTTGGCATTTTTTTCTCAAGCAGGTGCGGCAGGCTAACAGGTGTGGAGACTGTTCTTCATTGTCAACTCACCCAGGAGAGAAACTTCTGACTGAGACTGTGGGGTGTTTCCCAGGAGGACAGAGGAGGGAAGATTCATCCTGGATGTCTCCTGTGCCATTCTGTGAGTTAGGGTGCTGGACCAAATAAAAAGGAGAGAGAAAGGAAAGCCAACATCCATCCCTGTCAGCCCCCCCCCCACTATACAATGTGACCAGGTGTCTCATATTTGCTGTCCCACCTTCACTACCATGATGCACTTGTGCCCTCAAGCTGTGAGCTGAAATAACCCCTTCCTTCCCCTCGTTTGCTTTTGTCTGGTACTTTGTTATGGTAACAACAAAGTAGTAACTAATACAATGGGCCACAGAGGTAGAAGAAATGGGAGGGCGTCTCTGCATCCATCTAAAATGTACTCACCGAGTCCCCACTGCTGTAAGATACACAAAAAGGCAGAGTCTGGAGCCGAACTGCCTAGATTCAAAATCTGGTTTGGTTGTCTACAACATATGGGTGCTTGAATTATTTGGTCTCTTTTTGTCTCCATTTTTTTTTTCTTATTTGTGAAACACGAGGAACATAACCTAAGTTTTAGTGTTGCGAAACTGCAGTTTGGATCCTGGATATGCCCCAAAGGTCATGTGTTGAAGGCTTTGTTCCCAGCCTGTGGTGCTATGGAGAGCTGGCAAAGGCTTTAAGAGGTAGGGCCTGGTGGGAAGGAAGTCAGCTCATGAAGGGTGTGCCCGCAGGAGAACTGGGCTGCTAGTATCTTTCTTTCTTTGCTTCCCAGACCCGTGAGGTAGCAGCCTTCTGCTGCCTCACTCCCTGCCCCTGGCATAAATGAAGCCCTTTCGCAGGCCCCAAAGCTAGGCAGCCAACTCTCCATGGAATGAACAAAAAGATGACTCAGATGTTAAGAGCAGAGGATCTGAGTTTGGTTCCCAGCATGCAAGTCTGGCAGCTTGTAACGGACTGTAACTTCAGTTCCAGGGAATCTGACATCCCCTTCTGACCTGTGTGTTTGCCTGTGTGTGTGTGTGTGTGTGTGTGTGTGTGTGTGTGTGTGTGTGTATCATATGGAGGTCGGAAGAGAAGAGTGTCTCTCTGTCACTCTCAGCCTCCTTCTCCTGGGACAAGGTCTCTATCTGAAGCTTAAGCTGGATGTTTTTCTCTTAGTCTGGCAGCCAGCACACTCCACTAACCCTCTTGTCTCTGGTGCTCTGAGCCAGCACTGGAGTTGCACGTGCAAGCAGCCATGCCTGGCTTGTTATGCGATTCTGGAAATCTGAATTCAGGTCTTTTCGTTTGTACTTTGTGCTGGATAGCCTTTGCCAACTTGACCCAAATTAGGGTCACCTGGGAAGAAGAAACCTCAGGGAATTAACTCCATCAAATCAGCCAGCCTGAGGGGTTGATTAACAGTGGATGTAATGGTGGAGAGCCCATCACATTGAAAGCAGCACTACCCCTGAGTTGTATAAGAAGGCAAGCTGACCAAGCCATGTAAAGCAAGTCAGTAAGCAGTATTACTCCATGATCTCTACTTCAGGTCCTGCACTGAGTTCCTGCCTTGGCCTCCTTCGATGATGGACTATATAACGTATAAACCAAATAAATTATTTCCCCAAGCTGCTTTTGGTCATGGTGCTTTAGCCCAGCAACAGGAATCAAACTAAAACACATGTTGAATGCTTTTACCTGCTCAGTCATCGCCCCAGATCCCATCCTTACAGTCTGTTTTCTGATGCTGTGATGAAAACATTAACCCAAAATGACTTGGGAAATGAAAGAGTTTATTACACCTCATGGGTTAACAGCACAGCCCAGGCTCCTTACACCATATCACTGGCAATTCCCAGCCTCCAGGGGAAAAAATGCTACATATATCAAGAAATAGGAAAATGTCTGTAAAATGACAATGGAAACAGACTTTTAGATGCTAAAATTAATGAACCAGGACTTTAAAGCCATTATGAATGTGTTCAAAGAATTAAAGAAAAGGTGATTTTAATGAGCCACAAGAAGAAAATCTTAACAGAAAAAGTTTATTTTAAAGGATTTGTGGAATGAAAACTCAGTGTCTGAAATGAAGAGTTTGCAATATGGCATTAACAGCAGGCTGAGGTTTCAAAAATAAGGATCCATAAACTTGGAAACAGAGCTATAGAAATTATCCAATCAGAAGGGTAAAAATTGTGAAATATGTGGCGATGGAGTTACACTCTGTCATACTGAAGACAGAAATGGTGCCATTTGCTAAGAAAGGAAGAGAGTAGAGATCATCATATTTAGCCAATAAGCCAGACTCAAAAAGGTAAAGATCCTGTTTTCCCTCATTCATGGAATCTAGACTTTAAAATACATGGTATCAGAGTGGAAAGGAGGGTGTGGAGCGTGGATGTAAACTTCAGGGAGACAAAGAAAAAGCAAGAGAGTATGGTGGGGCACGAGGCAAATGTTACATCTTTTCACTCATATGAAATCTAGATTTAAATAAATATGTCCAAATATATTAAGCATGCATGGGTATATGTTATATAAAAGCAGAAATAACCAGTGGAAGGAGAGAGACAGGACAAGGAAAATGGAGGGTGAATGTGTGAGCGAAGTACGATGACCATGTATGAAATGTAATGCAGCATGCTGAAAGGGTTAATTGCAAAAGAAATCATCCAATCAGTGAGGAGGAAAAATTACTCCAAAATATAATAGGCGGGGTGTCAGTAACCTGTGGGAAAATATGGGCAACGTACTTAGAAATAGACTCCCTGAAGTAAAGGAGGAGGGAGACAGAAACACAGGAGACTTTAATGGGACACATGAACAACCACAGACCCAGGAAGCTCAGCCAGACTCCAGCTAAGGAAGCTCATGGTGAGCATGTCAGACCTAAACTTTTTAAAAAATGTGAACTCAACCTGTAGGCAGGGATTTCCATCCCTCCAGCCAGCACCCAAATAGCCACACACAGAGACTTAACTTGGCTGATAGCTTCCACTTGTTACTAACTAGCTGTTACATTTTAAATAAACCTACATTTCTTATCTACACTCTAACACATGACAGTACATTTTTAATTGGCATAGCATGTTTTTCTTGTTTCTCTCTGAGTCTCCTGGTGACTCCGCCCTCCTTCTCCCCGACCCCCAGCTCTTTTTGTTTGCAAGTCCTGTCCAAACCTCTACCTGCCCAGCTATTGGCCAATCAGCAATTTCTTAACCAATGAAAATAATATATATATATATATATATATATCTTTGTACACTGTGTGTACAAAAATATTATTCCATAGCACTCAAGCAGAGAGAAAGGACATGGTCTTTTGGAGGAGAAAAATGATGGAAATCATGACTGAGTTCCCATCAGACACAGTGGACTCTGGGAGACAAAGGTGGACACTCTAGACAAAATAAAACAACAACAAAAATGTATCAGCTCAGAATTCTGCATCCAATAAGAGCACCCTTCAAAGTTGAGAGAAAAATAAATTTTCAGGTAAATAAAAGCTGAGACCATGTGTTCTGGATAAACCTTCACCATGAGGGATACTAAAGGAAGTGTTTGCGGTGGGGAGAGGAGGCGAGGCAGGGTGGAAGTGATGATCTCCGGAAAGGATTGAAGACCCTGGGGACACTAAGCTGCAGAGTCCAGCCTTCCTTACCCGAGTTCACGACTGCCTCCTCCAGATCCTTGATCTCCTCTTCTCCCCTTGTCTATTTAGTACACCCATTAGGAAATTCCAATGTCCTGAGCCCAAGAGATCTAAGATATAGCCTCAGGAGGGACAGACAACACGGTCTGCACACAGCTCTTTCTGCAGAAGTTACTTGTTTTCCTTCTCAATAGTTAATTTAAGTAAAGGTTCGGGCCAGGTTATAGAGTAAGAATTCAACCCATCTGTGACAGTTGCTCTTCATTGTCAACTCAGATGACTCAGGTCTCTGAGTGCATCTGTGAGGATGTTTCCAGAAATGTTGAGCTGAGAAGGGGAGACCTAGCACTAATGTAGGCAGCACCATTCCGTGGACTTGGACTGACAGACAGACAAAGCTGAGCACCTCATTCCTCTCTGCTTCCTTACTGTACTTAAAATGTATCCGTGTTTCTGCCTCCCTGACTTCCTCACTGCACTGAGTCACATCCCCCCAAAGTGTAAGCCAACCCCCCTCCATTCCTTGAGTTGCCTTTGGAGGTGTTTTGTGAATGGGAAAAGTAACTAATACAGGAACACAGAAATGTGTTCCGTGAGGACAAAACTCTATGAGTTTTGTTGCACAGCTACTTTCGGGACCGTAGCAAGTGGTGCTCGGAGACTGACCCTCTCCCAGCAAGCTCCAAAGGATGCAAGATAAAGAGGCAAATTTGTAAACAAGGAGGAGGATTGTACAGATGTTCTGGCCATCTGGGAGAAGCTAGCCAAAGGACTGAGACAAGAGGTGCAATTAGCTGTTCTGTGAGGTTGCTCTGAGCCATTGCCTCAGTGACACCATAAAGGGAGCTAGGCCACTGATTACTACAAAGCCTTCAAGCATCTCACAGAAGCCAGTAGTCCCCACTCTGCTGACCTCAAGCTGGGTCAACCAGTTGACTGCATTCCACGGGATCTCCCCAGATTACATTCTCATAACCCAGCCCTCATGCAGGCATTGATAGTCCCACACTTGCCCTCAGCAAGTCAACAGCTCGGGAAACAACTTCAGGAGAAATACAAACCAGTGCAATTCATAGGCCTAGTTTGGTTCCTTAGTAAAACAAATGAACTTCAAAAAGTTATTTTTAAGACAATCATGAAAATCTGAACAGAGTCTGGGTAATGCTAACGAAGAGTCTTCCCAATCTTTTTTTAAAGTTTTAGTTATATTATTTTTAAGTATGTGAATGGTTGTCTGCATGTATGAATGTGTACCTTGTGTAGGCAGTGCCCACAGAGGCTAGAAGAGAGCATTAGTCTATAACTAGAGTGAAAGACAGTTGCAGGCCACCATGTGGATGCAAGAATTAAACTCAGAGTCTCTAGCCAGTGCTCTTAGCCATCTCTCCAGCCCCTCAATCCCAATCTTTAGAAGCTTCTGAACAACATTGCCATTATAGAAGAAAGCTTTTGTTTCTTTTTTTCTTTCTTTCTTCAGACAGAGTCTCACTATGTGGCTGTAAAACTCACCATATGGACCTAGGATGGCCTTGAACGCACAGAGACCCATTTGTCTCTGCTTCCCCAGTGCTGAGATGAAAGGCATGTGCCACCACACCCATCTGAAAACTCACTGTAAAAAAAAAAAAAAAAACGAATATATGGAGTACATAGAAACAAAATGACATGGTGACTGGGATGTTAAATACATATGTACATATACAGAACAAAGAAATAACAAAAACAGAGATGGAACAGGGTTGAAAAAGTCCTTGCAATTTTGAATCTAGATGATGGGTTTATGAAGAGTTTGTTAATAGGATGGGGGATATGATCAAAGGATATGATGGTTCAATCTTCATTGTTAGCTTAATGAGCTTTGGGATCACCATGGAAACACACCTCCTGGTATGTGTCTATGAAGTGTTTTCACTAAGGTTTAGCTGAGCAGGGAAGACTCGGACTGAATACAGGCAGCACTGTCTCATGGGCTGGGAGGCCCAACTGAGTAAAAGAAGAAAGCAAGCAGAACACTTCATTTGCCTGCCTCTGGTCCTTGACGACAGTTGCCACGTCTCTCGAACCTACCACCGCAACTTCCTCACTGTGATGGGCTGCACCCTCAAACCATTAGCCAAAATAAACCCCACCTCTCTTTAAAGTTGCTTTTGTTTGAGTATTTTGTCATAGCAAGAAAAATAACTAACACAGACTATAATATACACACGTTGAACTGTCCTAGTAAAACCCGTTATTTTGTACAGTTATGTACAATTATTTTACATATATTTATTTATGTACTTAGTGTGAGGATGGAGTCAAAGGACATCTTGTGGGAGTAGGCTCTATTCTTTCACAATGTGGGTCCAAGATACTGAACTCAGGTCATCAGGCATGGCAGCAGGCACATTTATCTGATGAGTTCTCTCTCTCTCTCTGGTCCCTACTCTGTAAATTAACAATTAACATGTAGTACTCTAACAAGAAAAATTCAAAGACCTAAGACAACATATGACAGAAACGCAGTGGTATAAAATAAATATTGGCATTGGTTGTAATAACAACTGTGTGGCAAGCACATTTTGTAACTAAGCATGTGGTGGCAAACGAGGTCAGCCAGGCTGTAAACACAGAAAAGAGGATCACGGCGAGTGGTGGTATATGCTATGAAGAGCAAGTTTGGGACAGTACGGTCAGGCATAGGTGAGCTGAGACCTGAATTGCATGTGAAGGAGAGAGCTGCGCATAGGTCTGTGGGACCAAGGAAATCTTGGCAGAAGTGGAGATCTATAACTAGCCATTGGGCTGACCTCCCAGAGTACAATGGAAGTGAGGAGGAGTGATAATATGAACAAAGGGGTCAAGGCCATGATGGGGAAACCCACAGAATCAGCTGGCTCAAGGAGTGAGAGACCACTGACTTCACACTGTCAACTGGGGAACCAGCACAGGACTGATTGATCTAGGACCCCTGCATACAGGCTGACTTTGTCTCTATGGAGAGACATCATGCTCAACCCAGACACGGCATGGGGTGGTGGTGAGGGGGCCTTTGTCCTGCCTCATTGAGGAGACGGGCCATCCTAGGGGAGGCCTTACCTTCTCTGAGGAATGGATGGGAGGTGGGATGGGGGGAAGAATGGGAGAACAGGAGGAGAGGAGGGAGGGGAACTTGGATTTTGAAATGTAAAAAATGATTAGTTAACAAGAAGAATACCTTCATGCAAAGGCTTGCTCTGTCCTTGAAACAGGTGAGAGACAGTGGAGCTGGGCACCAAGGTGACAGATAATGGAAAGTAGTGTTTCAGAGAGGCGGACCATGGCCACATTGTTTATGGCCTTTCCTAGCAGTCTGTGCATGGTTTAAGAAAAGCTATAGTCTATCATGGTAAGGAAGACATGGGGGCAGGGACAGGAAGCACCAGTTTGCATTAAGGCTGCAGTCAGGAAGTGGGGAGCAGATGGGCAGTGGTGCTCAAAGCCTTCTTAGTGACTCACTGCCTTCAGCAAGGCTCTACCCCCTAATGGCTGAACAACCTTCTAAAACAGTGCCACCAGCTGGTGACCCAGTGTTCAAACACATGAGCCTGGGACAAACACTTCACAGTCAGACATCTTTCAAGCCACAGGTATGAAAGATGAAGTACTCTGGTTTTAGCCAGGAGCTAAAACATTTAGCATAACTCTTGCGTGGAATAACAAGAAAGGCAGGCCAAGCCCAGTGCAGGCCTGGCCTACAGGAGTACAGGTAAAATACCAGAGTTAGTGCATGTGTGCAGCCGTTGCCATTAAGACATGAATTCTCAGGATCTAAAAACTTCCCAAGAAGGAAGAAAATTCAGGAAATCCAGATGTTTAGACACCTCACCTGCCTTAGTTTGGTACCCCTGAATCCCACATCACTCAGGGAGCTACTCTTCGTGGGGAGGAGTGCTGTGACCCTCTGGAACTTGTGAATTGTCATACTATGCTGTTTGTGTGTGTCTTGTGTTTTATTTTTCTTGAGATCAGAGAAATCTAATTTAGACAGCCTAGACCAGTCTCAGCTGTTCTGTAGAAAATTCAAGGAAAGATCAAGTCAGGTGTGTGAGATGGGGGCGGAGCCTGTTAGCTAATTGCTAAGAGAGTTCCTAGGACCAGGTCAGGCTTGGGAAGTCTCCCTCTTCCTTCGCAGGAGGCTATCAGTCATGTGTGCATTTCCTCCTTCTGTCCACCTGGTGTCACTAGAAGCTCATTGTATCACGATGACATTCCCCCATCGGGCAGCTAATTAAAAACCTAATAGCTGTTTTAAAAGAAAGGGGGAACGCTAACAGGTGATGTGTGGAGCCAGTAATTTTCTCTGAGGCTGTGTATAGCTAACCAGAGCCTTAGAATGCTAGAAATGTGGTGTTGGGAAACATCTCCTAACCCATTCTAATGTAACTAACTATCTGAGATGGCCAGAGGTACCAAGGGGCAAAGGGAAAGAGACATGATAGCCCATCATCTAAGGCCCTAGGTATCCAAATGAGACTGTCTTGGAGAACTGAGGTCTAGACAGCCAGCGATGGGCAGGGGAAGAATGAGGCAAGGCCTTAGGCTTTCCCACTGCCCTGGAAAGACAGTTCCACCAAGGCAGCGGCCACTTCATTTTTATTCTAGGTTTTCTGAAGGTTCTGGAACACAGGACATAGATTGCTGTCCCCATACACAGTCTCCTGTCATTACCTCTTGTCAGCTAACCCAGGGGGTGCTCGGTTCCGCTGGCCTGCCTGGGTCTTTCCTGGTAGAAAAGTGTTGAGGAGCTGCAGTCCATCTGAGTCTGGTCTCCCCTCAGTGTGAGGTGAGGGCTGAATATGAATTAGTGTTTGAGGTATGGGGAGAGTGGGGCCTAAATGACCAAGAGTTTAATGGGAGGAAAAGCCAAGGGTGAAGAAGTTGCTCAGGGTGACTCAGAAAATCCCTTTGACCTGCCCCTTACCAAGTTATGTCCCTTCCCTGACATAAGTGTGAATCATAGTTCCTGCTTAATCACCCTTCCTCCTGTGGCCTATAAATTAGGGGACCCGTAGAAACCAGGACAGATTCAGTAATACCTCAGTTGCTTTACAGATTGTCTGAGCAGTAGAAGCAACCTCAGGCACTATCCACTAGGTGGAGACAGAGTCCTAGTTACACTTCTAGCCAGCCTTTGTAGGTTTCAGGCCACTCAGCACCAGGGACTTCTGGTGTAAGAAGGACACCTAGGCCTCCAATTCCCCTTCCAGGCCACCCGTACCTTCCCTGTCCCCTTATAGCCTCCATTGTCATAGGTGCCTTTAGAAAACTGATCTGGGTGTCTTACTCCAGTTGATATAACAGGTAGCCTGAGGGTAGATGGGCTAAAACTTGCTGTCCCACCTCATAACTGAAAAGAGGGGACCTTGGGGAGTCTTCACAAGCAATCGAAGCCACACAGTGCATGGCAGAGCTGGCCTGAAACAGAGCCCTTTTGACTCTGAGTCCCAGGTTCTTCTTGACAAACCCCAGCTGTCCCTTTTCTTTCAGAGGTGCCCAGTGTGACGGCCACCAGGCTAGTCTGAATCAAAGTGAAGGCTAGGTGTTTGGTTCCCTCGGTCCTCTCGGGGCCATTCTGCTCTTCAGAATGCTGCTGCGTCTCATGGCTAGGACCCAGTATGGCCTTGAGAACGGGGGGGGGGGGCATCTGAGAAGCCAACACTGACTGTGGACAGCTGTGGGCCCTCTGAGCCGCACAACAGGAAAGAGGCAAGGCGCCATGTCACAATGTCACAGGTACTGTAGCCGACTGTCTTTGTGGCACTTCTGCAGGTGTGTGAGTCAACAGGGTAGTGAGACCTGACTCTAGGCTTGCCCTGGAATGTCTCCTGGAAATGTTCCCTGGTTTCCAGCAAATTCTAGCCAAGTCCATGAATAGGGCAGCAAACACTGAGAGTCTGTGGGTTTTGATTCAACACATGGAGGAATTCCTTCCTGGTGACAAGGGGTGGCTGCTGTGGGAACAAGCAACAGAACGAAGATTGTCAATCCTGAGAGTGAGGACAGAGAGGAGGCTAAGCCCTTAGACAGGACTCACTGGAAAAAGAAAGGAAAAGTGTCACAGCTTTCTGTTTATCCCCTGTAAAAGGAAACCAGTGGCCAGTACCTCCTCTCAAGAGCTCTGAGGCTGAACAGAAGCTTATTTATTACATGTCCTGCAAATGAAAGGTGCTCTCCCGCCCCCCCCCATACCCCTCTACCCCTTCACCTAGTGAGCTCTAGCTGTTGTCTCTCCCACTGCCCGAGAATCAGACGGAGAAGGAGCGCAGAGTGTCAGGAGTGGGGTACAGGCAAAACTGACTTCTCAGTATAGTCTGGCCTCGGGGATTGGGTTAGAGTGTGAGTTTGGGGCTCTATGTCAGGTGCAGAGAAAGAAGGGCAGCAGGGGACAGCCGGCACTGTACAGTGGGGGGGGGGGCAGCTGAAAGCCGCCTGCCTTCGCTATTAATGTAGTCAGTAAATAAATAAAGGAGGGCTTAAGCTTAGTGCACAGCGATCAGTTTGGAACTACAGGGTAATTAGCTCTACAGGGGGCTGCAGGACTGCAGAGTCAGGTTTAAATGAGCGAGTTCACTCTCACTGAGGCACCCCCGGGGCACAAAACAAAAAGCAACCCAGGGGAGCGGCCCTCTGGGAGGGGAGTGGTTGGAGCTGGAAGTGCAGAGTTTCCGCTCCATGCCTAGAAGCACTGAGAGAGCTGGGGCCTCCCTGTGGGACAAAGACCCCGCGTCTGCCTTAGAAGATGCTCACCCCGACAGGCCCAAGCCAGGTAGTCCCCAGCTATAAAATGCCACTGTCCTGAGTTTGCCACACCTTCTTGCTTTCTGGCACAAGAGCAGGGCAAGAAAAGCCCACACTGAGCTCCCTCTAGTATGCATACTGGTCCTTGATGTTATGGGGATGTGCCTAGATGGGCAAGCGAGGGCCTTCTTCCTGCTCACCTCGTTTCCCTCACCCTTGACAACTGCATCCTCAGTTCCAGACAGCAAATTGCCCCTCTTCTTCCCTTATCTTTTTTCCATCCGAGTATTCAACAAAGATTTACCGGGCACCTGCCAAGTGCAGTGTTAGGCTCCAGAAACACCAAGATACAGAACACACGGTTCCTAATCTCAAGGAAGTTGATGTGTGAAGATGGGGATAATGGCGAGCTTAGGTGACTGTGATACATTATAACAAATGGTAAGGTGGAGGGTCTGCATAATAAGGCACCAAATTCAGTCTCAGGCACGTGGGAAAGGTTTCCTGAGAAAGGCAGTGTTTGGGATGAAAGAACCCGGGGAGGCTGAGAGGACCAGAGGAGCAGGCAGCTTGCTCTGGGCTGTTTTCACCTGGTAAAACACACAGCAGAGGCCACAGGGTACAAGACCCTGACCTTGGTCATGAAGCTGACTATAGCAGGATGGGGGTGGATCTGGAGGACAGGTTGAGGTGTCAAGTGGGGACTGCCACCTGGGACCCTATCCTAGGAGTAATGAAGAACCAGGGACTGGATTGGGGGTCGGGGGTGTTAGGTCCTCTGAAGGCAAAGTACAGGATGGAAGAGGGAGAGGGAGATGCAGAAGACATAGGCAGACATGCCCTTCCTGATTCTGGGACCAGGGCCTCTAGGGCAGCCAGGTGGAAGAGACTGTGGCTGTGGAGATGTAGGTGTGTGCTGACTGGATGGAGAAGTCCTTGGATTTTTTTTTTTTTTTTTTGCACATTATTTTTGCATTTCATCAGGCTTCTGTTAGCTATGGGCTTCAGCTCTGCTCCCCCGGGGGACATCTGGAACTATTGGAAAGAGACCCGTCAAGGGTGGATCAGAACCTAGGCAGTGGTGAGAGAGCACTGGACAGGAAGGAATAGCGTGTGTGTGTGTGTGTGTGTGTGTGTGTGTGTGTGTGTGTGTGTGTGTGTGTGTGTGTGTGTTGAGAGGATTTCAGTCCACCACTACAGAGAACACAAGTGAGAAGATCGCTATCCGCCCATTCTGGGGCTGTATCTTTCCAGCCCAGCTGCTTGTCCCCTCTTCTGACCTCAGCCTCGTGCCCCACCCCACCCCCACCCCCAGGCGAGGCCTGCCCTGGAGGAGGTTGCCCACGCTGCGGGCTGGGGCAGAGGGCAGCTGCGGCCCGCTGCCCAGGGAGGGAGGAGGGGTTGCGGCAGGCCTCGGAGGAGCGTTCTCAGGCTGGCCTGGCCGGGCCCCTTTCTCTCCATGAGATCATATCTGGGTCAAAGAGCATGTAAAGCAGGCAGACCCCGGCAGCCACACAAAGCCCATTCAGCCAGCCCTATTCACTCACCTCCTCTCCCCCAGTGCCCGCGCCGCCAGGACCCCAGTGCAGCGCCTAAGCCCCAGCTTTGATGTCCAAGAACAGAAAACGGCGATTAAATGTTGTTTTAAAGAGGGAGTGCCCACTGCCCTCCCATCTGTCAAGAGAAAGCTGAGGCCTGAGGGAGGGGCGGAGTGCAGGGGGAGGGGTGGGGGCTAGCCAAGAGGGGCAAGGGTTGAGGGGAGCAGATCCCAATCAAAACATATAAATCTGTGGCCAAGGACTGTTTTCCTAGAGGGGGGAACCATGTACAGGGCAAAAGAAACCTAGAAATGAGGGATCGGGAGAAAAGGAAGGAGAGGGGTGAAAAAGAGAGTAGCACACCTGGGTGGAAGATGAGAGGAAAGAGAGGGAAGGAAGGCTTAGCAGAGAGGAGGACTGAAGGGCTCTGGGGATGGGGAGCTGCCTGTCCTGGGCTGGGCCTCTTCCTGGGAGGGGGAGGGGAGGGGAGGAGAAGGGAGAGAGGGAGGGAGAGAGGAAGGGAGAGGGAGAGAGATTGATTCTCTAAATTGCTTGGCAGGGGTAGTGCAGGGACACGGGCTGACTGAAGTCAGCTGTGGGCCAGGTTGATGCTCAACATTGTTGGCACTGCAGTGACCCATCGTGGTGGCCAGAATCTGAGTCCCTTCTGCCTATCTGGGTCTCAGTGGGAAGACAGATGATGCTGGAGGAGAGAGGCTGGGATGCTGGGCTTATGCCTGCAGGATTTGAGCAGAACTGAGTGCATGGCTGAAGATGAGCTGGGTGGGGTTTCCACCTGCAGTAGAGGAACACGTGGAACCCCAGGTTTTGTACATGTCAGGCAGGCACCACACCACAGAGCAAAACCTCCAGGTCTTAGCTGCCACAGAAGAGAACCAAGGACCCTCAACTGGGTGCTGAGGAAACTCTGAAGGCAAGAGATTCGGCCTTTGGAGCCAAGGAAAAGCAACCTGTGATTGGTATGTGATCACCAAGTGCCAGTTCGTGATCCTGAGCAGTTACCTTGAAAATTGAAATTTGAAACGCCATTGAGTGCTTCTTCCTGAATTCCCAGTGAGTCTTGAGCCCCATCCCCCAAAAGCATGGTGGCTAGGCTAGTAAGAGTGCTCAGAGGGGTAAAGGCGCCTGCTGCCAAGCCTGATGACCAGAGTTCAGTTCCCAGGACGTACATGGTAAACAGAGACTTGACTCCCAAAGTTGCATTCTGGGATGGACAGACGGCTCAGTGGTTAAGAGCACTTGTTGCTCTTGCAGAGGACCCAGGTTCCATTGCCAGCACTCACATGATGGCTCACAACCATTTCTAACCCTGTTTTCAGGGAATCTGAGGCTCCTTTATCACCTCAGAGGATACCAGGCCCATATATGGTACACATACATACAAGACACTCATACACAAAATAATTCTTCAACCTTTTTAGAGGAGTCTTCTTCTCATGTGTTTGGCATATGTGCATACAGACACACAATAAATGTGTGATAAAATATAACAAACAATTTGAGACAAGAATGGGGGCCAGTAAAGACACTTGCTGCCAAGCCTGGTGACATGTGTTAGATCCGTGGGTGTGTGACTTTTACATGTAGCACTAAAGTGTCCTGTAGAATGCTGAATGTGGGGTTGCTGAGATGGCTCAATGGCAAAGGACCTTGCCATCTGAGAATCTGAGTGTGATTCCCCAGGACCTATGTGGTAGAAGGCGGAAACTGACATCCAGAAGTTGTACTCTGCCCTCCTTATGTGTACCATGGCAGGTGTCCATGTGTGTACCCATGTCTGCATGCATGCACAGACACACTGAACTGTAAGAATGCAAAATAAATCAAGACTTACTGTTAACACATAGTGTGTTCTTTATCTCCAGGCAGAAATCCCAGTTCCTCCAGTGTGTTTCCACCCAAGTCAGAAAAAAAATGAGGGGGGGTGCATTTTTAAAAAGGACACTTAGAGCCAGAGATGACTGAATTAACTTTATTCTCTTCTAACTGCAGATTCAAGGTATACAACTGAACATCGCTATTTTTCTTATGAGACTTATAAATAAAAATACAAAAAATGTTCACTACAAAAAAATCTACTGTTAGTAGGATGTAAAAAATATTCTCTTTGCTATAGAAGGCACAAACTTCACTTAGTGACACATGGAGAAAAAAACCTGCAGCAGTAAATTCATTTTTTTTCCTTATTTTTTAATCTTGTCAGAAACACTGAAGTTACAAAGAAACGCATCAATCTACACGGAACGAAGGCAGGTGTGGATAAGCGGCAATTGGGGGAGTACTTTTGAGTGGACAGAAAGAGCTGGCAATCTGGAGTGGAGGGAAGTGAGGTAAGGGGAGGGAGAGATGGGCTGACAGGGAAGAGGGGGACCTGAGGGAAGCAGAGGGTGGGGGGGGAGGGGAGAAGGAGAGACAAGGGTGGGGAGATTGATTTGTACAACAACAAAAAGAACCAATAAAATTGAAGAAACAAAAGTGGGCAACCTCCTAGAATTAGGCTAAGAGGAGGTGCTGAGGTAGACATTAACTAGAACATTGATGAATTAAAAACACTATTCTGTGATACAAAGCAATTGGACTCACACTTGTGCTCTCACAACATAGACAAGCAAAAAAAAAAAAAAAAAAAAAAAAAAAAAAAAAAAGAACAAAACATAACACCCAAACCAAAAGGCTTAGTTTTGCTTGGTCCAGCAGGGCCACAGGGCCCTCAGTGCTATAACTTACATACATACATACACACACACATATATATATT
Organism: Phodopus roborovskii; assembly: GCF_943737965.1. Classification (NCBI taxonomy): domain Eukaryota; kingdom Metazoa; phylum Chordata; class Mammalia; order Rodentia; family Cricetidae; genus Phodopus; species Phodopus roborovskii. Next base: position 25,894,184 of record NW_026126517.1, read on the forward strand.
TATCTTTATATATAGGGCAATGGCATGGTGCATCATGACGGTTCCTCACCTTACAAGGATTCATGCATAACACTATGTGAACAAATACTATGATACATGTGGGGAGGAGGGGACCCTGTCTGCAAAGTGGGCCACCCAGGAGCCGAGGACTCAGAGCTGCTGGCAGGCAGGCTTGCTGGGGCTTTTACTCCTTTCTCCTCACCCTTTCCCCTGATCATATCTATTCTCTTTGTCCTCCACCCTCCTTTTGGGCATCCCTTTCCGCACCCATCAGTTCTGCTGTTAGTCCTCCTCCAGGCATCTCCAGGTGGGAGCAGCCACAGGAGACAAGCTGCAAGTTCCAGGAGAGGAGGAGACTGGGTAAAAGAGGGTGGACAGAACAAGCAGAAGGAAAAACAAGCCAACAGAACCCCAGCTTTTTATGCATCTGTCTTACACATCAATGTTCCCAGTGTCCACCACAGTCTGGCTTGTCAGGGGATTGGACAAAAGTCTACCCACTCTACTCTCCCACCCCCCATGGCCCAAGACCAAAAGTGCTTCCTGCTTGTTCTCCTCTAAGAAGGTACCCTGGCCCTCTCATCCTGGTCGCACCCATCACATCTGGAGGCGTACCATACACTTGTAAAAACTTGCAGCAGTTTTTTTTTTTCTTTTTCTTTTTCTCAACATGAAAAACTGTTCAGGCACAAAGATTTAAATAAGCCCGTGTGGCATCCCTGGATTGTACTGAATTGCTGGGTTCCCCCAGTCTTCTGACCCACCCTTGTACCCCAGATCTGCCTTCCTCTTCTTCATGTAAAGCAGCCGAGCAGCAATGACATTTTTCTATTTTATATCTCTTGCTATATCTCTTTCTATATATATATATATATATATTTATTTTTTTATTTACTTGTCTATCCCATATACACACAGGATTTTAATGCTTCAAATGAGCAAAGGAACGAGGGAAGGAGCATTGGGGGAAGGGTCAAAGTCAGCAAAAGCATTAAGGGATTCATTCGTAGAAGCTGGGCAAGGGGAGGGACCAGTAAGCAGCTTGGATTTACTAGGCGGGAGAAGGTCACAGAGCTGGATAAGGCAGCAGCAAGTCGGGATTCCATATGATCATGGTTAAAGGCAGAGGAGTGACAAACCAGAAGGCTCAAAGAGGAGTGGAATAAATACAATTCCAGCTTCCCTGGGAAGGAGAGTGCCTCCGTTCTTCTAGCCTTCCCAACTCCAGGTGCTCCAGAGGCTTCCCAACAGTCCCCTACCTGTCCAGTAACCATCAAACCCAGCAGAAAAGGCCCTGGCAACTTTAAAACCATTCCTCTTTGTGAGTAGGAAGCTGGGGGGAGAGGCCTGTTGGAGCATCTTGGGGTCTGGGCTACAAGGGAAACAAGGAAAATTTCCCTTCTAAGTTGTCTCTGCCTCTGCTAGAATCCCCAAGGCCCTCAAGTAGGTGCTGAGTGAGTACCAGCTAACACTGAGACAGCAGCACAGACAACACAGCAAGAAATCACCTACACACACACACACACACACACACACACACACACTGAACATAAGCACACTCATGCACACACGCACATACTTACAAAGGGATATTTTGCTGTTGATGGTGGTGATTTTTTTTTTTTTTTTTTTACTTTTTTCTCTTTTTCAATCTTTTTTTTTTTCTTTTTTTCTTTTCCTATTCACATTACAAAAGGAAAGGGCAATGTCCTGCAGAACTGAAGAAGTAACTAACAAATACTACAAAAATATCACAATTTGCAAAGATCTGCTCAGCCCTCTCAAACTTTTATGATTGGGTGGTGGGGTGGGGGAGGGGACAGGAGGGGCAGGCTGAGTGGGAAGGACTGGAAAGCAAGGGACCAGCCAGTTCTATGGGATAGTAGGATATTTTTCCCTTCGCCACCAATTTTGAATAACATCTTACTGCTAGAAATACTGTTTTCTGGGATTTATAAAGCCCCTGAAGGTCAGCAGTTCCCACTTTACCCCCTGAACTGGGGGAGGAAGCCACAGTGCATTGTGATTTTTCAAGACAGCTCTTCCCTAAAAAGATTCTCTTTTCACATTATAAACATGACAACTGCTCTGGTAACCTATTTCAAATTCAAACTTTTTTGCCTTTCCAACGCACTAGGTCATCACTAACTATAATTCCAAAATAACACCTCTGAGCCTTACCATCATGAGTTCACACTGGAGAGGCAAGTGCCCCCAGCCCACATCCTCCCAACACAGTCTTAAGGCTTTCGGATATGGTGGGTGAGTTTGAAGGGAAAGAGGAGAGGGATGGGGGCCTGGCCGAGGGACGGGGGGGGGAGTGGTTACAGGCGGGCCCACCCCTTGGACTTTCTGTTATCCTTCACAGCCCTTCACCCCTACCAACAGCTTCCCTAAACCACTTTTTAAATCCTAAGATCAAAACACAGCTCCGACTCTCTCAGAGAAAAAGAGAGGAGGAGGAAAACAACAATTATCTTATACATAAAGCACGAAATGATGGGAAGGTTCATCCCAAAGCAAAAGGGATTGTTGCAGATGTGCTTTCCAAAATTCAGGGTGGGGAGGCTGGAGGGTGGGCCGAGGCAGGACTCCAGAAGGAACGAAAGACTGGACAAACGGAAGAGGTAGCTTTTAGGAAAACAATGCCCCACCCAGCACAGCAAAATCAGGTTGGTCGGCCCCTCACATACATACCAGCCATGAAAATACAACCAATTTTGGCAGTGGTAACAGCACAAGGGGACCATGTTGTTGTATAGATCTTAATAACAGTCCCCCCACCAAGCCTGAACAGCCCAGATAATTCTATGACCGGTTAGACTTCTCTCTAGTGTATCTCAGGCTAAAGCTGGTCACTGATGGTCTGAACCCTGGACCGTGCAAAGAGTAAGTAACACTACGGGCATAGTGAGGACCCATCCAATGGTCATTCCCTCCATTCCCACACCTCCTCAGCCCTCCTGACCTTCCATTCAGATCCTGAGTGGTCCACTTTTTCTGACAGCTTACAGCCAGAGAAGGAGGAGTGGGGGGTGGGCTCTACCAGGCCAGATTCAAAGCCAGCTGTTAACTTATGCTAGAACAGAAAAGTACACCCTCCCCATTCCTCCAATAACCCCCCTAACCAAAGGGGGAAAAGATTATAGGGGATTGGAAAGCTCATGAGGTCACAAAAATAAAAACTGAGGTAATTCAAGTACAATGTGCTAAAAGCAAACATAACAAGAGGCCAAAGCGCCATCAGCTCCTCCTCCCTGTTCCCTGGGGGCTGAGAGGGCCAGGAATCGGTGCTCATCTCCAGATCTGGGGTTAAAGGATCCTCAGTGTGATAGCAACTTTCCTGGTGACTAGCCTTCCCACCCTGCTCAGGCAGGGCATTCATTCCTCCTGCAGGTAAAACTCACCTGCAGGAGGGCATCCACTCCTTCTCTTGGACAATGGGACCTTTCAAAGGGATGATGGTGTTCCTTCCTCTAGGGGCTGAAGTGGGGTTGCAGCAATGTGTGCTTGTTTGGATAGCGGGATGGAATATATTTAGTTCTTTTTTGTTTTGTTTTGTTTTCTTTTTGCAAGCAGAAAGCAGACCAGCAAGAATTTTGCTCATGAGGGGATTTGGCTAGGGTACAGTGCTGGCTTTATTTTGTTCTGTGTTCTCTGAAAGCTGAGGGAAGGAAGGAAGGAAGAAAGGAAAGAAGTGAGGGAGGGAGGGAGGGAGGGAGGGAGGGAGGGAGGGAGGGAGGGGTTTTGGAATCTGACACAGCTTTTCCCAGAGCGACCTAGGGAAGATATATCCCAGATCCACATAGGGTGTGAGCCTTTTGTGACCAGAGGACAGCCATCAAGCAGGTGCAAGACGCTCAAGGGTGAGAAGAGCCACAAGGCTCTGGGAGACCATGAGGGGTACCAAGTATGGCTGGGCAGAGCAGAAAGCTTTCCCTTCCCAGTCTGTCCCCAGTATGCCAGAGCTACCACTTGAGTGAGTGTTGTCAACCAGAGACATTACCCCTCACTGCCTCCAGCTGCCCACTCTGCTCCCCTCCCATCCTCTTCAGAGGAGGGGAAGAGAGGGGTGAGGGCAGAGGCAGTGGCTCTGACCAGAGGATTCCACACTTGCCTCTTCCTGTTCTTCATTTCTGGACACAAAAGGAAGGTCTAGGTTGTGGAGAGGAGAAAATATGCCACTGTGTAAATGAGCGAAACCACCCCCCCACCCAAGGGAACCAAGGAGGGCAGAGACCCCAGGGAAGGGGCAGTGGTGTGACAACCAGGTCACCTGGGACCCCAGAAGAAATCCAAGGCCAAGTAACTACCAAGTCTCCTTCTCTCTCTTTTCTATTTCCCCTTCCTTTTCTCCGCACAGTCTTTGCACTTTATCTTACTCTAGCTTGTCTTTGCAGGCTCCTGCCACGGCTCTACCGTATGTGTGTATAAGGGGGAGGTCCCCCCTTCACACATAACACAGGTAGAGGTACGTCTTCTCTATCCTCCAGTCGGGTGGGATCTCCTCTGGCTTGTGGCCCTTCATGTGCTTCTGCATGGAGGAGAGGCTGGGGCAGTACTCTGTGCAGATGGTGCACTGGTAGGGTGAGGCGCCATTGTGTGTTCTCAGGTGCTTGATCATGGCTGAGTAGTCTCGGGAGCGCTGGTGGCAGAGTTTGCACTCAAAGGGCTTCTCACCTATGGAGGAGACAAGACAGGACAGGGGAATGTGAGGATCAGAAGGGTTGTGTGTCATGGTGGGCCTTGCTGGAGAATGTCTATCCTTCTAGGCTTGCAGTCTCCAACCGAACTTGCCAATACAATGGCTGCAACATCCAATATGGCAGCCACTGATCACACAGGGCTGTAGGTATGGCTATTGGGGTACTACACTTCTATTTCATTTTGTGACTATTGTAAATAGGCTAATGTGGCTAGTAACTGGTGGCTAGTAACTGTCCATGGAGCCCGGCCCCTTGCCATACTATCTTAAGGCAGGGAGCTTCCCTTTTAATTAAGGGAACAGGTACCATGAAAAGAAGTAGTGGGTCTCTGAAGTCCTTCAGGATGCTTGGTCACAGCAAAGCACATCCACAAGAAATAGAAGAATGGGTGGAGTCCTTTTAGAGAGACAGATGGTAAGGAGGGGTAGGGGAAGTCCAAGGAATCCAGTCCTTCAAACACACCACGTCTGGGGCCATCTACACACTCTCTAAGGACCTCCTCTGGACTTTACCTCCTATTCTAGGGCTGTTGGGGAGGGGCTGTACAGAGAACCTAGGAGAGTACAATGACACCCTAGTCTGCTATCTAGACTATCCCTTCCACTAGAGTCCCCTGGAGCTGAGCAGAGATGTAAGGGAACCTTGTTTCAATACAGTAATTAACCGGTCAGCCCTCTTGCTATATCGATATTCCTCCGTGCTGAGGCTCCGGCAAATAATGAAGTAATGAACAGCTAAAGTGATCTAACTATTGACCAGCTATTTACAATAGTCACTGCCAATGCATTTAATGATCTGCCCACTAGGTCACATCCCACAACAAGGGACTGAGGAAACCCTGGGACTCTGGGATATCCCCTGGGGTACTCATGTTGTCAGCAATGAACACCCCATCCCCTCCTGTAGCTTTAAGCCAGAGGAAAGAAAAACTGTGCAGGTAATTAGAATGAGTTCTGAGAACAGCTCTGCCTTCCACTCCTGCTGGTTACCTGCCGATCCCCAGGCTATTCCCTCCCTTAAGCCAGCTGAGGTCACCATGCCCTCCTCTGGACTGGGTGCTGTCCCCACTGATCAGAAAGGGCATCTTCCCTTACTGTTTCACTCTCAGCCTCACAGAAATGCTACCTCCCGGCAGCTGGCAGACTACAGGGGGTGGGTATTTAACAGCCAGCTCTCCAAAGACACATAGCTCTATTGCTATGCGGTCAATACTCCCACTGGGGCCCATTTTAAGCAACCAAGGTGATGTCATTGAACTTAAAATGGGGAAGAAATAGAACAGGTTTTTCAGTTCAGTAGAGGTCAGTTCTAGGCTCTATTGCCTCCGACTCTAAACCCCATCTACCTGTCTGTCCTGAGACCCCAGCAAAAACAGAGACTCGAATTTCTTCTGTGTAAAAAGGAATGTGGAAGCACCTGGACACGATGGACCATTCTCCTATTAAATACATTGGCTCCTTTCTTTTCAGAACAGACCAGAACCAATATCACAATTTCCTGGCCCTTATCATGACTCAATGCCCTCTGATTCTGCCTCCAACCATGAACGGAACAAGATGAAATCACTCAAACTTTACTTTTCGATAATCTGGCCAACTTAACCTTAATTTGGGATTTGGAACAGGACCATATTGCCTCTAGCACTCCTGGATGATTGTTTGGCATGATTGCTTCAGGGGACTGACCCAGCCTATGAGACACGTGCTGCAACTGATTACCAATATCTGCCACACCTGACTAGTGCCGACTTTGTTGGCCTTGAAAAGAGAATCATGGTACTCAGACCACCATGTTCTCTCTCTCTCTCTAGGTATTTTTATTTGTGTGTGTGTGTGTGTGTGTGTGTGTGTGTGTGTGCGCGCGCGCGCGCACATGAATGCGGTGCCCTCTGCGGCCAGAAGAGGGTGCTGGGAAACAAACTCTGGTCCCCTGGAAGAACGGGAAGCACTCTTAAACCATCTCCAGTCTCCATGTCAACCCCTTTCCTCTCTGGTTGAAACTTGAACCGTGTTTACTTGGGTTTTTCCTTTGGACCACCTGCTCCCCCAGTCACCACCCAAGTCCCAATGCCAGATCGTGTCCCATTCCCACCCTTGGTACCTGTGTGAACCCTGTAGTGCGTTTCCAGCTGGTGCTTGAGGCTGAATTTCTTGCCGCAGCCATTGCACTCATAGGGCTTCTCCCCCGTGTGGATACGCTTATGGTTCTTGAGTGTGCTCTCATCCCGGAAGCAGCTGCCACAGAATTCACACTCATATGGGTGGTCACCTGTAAGGACAAGGGACTAAATCAGACCCTTGCTTTGTCCGGCCTGTTTTGGGGACAGTGGGATAAATTCAGTGTCCCAAGATTGCCTGTGTTTACCACCTTCAAAGGTGGCCTGACTGGTCCCCACAACATGAACAGCAGTTCCTGTGTTCTCACCCAGATTTTACTATGGCCCCAAAGCCATCCATGGGGTATCGGCCAGTCCCAGGAAGGGAAAGCCTGCTTGGCTCAGCAAAGAGCAGCAGCCATCAGGAAGCAGGGTCCTGTGAGGGTGGACAGAACCGGGCTTTGAGGCCTTGCTTACACTGCCTATTCTCCCTTTCCCCTGGTTCAGGGCCAAGGACCACTCCAGCCTAGCTTCCTCAACCTCAACAATACCCCCCCCAACTTAGGGACCGTCTCTTTGCTTCCCCCAATGTCATCTGCTCTTTCTGCTACTCCAGCAGGTAACTGTTAATCCCTTTGCTTCAATCCGCTTCTTTCCCTGGTGAAACCCTAGCCATCCTTCAAAGCCCAGCTCATCTATCACCCCCATTTGGACACTTCCCTTTAGTTCCACAGGTAGGCTAAGATGTATTTCCTTCTCTGTCCCCAAAGGACACTGAACACTTTTGGTCTTTTATTCATAGAAATATGACTTTTAAAAGAATCCTTTCCCGTTTACATATTTTCTGTATTCTTACTGCTGTGCTGAAGACTTCACTGAGATCATGTCCGTGGAAACCATCTGATGAAAGATGTGCTTATCGCACAAATGGGGAAGAGTTTCTTAGAGATACTTAACCACTGTCCCAAGGTCACTGAGCTACAAGTAGATAGATTGGAACTTTGGCTCTGGTCTGGTCCCAGGGTCCGGACACTGGTCACTTGCCACATGACTAAGTGACACATTGTATTGTATTGACTAACAGGGCCACCAAGAAGTGTTTTCCACCCTCAGTGCTTGCCTAGGAATGACTCAGAACCAATTCTTGGAGAATTCTGCGTATTGGGCTGGTAAGACCAGCCCTTCCTCAGCCTAGAATCATGTCCATTAGTTTAATTCTCTCCCCTGGACACTTCACCTTTCCATCCCTGTGGACCCAGGGGGTAGGGAGTGGGGTTAGCCACCTTGCGTTTCTGTAACCGAGGTGTCAAGCTTGGAGGGGGGTGAAAGGTGAGGACTTGAGCTACTTATATATTACAGGAGTGAAGGCGCAGACAATAAAGATAGATTGATCACCCCAGACTTTGTTCATGAATATTTAAATATCGCTGATTCGTCTTGTCACTGTAATTACAATTTCTCTGGGCTGCATCTCCAACAACCACAGTTTATGGTAAAGAATGGCCCACTGTATTTCACTTGCTCCTCTGCAGATGTGCGAGGCTGCCAACCGTGTAATGTCCTCTGCATTTCATACATTCTCTTCAGCTGCTGAAGGCTTAAGTCATCCACAATGACCTACGTTTTTTCATTATCCCCATGTCAAACTGTGCTCGTGCCTGGGCATAAATTGTCCTTCTCCTTATAGACTCGCATGCCTGGGCCTTCACTTCCTCTTTAAAATGATATTTTACTCTCTCTGCCATCTCCCCTCTGTGGGCCGCTAACCAAACATCCCTCTTCCTGAATGCAGGCCCCTGTACCCACATAAATTCTCTCCTCCTCTGATGTCTCGGAACAGTTTCTGAGACTCTGTGGGGAGTGGTTGTTGGGGGTCTGTTCACTGGCCAGGTGAAAGATGTACGAAAAGCACCGAAGGCATTGGGGCTGGGTGAAACTCCATCAAAGAAACCAAAGAACCATCCCTTCTATCCAGTCCTCACCATCTTTGGGGCACTGTCCCGGCTCAGAGGCTTGGCCAGTGATCTGGAGATGGACTGAGTCATGGAGTTTTGGACTGGGGAAACCAACCCTTGTTTTTCACTACTAGCACTATACTGAGGACCTGTTTCTAGCCCCGTCAAAGCCAAGAGGCTAGCCCTCACTAACTAATTGGCTGTGGGTCTACCACAGTGGAGGGGGGACAGTCTGTGTATGAGACTCTCTCTGTCTGCACATGTGGCCCCGTCTGGTCTGACATCCAGCTCCCCCTCCTTCCTGAATCGGCAACGATTACGACTTTAATCAAAGATTCAGTATCCTCATTAAGATATAAATAAATAAATAAAGCAAGGGCCACATGAGACTTCAGCCGAAGCTGGTAATTAAAACGTACATCGGCAGTCACCCAGCCCCCAGGAAGGAGGGGCTGCAGTGATGGGGGGGGGTGGCTGCCTGTGTGTGCCTCCTGCTTCCAGAGGGGGGCCCTAAGAGTTTAACAAACAGCAAAGGGGTTTGTTTGACCAGATTTTTATGAATTTAATTACGGACTGGATCACATGTTAAATGAGTTTAAATAGGAACTCTCTTGAGTCTGCCTAGGGAAAGAATAAAACACACTCAGAGAATGAAAACAAAAAACAAAAAACAAAAAAAAAAAAAAAAAAAAAAAAAAGAAAGAAAAAAGAAAAAAGACAAGTCACCAAAACTCATACCTACCTTCACCCCCCTACCTAGGTTTTACAGCTCAATGGCCACCAGACCTGCTAACCCTCATCCTGAGAGCTAATCGTGTCAGGCAGGTCATAATGTACATAAAACTGGCAACAAAAGTCAAAATCCAATTTGTGGTATGTTGATTAACTCTGTAGACTCGTTAATGAGCTTGACATTAAGTGCAGGACAAACGAGACTAATTAGAGCCCCTTTGGCCTGCCCAAGGCACCTGTGACCCTTCTTCTTCCCCAGTTTGTCATTACCTAGTGGCTTTCTTACCTCTGGCCAAGCCCAGTGTCATCCTTCCCACCCTAGTCCCGGCCCCTGGGCTCCTGGGATCCCTTGCTCTCGGCCCCTCCCTTCAGCACAGCTGAGAGTTTATTATATCATGAGCCATGTGAATCAAGGATCCATCAATGCCAAGAGCATGGCTGGACTAACGTACCAAACACAGCTGCTGATGCTAAACACCGGCCCCAGCAGCAAATGGGCCAAGAACAACAGAATATTAATGAGGCATTGTGTTAGGGGTGTGCAGAGCCTGTGCTGGGCTGGTGTGAAAATCAATGGGTGCTTGAATGTGCATGCACAAGGGGCACACACGTCTATGTTTCTAGAATAAGCAAGGGTTTCTCCCAAACTCTGTCCTTGCTGGGGATCTGGAGCATGGCTGACACAAGGGTGAAGCAGAAAGGACATGGGCTAACTGAACTCTGAGAAGGTGGCATGGGCAAAGTAAGTTGCATGCTGGGTGGACTCAGTAGGGCCTGAATCATCATGTCATGTGAAGTCAAGTGACTTGACCCAGTGGCATACCTAAAGGAGGCTAGCCATCTTCCCTAAGATTGAACTTGGGGACCCACTGAGGGTGACATTGATGGGATGGTGTATACATCTTACAGGGAGACCCTTATGCAGATCCTGTAGAGAAAGTCATTGAGCATATACCCCTTTCTCTTTGATTCCTTTTGCTGGACCCACTAAGCCCTCTTCCTTTCTACTGAGCAGCCTTAGGCAGTCCTAAGCATCTTGCGGGCCATCCACATTCAGTAATGGAGTGACATTTTGCTCCTCTAACCAAGATGCTATCCAGAACCTAGAGCCAAGGCAGGCTCCTTGGTGAGAATACCTACAACAGGCAGACCAGTCCGTCCAGCTTAGCCCTGAGAGTAAAACTTCTTTACTCATCAGAGCCTGTTACCCATGTGAACGCCAGCCACACATTCTATCCCTGAGCCATGAAAAGGCTCTGAAGAATGAGAGATTCTTACAACCCTCTGTGAAGCATGCAGGGTATTCGTGTCTTCTCTAGCAGGCCCATGTATGTACTCTGCTACATCCTTACATAGAGACTTAATCCCAGCTCTCCCCAAAACAGATCAGGAACATACACACACAGACACATATGATTCAGAAAGTAGCATTCTTTCACCCAGGGACAGTAAGAGACGATCTCATTTTGCTTTAGGGCAAAGAAAGGAATTAAGTCATCTACTCCTCTGCTAGGAAAAGACCAAGGGTTCCTTCAAGGCTCTCTGACACTGGATGTCCTATCCCCTAAAGCTAGATGGTGGTGGCAGGGATAGGCTAGGACTGGGCAACTAGCCCTGCCTACTTGACTCGCACATACCCTGTCTTTTACCCCACTGTGTGAACTGGCTGAGCAGGGCTATCTCATGGCTCATTGTTCAAATACTCTCATTGTCTTCTCTAGACAACATGAAGGCCAAAGTAGAGGGCCTCTGTCTCTGTTGTGAAGGCAGGATGAATTCTTCAATGTGCCCTCTGGTGCCCTGAGCTGCCTTCAGTGCTATTCTTGGATGGACTGAAGAAATGGTGGGACTGTAATAGAGTTAGGTTTGTTTTTCTCAAAATGCACTCTGGTACCCCCTGCATCAGAATCCCTTGGCAATACTCAGTGTGTGTGTGTTGAGATCTGGAGCCCACCCTGGACCACCGAATCAAGGTTTCTGAGAGTATGGTAGTTTTGTGTGTGTGTTTTTAAATTTCTGTGCCGTGTGTGGAAAGCCTGGGAACAGACAGACTGTCTACAGGTGCAGGGGTAGGCGGCGGTTGGGAGGACTGTCAACATTTCAATGGTCTATGGAAGCCCTTCTGTGTCCAACTTCAAGCAGAGACAGGCTGTAAATGCCTCAGCCTGGAACACCCCCCCACACACCCTGTTTTGGGGGTTAAGCCCAGATATAAGGTCTAGAGATGTCCCCGGTCCCCACGCACGCAGGGCCAACCTACCTGTGTGTGAGCGAAGGTGGCGTTTGAGAGCCGTGTGGCTGGGGAAGGTGCGGTTGCACTCACTGCAAATGTAGCTGCGCACGCCTGCGTGCACCTCCATGTGCTGCTGCAGCGCGCTCTGTGCCTGGAAGCGCTTTCCACACAGCAGACAGAAGACAGCCACGTCCGTGCCTGCGGGAGACAGGAGCAGAAGAGTCTCAGCAAGGCAGGGACCTAAGGCCACACTTTCACCCCTGAAGATGGACCCAAACTCAAAGTCAAACCCAGGGTCAGCACAGGCCATGCGATGGTCACTGAGCAGCCTGAACATAGCTCCAGAGGAAAAGATGTCCACAGGTGTCCAGCATCCATGAGAACTAAAGATCTGTGAAGACCCAAAAGCACACAGATGATCAAAGGCGTTTCCACCAGTGTCCTGAGTCCATTGTAGGAGAAGGTGGGTGACTAGGGGCCTGTAATGGCAGGGAATTTACAGTGTCTGAGGCAGAGGTGGAAAGATGGGGTAGAGCCCGTGAAAACCAACAATAACCTGGATCATATGGGCTGGCCACTGTTGTTAACATAACTCTCTTAAAACCACAAATTCATCTGAGGAGAGGGAAGCACAGTAGACTAACTCATTCCAGTCTCCAGAGAGTTCCCAGGTGGGAGCAGCAGAGGGACTCACTCACTCATTTCCTGAGGTTAGCTGTAGACTACATTCTTTTTTTTCTTCTTTCTTCTCTTCTCTCTCCTTCCCTCCCTCACTTCCTCCCCCCTTCCCTCACTCCCTCATCTCCTTCCTCCCTCCCTTTCTTCTTTCCTCCCTTCTTTTTTCTTTCTTTCACTTTTTTTTTTTTTTTTTTTTTTTTTTTTTTGAGACAAGGTTTCTCTGTGTAGCCCTGGCTGTCCTGGAACTTGCTTTGTAGACCAGGCTGGCCTTGAACTCAGATTCCCCCAGCCTCTGCCTCTGCCTCCCGAGTACTGTGATTAAAGGTGTGTGCCACCATCGCCTGGTGGACACATTCTTATAACCACTTTCCTATTTAAGAAATCAGCAATCTCGAGAGTCACTTCATTCCATAAATAGTACTGTGATACTTTCTACAAGAAAACTCTCTTTGAGATTCTAGGGACGTGACAATGGATAAGCATTCTGGTCGCTGCTCTAGTCTCAACACCACCAGCACCCAGCACACCAAGAGAACATACATGAGGATAGAATGGAGTCTGTGAACACTTAGGGGTGGCATAACCAAGAATAGCAGGATGACAAGTCCTAACTGTGGCAACAGGGAGAAGATGAGAAGGGGGCTAAGGAGTTGGGAGCCAGATTATGTGGGGTCCTGACCAGCCATACTACAAGCTCTGGGTTTCACCCCAAGACCAATGGGAAGTTGTCAAAGGATTTGAAACTAGTGAGTCACTTGAGATTCAGTTCGCCCCTGCCACTCAGCTGCTTGCGCTTCCCCCAGAAGAGATGCAGTCAAGGCAATAAGGAGCAAGCACCAAAGCATGCAGGGATCACTCTAGCAATGGTCCAGAAGCAGGGACAGAGGCTGCTCAGAGGCAGAGCAGTGAAGCCTCCCAAGCCCAAGCTCATCAGGAAGGAGCCAGGAAGATCTCTGGGAGAGATCTCAAGTCCTCAGCCCCATCTGATGGAGGAAGACATGCTGAGAGAAAGTAGTCTGCCTGGCAGAAGCAGATGCAAGGACTGACACTGAGTCCTTCAGTGCCCCGTGTCAGGCCTGGCAAACAAAAGCAGAGTCCACCCACAACACGTTCTAACACACAGCACAGCAGTTCTAGCTTCTTCAAGCTGAGGGTTCCCAGCACCTGCACCCTCTGTACCCTGGACTCTACCCCACAGAAAGCCCCAATTAGGCCAGGTGTTCAAACAGCTGCCTCAAATCAGCCTGAGGGATCAGGCTTCCTCAACAGCCAGACTTTTTACCAGCCAAGACTTCCTATCTTTATTCTGAGATCCCCAGTATGAAATATGGGGTGAATGAATGGCATTCCAGGAAGACACCCTGAAAGGTATCACCTAGCAGAGTAGACTGATTCTCCTGTGGCATTCTGCCCCCTTGCTATTCCTAAGATGCTTGGAAGCTGCTCTAGTGGGTCACCTCCATCTCAAAGAATGGACCGAACTTGCTTTGTGTCACCCCTTTACCAAGATACCACAAAAAGGCTGAGATGGAGCAGAGAATTTTGGACATCAAGCCTAGGGGTGGAGGATACCAGTCAAGAAATACCATCCAAAGCATGGATGAGACTAGGGTGACCCTGCAAGAGCCTCAAAGGAAATTTTGAGTTCCGCTCTGAGAAATAGGGGGCATCTGAGAAGCCAAGGTAGGAAATGAGACACCCATTCCTGATGAAGGAAACACTCCAGATAAGATTTCAGAGCAGGTAGCACAGAGGATGGAGAGAAGCCATGAAAACTGGGGAGGTCAGATCCCCACATGTGCCAGGACGGATAGCATGGATGCCGTCCTACAGGCAAAACAGGGCCACAGAAGGACTGGAGGATGGCAAAGGTCTAGATGCTTGTGTCCTCTCACATACTCCAAAAATGAATATGTTACAATCATTATCCTCCCAGTGATGTTACTAGCAGGTGGGGGCTTTATAAAATCTTTGATTACAAAGGCGGAGCCCAATTCAGCAAGACCGGTGCCCTTATAAAAAAGGATCCCTTTTCAAAGTCAGAACACAGGACGAAGTGTGCACCTAGGAAGAGGGGCCTCCTGGGAACGCAACCATGCTGGAATCCCTATTTCAGACTGCCCAGCCTTCAGGACATGTTACAGCAACTCAAACTGACTGAAGACAGGTGGGCAGTGTCTCTCTAGGTAGCCAAGGTGTACATGTCCCCACATGGCCGAATGTGGGGAGAGAGTTAACAGTTTTTGTGCTACTACAGGGAGAAGGTGGGAGACCAGATGAGGCCAGAGGTTTTGTTGAAAGGAAGAGAATGGCCTAGTTGGGAAAACTGGGCTCTAGTTGGGAAAACAATACCCATGAAATCCCCAATGGCCAGCTCCGCACACTGTTTACAGGCTTAAGGTTTCATGATTATCAGTTAAAAAGAAATAGTATGACCCCAGCTGTCTCTCTCTTTCCTGGGACCTCACATGAGCACACGATCCCTCCTTGGCCACTTATCAATCAACCAAGACTCAGAGCAGGGGATGAAAAGAGGGTTCTGTGTCTACCTTCCCTACTCTTCTGCTTGAAAACCAACATTAGTGGTCAATGAAAAGGACTTAAAAAGAAAGAAAGAAAGAAAGAAAACCAGGGAAGGGTTGAGGAGTAGATGAGATGCAAGAAAAACTGTTGGAGCGTGCAAGTTAAAAATCTAAAGACTAGATGTGAGTTATTAAACAATTTGCTGTCGTTTCTGCCTAGCTGATTGTTTGCATGTATGATGAGTCAGGGCCGATTCTATTACACTGGGAGATTAAGCAAATAAATGCTAGCTTTTGGAAACACATTAAAATGTGGGGCTATGGAAATAAAATTATCTAGAAAATTGTATTAGCAATTCATTAGCTGCGGTGAGATGTGTGGCAGGGCAAGGGACCCGCTGCGTTAGCATACTCCACTCTCTGCACCGCCTTAGCGCCATCCTCCACTGAGGCAATAATCATAACCAGGGCTAGTCCCATCATGAAGGAGGTGGACTCTGACTCTCTGGAGATAGTCTCCAGAAATCACCGTCAGTGAGATGGAGAAAGGAAAAAAGCACATGGATTCTGGTTCTGCCATTTCTATTGCCTTGGGATCCCACACAAGCCATTTAACTTCGTTGGGTGTGTGTTCATCCTTTTCTATATTGCTGTGGTTGCCAAGAACAACAAATGAGATACCTACTTGAAAGAGCTTCACAAAGTGGCTGGCTAGTTGTAGAGCTAATGCCAGCCCAAATGATGCCTTTCTCTAAACTAGAAAAGCCTGTCTCCTCCCTCTGAGTAGACAACAGATATCATTGTTGGCTAGTAAAGAGAGCAAGATTTTAATCTCCACCTCTTCCTCAGCTGGACACCTTGTACAGTGAACAACCTGGATGGTGACTCACGGAAGCCCTGCACAATGACAAGCTTACTTTGCTTTATTGACTCTGGGTTGCCTCCTCTAGGAAGCTGACCCTAGCAGTGGCATCTTAGATGACTTGTACTATTTAATACTTGGTGCCAAGGACACCATCTTCCTCTGAGCACTCAAGGTTACAACACATAAAACCCTTTATTGCATTTACTTTTGCCTTTCAGTTCTTCCTACGAGACTAAGCTGCCAAAGCAGGCACCAGAATAGCCATCTTTATCTGTCCCAACACATAGCACAGGGCTAATGCAAGTAGGCCCAAGATAACTGTATGTTGCAGTGACAATACAGAGGGACTTTGGGGTGACGACAAAAGTATGTGCATGCAGGGGGGTAGGTGGTCAGTAGGTCATGGCACAGAGATAGACAGCTTTGGCTGGTGAGATATCTATTAAGTCTATAAGCAAGGCCACTATCAAGAACCTTCCACACAATACTACCCCATCTCCATGGCAATCACTAATGCCAGGTGATACACAGGTGCCAAACTCAGTGACTCCCTGGGCTGGATAGTTTTATGTCAACTGGACACAAGTTAGAGTCAATAGAGAAGAGGGAACCTCAATTGAGAAATCTCAATTGAGACTGTAGGCAAGACAGTAGAGCACTTTCTTAATTAGTGATTGATTGGGGAACAAAGGCAGCCTATTGTGGGTGGGGCCACCCCTGGGATGGTGGTCCTGGATGCCGTAAGAAAGCAGGCTAAGGTTGTATGCATGTTGGGCAAGAGTGTCACCACTGTGATATGGAGGTGGTACATGCCTTTAATCCCAGCACTTGGGAGGCAAAGGCAGGCAGAGTTCTGTGAGTTCAAGGCCAGCCTGGTCTATAGAGCTACACAGAGAAACCTGTCTTGAAAAACAAAACAAAAGAAACAAGCAACGAGAGAAAGAGAGAGAGAGAGAGAGAGAGAGAGAGAGAGAGAGAGAGAGAGAGAGAGAGAGAGAGAGAGAGAGAACGAAAGCAGGCTAAACCAGTCATGGAGCAAGCCAGTAAGCAGCATTCCTCTGTGGCCTCTGTACCAGCTCCTACCTCCAGGCCCTTGCCCTGTTTGAGTTCCTGTCCTTCCTGTTCTTGATAAGGAGCTGTTATATGGAACTGTGAGTGACATAAGCCCTTTCCTGCCCAAGTTGCTTTTGTTTCATCACAGCAACAGTAACCCTGACTAAGACACCATTTGCCATGCCTGTCAGACTACAAAACTGAGCTTTGCTGCTCAGAAGCAAAAACTCTGACCATTGAAGGACCAGTCACTCCATACCATATAGCAAAACAGTACAAAGACCCCCACTTCTGGCCTGGAAGTGTGGCTGTTCTCAGCTTTGTGATCCCTAAGGCAGGCAACTGCTGTCCTTGCTGTAGCTGTAGACTGGATCATAAAGGTCCTCCTGTGGCATGGGCTAACGTAACAGCTCGCTGCTCAACCTGGTGCTACAGGGAAGTAATGGAAACCCTTGGGAGGAAGTCTTCAGGTCATGGTAGAATGCCCCTGATAGATAGTGAGGGTGGAGCTTTCATCTCTCCTGTTGTCTCTCTCACTTCCTGGCCAGGAGGCGGGAAGGCTTTGGTCCTTCTCACACCCCGTGCCAGGTTGTGCTGCCTCATCACAGGCCCGAGGATCACAAGGAGTTATGAGATGGAGCTCTCAAAACTGGAAAGCAAAACAAACCTTTCCTAGGCACAGGTCCATTACTTGTTATTTGTTACTGTCACAGAGAGCTGACCAACACAGTCCTGGATCTGAGCTGAGGACACCAAATTCATAACCAACCTGCTGCTTCCAACATTCACATTCTAGTGTTGCCTCGAAGCCACTGACAACATTGCTGAGTGTTTGCTACAAAAGCATTGTTTTCTACCACACTGGGGATTCCATTGTGAATCAAATACAAAACTCAGCCTTTGCCTAAAGAGAATTACTTCACCAGAAAAAGGACCCAACAACCCCATCCCTCGTACTTCTGAAGAGTGACATGTGGCTTAGTCTAGACTCTGTACTTGCCCAAAGGGGATTTGAACTAGGAAGAGAGACGGCAAAGATAAATTTGGAATGTGGATTGAGGCAATATGGGTAGGCTCCAAGCGAATGCCTGGGACCTCTGTGCATAAACCCTAATGAGGCAGGAAAGAAGGGGGAAAATTAAAGGAACATGGGAAGAGACAAGAGTCTCTCAATTCAAGTCTCTAGTTAAATTCTCAATAGTTCTATTACAGGGATTGGAAAGATAGCGCTGTGATTAGGAGCATTAGTTGATCTTGTAGAGGACCCAGATTTGGTTCTTAGCATCCATGTGGTGGTTCACAACCACCCATAACTCCAGTTCCAAGGGATTCAACTCCCCTTTCTAAGCCCCATAGGCACTAGGCACACACATGATAAACTGACACACATACATATGAACACACTTATAACATTTTATTTAAAGAAAGGATCCCAGCACAAATTGCTGTGAATGGTGTCAGTATTTCCTTTACAGGATGTGTTTCAAGAACCTTGTCTAAGTGTATATGACCAGCCATGGCATTTATCATTTCCCAACTACAAACCAGCAATTTCCTAGGAGCCTCTCAAACAAAATTAGAAACTCCATTTACATTAAGACATATCTAACTCCCTTTATGACCCATGGTTTCATCTTACCAGATTGTAATCCTGTCCAGTGTACCTCAGAAATTACCCTACAATCTCATGTGTGGGTAATTGCCATATCAACTCTTTGAGATATAACCTAGGAAGATACCAAAATCACATACTGGCTATCATTAAAGCATTTCAGTTAAATTCTCTCTTGAGATGCTCACACCCACACTTGGGTAGTAGGTCCCTTTCCTGAAGCATTTTTCTTCCCATTAACCCTCATACTTAAATCTATATTAAAACTTTTTCTAAAACCCCTCCAATTCTGCTTCATAGCGACTTAACCTGAAATGCTTAAGTACAGCTGAAACTCTCCGCTTTATATGGGTATAGGTCTTTGAGAGGAACCCAGGATGCTGCCAAGCCACTATCACGGGGAGAAAGTGAGTCATGTCCCCCAAGAGGAGTACAGCCACTCCGGTGTACAATACAGGTACAACTTATAGGTTGCTGACTTAAAAACAAGTTTAATTTTAGCAAAACTTGGGAGAAAGCCAGGCTGGGGTGGAACAGAAGGCAGGAGGATGGCATAGGTCTGGGCCTTTATCTTGTCCAGGTGATAATGGGGTCTGAAAGCATGAGACACAAAAGCCTCGTGTTTACACCTGTGCCATTTCCATGCCAATTAGCTCTTGAATGGAAAGGAAGGAGCATGATGGAGGGGCACGCAGCTGGCGAAGGCTCTCAGGTGCTATACTTTCTTGGAGCAAGGCTCTTATTATCTCCCTCGACAAGCGGTTCCTTAATCAAAGGAAGAGAGGAAGCTAAATATACTTCCATTTCTTTTCGTAAGCAAACTACAACTGTTCCATGTGCCATGTGGGGTGTACATGTAGTGTGTGTGTGTGTGTGTGTGAGAGAGAGAGAGAGAGAGAGAGAGAGAGTGTGTGTGTGTGTGTGTGTGAACACAGATGGGTTTCTGCTGTCCTATCCCACTCAGCAAGGAAAAGCCATCTCTCCTACTACCCCAGAGCAGCTGCTTCCCCAGATAGGAACAAATATCAAATTGGGGCTAAGTAAAAACCTGGATTTAACTGGAAACACTTCTACCTCCATTTCCTTCTTCTGAGCCTGCAAGGAGGTTTCACCTCTGCTGCTGCTAACCCCTAGGGATTATCTTTCTTGAGATGCCAGAGCCATTAGTTAAATCATTACTGCAATCCTTCCTTCCCACAGCTTTCTCCTCCATGTATGTGCCTCCAGGTTGTTGTTGAAGAAGGTACAGAGATGCATCACCCACTGTGCCAGAGACAGACAGAGGCATCATAGCTGATTCACGCCAAAGACAGGGGGTTCTATCTACATCTTAAGAGACCAAAAAGGCCAGGAGGTGTAGATGCAGACAGAATGGAGACCAATGCCTAGACCCTAATATCTGCAGAACTTCTCTTGACTTCCCCCAGGCCAACATTGAGGGCTTAAAGAACCACAGAGGAAGGGTCACAAGCTGCCCATCCACATCTCTGATTTCTCTTTGGGTATTGATCTTTTGCCACAAGAAACCAACTGTGGCACATCTTAGTCTGCTTGACTCTTCAGTAATGTCATCTGCCACCAAACCATCGCTAAGTCCCACTCAACCACTTTCTGCCTATGACTGCTCACCCAGCAACACCTTGGAACCCTCAAGCCAAATTAGCACCAAACTAAATTAGTATGAGTGTTTGTCTCCTACACAGTCACTTACTGCTGGTCACATTCTCCAACCTACCAAAGCCTGAGCCTTAGCCTCTAGCCTTCTTGTCCATTTCAACCCTGTCAATCTTTAGTCTCCTCCAGTCCTTCCTCCCTCTTCCTCCCTCAATCTCCTGGGAGGTACCTACACCTTTCTCTAACATTCCATTATTTCTATGACAGGAAGAAGGGGTGTGAGGGTTTGATATTGTCAAAGGAATAGAAATTCCTCAATGAATAACATAAAAGGGGGGGGAGGACTCAGCTGGCTGATTGAAATCTCTTTTAAAACTAAGCAACGGATGGGTGAGTAGTTGAGTTTTTCAAAACGTAAGCACCCACCCCAGTTTCAGCCTCTTGGAGAATGTGCCTGCTTCCTCAGGCTGTGGCAGCTAGCAGAGCCTATTGCCTTCCGGAAACTGGGTATTTGTTTAGCAGTGAGCTCAGACACAAGCACATTTCATTACCCAGCACCTCCAGCTACAGTAAACAAATTTGTCAGCTCACTAGCTCATTAAGGTGTGCCCGGGACACTCAGGATTTATTGAGACCTGCACAATAAAAGTAACATGAATGGATTTACTAATTTTGTCAATCACTCCAACAAACCGACCCAAGCTGG
This sequence comes from Phodopus roborovskii, assembly GCF_943737965.1. Classification (NCBI taxonomy): domain Eukaryota; kingdom Metazoa; phylum Chordata; class Mammalia; order Rodentia; family Cricetidae; genus Phodopus; species Phodopus roborovskii. Next base: position 25,914,955 of record NW_026126517.1, read on the forward strand.
GGAGAAAATGTGGGAGGGAACTACAAAAAGGGGGTGGAAAAGGGAGGTAACCGAAGGCATGAGGAGGTGTTGGTTTAGGAGAGAGAATAAAGGGATGGCAGTGGGACAGGACCTGCTCCTTGCTGCCTGCCACCAGGGACAGTTCACTTCACCACGGCCAGCCCACTTTCATTGGGGGGGGGGGGAAGGTGCCAAGGGAAAACGACATCACACATTCTGGCTTCCTGTGGGTTCCATATCTCCTGATTGTATGTAAGACTGGAACTCATGAACTTGAGGGTCAGAATGCACCTACGGAGAAGCAGCAGCCTCAGCAAGGAGCAGTGACTCTTGTGGTCCCTCCTCCTGCCCCAGCAGCCCCTGCCCTCTTGGCTTCCCAGGCTACTTGTTGGACCCTTTCAGACATTCCAAAACGAACTTAAAACCTCTACAGTCAGAGCAGGGGGAGCTAAAAGGGAAATGGGAAGGGGGTCGGGATGGAAAGTAAATCCGGAGAAGTATGCAGTTCTCTGGTCTGTAACTTTCAAAATGACAGCAGGACTGGGGCAAAGGTCAGGGAGTCCAAGGCCTTAAGCACCTCAGCCAGCTGTGGCAGGGAAGCCTGGAGCCCGCAGGACGCCTGCCCGTATAAATCAACAGTAAGCAGGCCCTGCTGGAGAGGGGGACAATGAGCCCACACGGGGGTGGGAAGCAGGACAATGGGGCCTGGCCAGTGCGCAGGCCCGGAACAAATGTGCCCTGGCACCACAGGGGCCCCCATTTGTGAAACTAATTGGCCCACGATTGAAAAATTGGAGCAACTTCAACAGTCCTGGAAGGAAAAGCAGGCATCCACAGGAGCCTCACCTAGCCTGGCTCTGACCCAGCCCTGTGGGTGTGAAGTAAGGGCCTCTAGGGGACTTCATTCTGTCAGGGAGGTGCCTTGATGACCTAGCAAGTCTGGGGGAAGGATGGTGTGGAGCCTGGTACTGGTGGATGGCATGCCACTTTCTCTCAGAGCCTAGAGGGAAAGAAAACATTTTTTGCTTCCCTACTGGGTTTGCCCACTGGGATAAAGCTTCAAGGTGAGCGATACTGTCAACTCTCTGGGTTTTCAGAAACTGAGAGCTCTTACAGCCCTCATCTAGGTAACTCAGCTCCTCCCTAAGTCCATCTCCCTCACGTCTTCAGGTCTGTGACTCTATGGACAGTGGGTGACCTGTTACTCTCTGCAAGGCTGCCTGGGGATTATAAGAAAACAGGGTCTCTTGGAGTCCATTTCATTTGGTCTTGGGGGCTTCTGGGAAGAGAGGCTCTAGAAGTGTGTGAAGAGGAGTCAGGATGGCATGAGACAGGACAGCCTTTGTCCTCTTGTCTCAATCCTCCTGCAACCTTCACAGTAGACTCCCCAATGAAGAAGTTAGAACAGAGAGCAGTGGCAGCCTAGGCTAGAAGTCTTGCCTGGCTTAAGGGCATACTGTGTGTTCTTGTCTAGATGCTGAGGGCTCTTGGGAAAATGAGGGGGGAAAATGAAAGACCTCTGAAGAATATGTCCATCTCTAATAGCCAGTGTTCTAGGCCCACTGAGGACAGTGCTGAATGCTTTTCAGTGATTTTTTTTTCCTTACAAAATTGACATGACAGCCTTTTACTTAGGGAGATTCTGTAGGCTTCAATGGGAATCACTGTCACAGGCTGACACAGTCACAAGCAAGGCAGAGAAAGAATCTGACTAGGTACTGCTAGGTGACAATCCAGGTCTTAAGCACACCCAAGGACCCCATGAGATGGGCGTTCCTAGCAAGAGAAGGAAGCAAGAACTTAGGGGACCACTCTGAGAGACCTAGTGAGCTACTAGGACTGGTCATGCAAATGATAAGTTTCAGGACCCCTGGGCCCTTTCTGAGTCAGGCGAGGGCTTGGCTGACTGGGTGAGAATACAGCAAACTATAGACAGAAAGTCCAACATCCCAGCATCAGGATGATAGCAGAGTGCAGAGAACACACAAAGGACAGGGCGAATTGGCCCCTCTGAATATAGTGGCCTGGTGTTCTCAGCTAGGTCCCAATGGACAGTAGGCCCCTACATTCTCAGTAGAACACACAGAGCTTGCCAAAGAGCATGGAGCTTCCAGCTAACAATGGAACTAACTTCCATACCAGCATAAAAAATAATTCCCAGGTAGTTCTTCAAGTACATGGGACGTTTTCCATGGATGCTACTCCTCTAGTACCCATAGGGTCACCGGAGGCCTCCAGAAAGGTATGGGGCCCAAAAGTGGAATATTTGGGGGGGGGGAACCAAGTAGAAGGAAGGGGTACAGGAAAGAGACAAGACGAGAGAAAGCCCCAGAGAGACAATGGGGAGGGAGCGAGGGAGGAGACAGAAACCAGAAATAAGTGAAATACTGATTGATTCAGAGCATTTACAAAATCTGACAAACACTGGCAGGGAACGGGGGGGGGGGGAAGGGGGGAGAAACCTGTAAATAAACAAAACCAGAGAGAGAAAGAGAGAGAGAAAGAGAAAGAGAGGGAGGTATTCATTTTACTGACATTTTAATGGTTCCTCTCCTTCTCCCCCAGAAGATGATTACAAATTAAGCAGCATTTAAATGCTTTTTACTGTCAACAATTAAAGAGAGGACTGTAGGCCCGAGAGCATGGCAGGCCATTCATTCCCACGGTAACCAGGCTATCAGAGACACCACGAGGGTTCGTGTACTGTACAGCACACAATGGGCCAAAAGGGAAAAGTGTATGTGTTAATGTTGCAGGACATTCAAAAGCAAATTAACACACAAAAAGCTCCAGGAACAAAGACAGACACCAAGAGTGAGGGCAGAATGCATGAAACTCAGGACAAAAGTCTCAGAAATGGCAGAGTTTAAGTATAGTCTGATTACACCCCACTGAACATGCCCAACATTCATTTCTTGTGGCGCACGAACACGTGCCTTCCTCTCTGTCTCTGTCTTCTTCCTTTCCTTTCTCTTCCTTCCTTTCTTCGTGTGTGTGTGTGTGTGTGTGTGTGTGTGTGTGTGCGCGCGCGCGTGCGCTTGCGCGCGTGCATGCGTGTTATCTGTGGAGTATGTGTATGAAATTCATGGAGTGTGTGTGTTTGTGTGACTATATATGTTTTTATGAGTGTGTGTTTGTGTGAGTGTATATGTTTGTATGAGTGTATGTGTTTGTGTGAGTGTGTGTGTGAGAATATGGGTGGAGTGTGGGCATGTACACATGCATTTGTGCATGGAAGAACCAGAGACAGGCACTGGTTTGCTATCTTAAAAACAAAGAAAGAAAAGACATAGGCTTCAGAGCCCTTGGGCAGACAGACCCTAGAACCAGCCAATAGAAGGTAGAACCTTTGCCACACCCACCCTACTTGTAACTAAAGCATGTCCTGATCTGCTGGACCACAGGTATTAGATCCCTGGTGATCCTATTTCAATTTCTGCAGAGTGAAGAATGTCTGCCATTGCAGCATGGACCAATATCATTTTTAGAAAATCTCTTCCATTGCCGTTCAGCCCATGGTAGGTAACCAATTGCATGGCCAACCTCTGTATGGACATCACTCTGTTTAAGAGTCTTCTTATAGAAGTCTTCCAGCTAAATTAATACTATTTCTAAGAATCCATATCATCTCATGGATTCTTTGAAAATAATGGAAGGAAAAATAATAGGAGAATTTAACTCCAGTATAAAGGAGGAAAAGAAAGGGATTAAAAGGGAAAGGGCACAGAGTGAGGGACCACAGACTGCAGCTCCCAGCATTTTCCTCTCATTTCAGACATGAGTGGGGATGCCCAGTAGAGAACGAGAGGCCACATCCAGAAGCTGCCGGGTCCGTTTCTGTGCTGTAAAAGTTTAATATGCAGGGGGATAACGGTGAAATAAAAGAGACACGTCCCCTTTAAAAGGAAATATAATTTACAGTGTGCAGCCAGGCGGCCCATAGTTTCAATCTCGTTTACTATAGAGAAAACTCAGCTAGCTGCTCTCTATCCCACAAATCCGATTTAATCAGACAAGCCAGCCAGCGTGGCTTGGAGTAAAAACGGATAATTAGTAAACAGAGAGCTACTCCACTGCTTCATTGGCATTCGAGTTGGGCTACTGTGTCGCATTTAAAATGCAGTCTGATGAAGTTTACAAAATCAAACCATTTGTTACTCCTATTGAAGAGGCTTCAGGCCACTTGCAATTAAATTGGAATTAGTGCTCAGAATGAGACACAGCAAATTCATACTAAAAAGGATCTGACTTTGAGACATTTGACTTCACTTCAACTGTTTTCTGTGTGGGCGTGGGTGTGGGTGCTACTGAGACACTTCTCACTCACCCTGACTCCATAGGGCTCCCCGATTTTGTGAGCTTGCCACCCCCTCCCAGCTACAACTTGATTCTCTCCCCAGGCTTGTGTGGGGAGGGGGACAGTGGGAGAGGGGATGGGCAGCTGACTCTGGGGCATTAGGGCCCACATTCACACCAGGAAGATACTGTACCCAGGGAAAATGTGTCCACAAAGGGCCATATGGCTCCCTTCTGCATGAGGCCTTTGGACAAGGGGGTGGGAGGGGGGCGGAGAAGCTGCCAGAAGGCACACTTCTAGAGGGCACTGGCCCCACCCCTCTCAGACAGCAGGCTGGCTGCCTCCGGGGAAGAATGGGGAGCTTTTCCTTTGGCTGGGCTCCTATGATGCTGGCCATGAGGAGGGCTTCATTTGCCACAACCTGCTCATCAGTGTCCCCCCCACCTTCTGCTCTGCCCCAGCAGGCAGGGCAAACTCAAGTCTCAGCAAGTCTTCTTTGACAGAAGCCTGTGAAACTCCCCAACTGTCAGGGCTAGAATTCAGGATGTTGGTGAACTTGGATGGAGGAATAGAGCATCTCTACTTTCACTGAGAAATTTTGTAGGTCTTTGGACTGGGGATGCTAACAGCAAAGCAGCTGGGTTCATGGTGCCTGGAGCACCTTTGTCATGGATAACTATTTTCATGCCACATTGGAAATGTCATTTATGAAAGCCACACCTACATGACAGCTATTTAACCATGTCTTGTTAGTTCATAGGATAACAATGAATAACAAATGTTATTGCATTAAACATGTTTTTTTTTTCCAGATAAGGTCTTGTTATATAGTCCAGTCTTGCCTCAAATTCATTATGTAGCCCAGGCTAGTCTCCAAACTCATTATGTATATCCCAGGGTAGCTTTGGACTGGCAACCCTGCTTCGGCTTCCTGCATGTACAGATTAATGATGTTTGCTACTGCACCCAGACTACAAATGATTGTTTTCTTTTCTTCTTTTTGGTTTTTCGAGACAGGGTTTCTCTGTAGCTTTGGAGACTGTCCTGGAACTAGCCCTTGTAGACTAGGCTGGTCTTGAACTCACAGAGATCTGTTGGCCTCTGCCTCCCGAGTGCCGGAATTAAAGGCGTGTGCCACCTATAATTTAGGTCTCTATTAAAGTCTTATATATTTTACTTTATACACTCATAGACATCATTCTTTCATTCTTTTATCTTGTCTCTATCTGTATTCAGGATTGAGCCTAAGGCCTCATGTATGTTAGGCAAGCACTATAGTACTCTGCTACATCTCCATTCTGCACAGACATCATTCCGATGAGGTATGCAGAGGCTTTCACCTCTCTGAGAAGTCCAGAGTATAAAAAAAATCACCCACCAGAGCTCAAGGGGTTGGAAATGGAGGGGATGTGGCTGTAGGGTTTACTCTGCAGGATGACCAGAGTTCTGGAGTTAGATGCCAGTGATAATTATGTAACAATGAAGATGTGTTAGTACTACAAAGGGTACTCTTAAAAATGGTTCAAGGATTACCACATTACCAAAAATTAAAGTAATAATGATTAAAACCCATGTTCTAGGCTTGTTTAAAGTTTCCAATTCCTCTACTGCCAAGAGTAGTCAGACCAAAATCTATATTCCTTTCTTTAAACTTTTCCACCTGCCACCAAGAACACAAGAGATTCCCAGTTTACCAACCAGGAGAGCAGCAGCGTGAGGGTCCTTCAGCAACGTTGGGTGAAGGCTGTTGCTTCTCAGCTGTGACACCAGTGAGTCCTTCAAGTTTAAGGCTGTTTCCCGCCTTCCCTGTCACAGTGATTGCTACTTGAGAGTGGGGTCCATTTCTCTTATACACTAGTGTATCTCTTGGTACCAGCAAATGACCAATGAAATTTTAGTGGGAGGGAAAGAAAGTCAAGCAGTTGGATGAAAGATTAACCAAGTAAATTTTCTCTCTCTGGACTCCTACTCTACAAAACAAAGAAAGTAGGCTGTGACCCTTCTTTCCTATGGGGCCTCATGTCTTTGATAATTTCCCTACTGCCAACCTCACTCTCTCCTCCCCTCTGCTGTTTGTGGAGTACCAGAAGTAGACAGAAGGTGTGAGCACCTTCACAAACAGTGTGAAGGATTGGGAAGGGCACGTTTGATGTGGGATGCTAGTGGTGGCAGGCCACTGCCCTCTGGAGCTTCAGGACCTTTCTGTGTACTTCAAACCTGCCCTGTGCTAATATACACCCCCCCACTGTTATCTTTGGAGGATCCCAAGGGCTTTTACTAGGCCTCCTGTCCTAGTGAGGAACTAAGCAGGAATGATGGAGTGGGTCAGAGGATAGCCAATCTAAAGGTCTGTTGTGCAGAACAATGGAGAGGAAGCATGAGCAAGCAACTTTAATGCAGTGTCTGGAGCATGGCATGAACTTTAAAGCCTGGAAGAGGAGACTGTCCATCTTGTTATTGAAAAGGGTAGGAGAGGAACAGGATTATAGATAAGAAATACACACACACACACACACACACACACACACACACACACACACACACACACACACACACAGTCTTGCAACTTTCCTGATTAACTAAAGCTATTCCAGGAAAGGAAGGTTGGATGGCTGGCACATTCTGCAGACAACTGGTATGTAATATGCTACTTGATGCCACACCCTACTGTCTGCACACCAAGGATGCTACAGAAAAAGGCCTAGAGGGAGCCTAGCCTCAGATCCTAACTCTGGAAAAGAAAATGCAATTGTCAAACAGTATGTGCTGATGGAATCTTAGCCCCACAAGGGCTGAGGCAGGAGGATCCACATAAGCAAAAAGACTAGCCTGAACCACTAGCCTGGGTTACATAGTGATACCCTACCTCAAACAAAACAAAAAACAAACAAACAAACAAATGGCAGTGTGAGCATCAAGCTCCAAAACTATAATTGCCAATAAAGCACTCCTTGTCCCCAAGAAGCTTGCAGGCTGAGAAGAACAGAGAATAAAGCTTATGCTCTTCAGGTAGACCAAGCCTGGGCTCAACTTCCACACCTGTCATTTACTTCCAAGCTATCTAATTATATGTGAGTGACCAGCTATCTCTGAACTTTAGTTTCTTCTTCATTAGTGTTGGTCACATTACCCACCAGACAAGGCTTCTGAGTCAAATCACATCTGGAAGCATCTATCGTGATGACATATGGTAAGGTTTGAATAGTAGCTGTTTATATCACAGATACAGTCAGTTGCATGAGGGTGTTATGCAGAGGGGGGCAATTAGGTACATGGATGACTGTGATGTTCTAACTTAGGTATTGCAATAATCTGAATGTGCCCTCCTCACTCCAACTGGCTGTGTTAGGAGGTGGGGCTTAATGGATGAGGTATGTTCCTTTATAAATGATGACTTGTCCTTCTTGGTCTTTTCCCCTCCACATCATTCACTATCTTTACTGTCTGTGCTATGGGATAGCCCAAAGGGAAAGCCCTCAACAGATGTTGGCACTTTAGTGTGGGCTTTCCCAGCCTCCCAAACTGTGAGGGAGAGAACGAGAGAGAGAGAGAGAGAGAGAGAGAGAGAGAGAGAGAGAGAGAGAGAGAGTTATCAAAGACCCAGTCTCAGGAACACTGATACAAATACACTAACAGCCTTAAGTCTGGTACACTGAATTAGTGTACCAGGAGGCACTTATAGGAACTTTCTAGACTTTGCATCATGAAAAGGGCAGGTTCTCATCTGTTCAGTTCAAATCTACTTACATGTCTTTCAAGTTCTCCAGTCTACTTCCTCCTACCAGAATGGCTCTTTGATTTTCCGACCTCTCCCTTTGTTTCCTTGTTTTTTTTTTTGTTTTGTTTTTTTGTTTTTGTTTTTTTGTTTGTTTTGTTTTTGTTTTTTGTTTTTTGTTTTTGTTTTTTGGCTTGGTCCACACTTCAAGCATATGGAACAGTCATCCTCTGACAGCTGGTCAATCCCTGGGCTTCCCAGTCAACTGTCCTCCTCCTATCATGTTCACCCTACCACCCCAACTTTTATCAGTTTACCCCTCTTTACCCTAGAGCCACCCATACATGCTACCTCTACTCTCCAAGATGCTCATGTACTCCTCAGTCCAGAATCATTATATTCCTGCCTCCATCTTTCCACCAACACCAAAACTGCCCACCTCAGATAACCAGTGGTTACCATGCCACTACATTCAACAGACATATTTCATCTTCCTCTTGGGGGCTTTCTTGGCAGCATTTAAAACTACTCCATTACCATCAACAGCATCTCTTACCCTTTTGTGTTCTTCTCCCCCAAACGCCTTCTCAACCTCTGACTCCTTGTCTAGTCTTGCTTGCCTTGGAGGGCCTGTTGGCTTATCTCTTTCTATACAGTCTCATTACGTAAAATTTCCTACTTCCACGACTCTGGACAATCATTTATATGCTGATAAGTTCAGAATAGTTAACCCATTCCTTTGTCAACCTCTCCACATCCAAGTGGCTCAAATCTCACCATTATTAATACCAAAATTCTTCATTATTTAGCAACAATCTCCTTTGCTCCCATTTCTATCCATTTCTATTTCCAACTCCATCATCATTCAGTGATGCAAGAAATATAAAATCAGGCACAATCTTAGGTTTTCTCTCACCTCTCATTGCATACCAGCCAAATTTCTTCAGCTTTCTAGCATCTTTTCAAAGACTCCTATCCATCCCTGCTGCAATTATCTGAGCTTAAGCTTGTTACTATTTTTTATTTTGCCTAGATGATATCTATCTCATCTTACATAGTCTCTCTGCCCATGGCAAAAGCCCTTCAATCTACGCACACCTTTCCCTTGAAGTAATTGTCTTTGCTATCACTTAATGTAATATCCTTGATTATGATTCGTAATATATCCTACCCTTGGACATTTGCCCATGTTGGCCCTCGGCCTACCATTTTCCCCTTTCTATCATTACCCAATTGTCTTAACTAAACACCCTCTCATTCTTATGATGAAACCACACCCCAAAGCCCTATCCACAATCAGTGGGCCCCTTAAACATAGTCTTTGACATTCAGCATCACAGTGTGGCAGTATTTACATGACTTGCCTAAGTGCTTATCTGTTTTCATAGAAGACATGAGACTTATGAAGACAGGGACTCTTGTTTTCATGTCTCTAAATTCCCAGAACCTAATAAAGTATTTGCTACATGGAACTTGCTATTCCAAAGATGCCTACCAATCCACATAGTACTCAGCTGTGATTGCTTTGTCTCATAAAGTTATCTTTTATGAAGGAAACACCGGAGTTGTAGTGGGCAATCTGAACTGTCACCTTGATTGGATTTAGAGTCACCTAGGGGACTCTAGGCACACTCTGTGCAAGTTTCTAGTGAAGATTTAACTAAAAGGGGAAGAGTCCACTCTGACAACAGGTGTCACCATCCCAGGGACTAAGGACAGTGACAGAGTAAAGGGGGAAGGAGGCAGCAAGTGAGAGGACTGGCATTCACTTCTCTCTGCTTTCCATCCACCCACAAGTGAAAGTTAGCCGCCTGTGGGCCTGGCTTCTCCTTCCTTCCCAGAAGTATTTGTTGGTACTGAACTACCCAAGTGATTCTCCATGATAAGAGAGTCACTGATGCCAGTGTAACAGCAGAAAGTGAGTAGAGCTGCAGGACAGACAACCTCTGAGTACTAGCCAAGGTCACAGCTGCAAGACAGTGAATGAACACCATATTTTGGGACCTGACACCAAACCTGGGAATTCCTCTTGGCCTGGTGGGACAAAGACCAGAAGCTGTGTCTGTCCTTGCTGCATGATCCTAATTGCTTTTTCCTTCCCACATGAGCTGTCTGAGCTACCCTCAGACACACACTTGGCCTAAATGTCCAAATCCACTGAGGTAGGGCACTAAACCTCCAAGTCCCATCTTTGGTGGGTTTTCATCCCTCCTCACACTGTGATTATGTAAAATACATAGTTTCTAAAATTCAATTTCTACTGCAGAAACGAGAAACAAGGCTGGTTAATGGAAACGCCAAAAACCATGTAATTAACATGCACATAAATTATAACCTTCGATACCATCCTGCTGAGGGAATAAAGATGGATATATGTATTTTAAAGAGCTGATCAAGGTTTTTGTCAGATTTGAGTTGTTCTTGCCTTGGCTGAAGACTCCACAGAGCATCCTGTGGATTGAGAGACCTGTCATCTGTGAATACAATGCCAGCCATGCTTATGAGCAATGTGACAAGCCAAGTAGCCTCCGGAGATGAACCAGCTCCCAGGCAAGGTGTGGTCCATGCCTTTCAGCTTCCTTCCTCTGCCCAGACACTTTGCTCACTGCTACTTCCTGATTCTCTCATCGCCCAAGTTCAAAGAACTCTTAAAAATGAGGCAAGGAAGTATATATTCTATCACCTTTATTCCTCTTTCCTAACATTTACTCCACTTTCAGGGAAGGGGAGGGGGTAAAAAGCTCCCCCCAAACAAACAAACAAAAAACAAACAAATAAATAAATATGAAGACCCGCTGAGAACCAGACAACATAAATGGTGTCTCCTGTTTAGTCAGGTTGGAGTAGTTATGAATTTGGATGATCTGGGTAATGATCACTGAAAGGCATGCATCTGATAAACCTTCAAAACCTTCCTATTGAAGCCTAGATGGGGGTCCTCCAGCATTTTCCAAGTCCCCAGATCCATGGGAAAGCAAGAATGAAGGAAACCGCCATTCCAATGAGGCCTGTCTGAAAAATCCATCCACAGCCCTAACCCAAGACTGATTTATTTCATGAAGGAAATGACAGCATTGTAGTGGACAGTCTTCATTGTCAACTTGATTAGACTTAAGAGTCACCTGGGAGACTGGTTAGGTACTGAGGGGGGAAGAATTCACCCAGACAACAGGTGTCACCATCCCAAGGACTAAGGACACTGACAGAGTAAAAGGGGAAAGGAGACAGCAAGTGACTGGGCTGGCATGAACTCTCTTCTGCTTTCCATCCATCTAGAGGGGAAGATCAGCCTCAAGCCTGCAACACACACTCCTGCCTCCATGATGCTCTGACCCAACACACCGGGCAAAATGGCCATAGGCTGAACTTTACAACCAGGAGCCAGAATCAATATTTCCTCTTCCTTAAGTTGTTCTGTCAGGTATCTGGTCACAAAGACAAAGTCTTTAGTACAAGAATCAAACCAGGAGTCAGGCCACTAGTCTTTTATCACTCCTTGGCGCCTGCACTTCCAAACATTCCTAGAATATGTAGCATAGCCACCTCAGTCCCCTTTCATTCTTCAGCCTTGTGCTATTCACTTGCAGTTGCTAACTGAACAATGGTGAGAGAAGATTGGGAGTTCCCTGGTAAATCCATCAGTCAGAGGATGCTAGTGACTACCACCCTCACCCTCCCAGCCCCCCCCCCAAACCCCACTCCACCCCCACCCCAAGGGGCCTAGTGAAGAAAGCATTCATGAGACAGGCAGGAGGAGGCAAGGTCTTAGATATGAATGGGAGAGAAACAACACCCACTAGACATGGTGGCAACCTAAGCTTTGGGTCTTCTGGAATACCAATGAGGTTGGTGGAAGCCAGAATGGAGTAGAAGAAGGTGAGAGATGAAGGCAGGCAGGGGGTTTGGGGGGGGTAATGGGTACCCATGGGGTATAGGTAAAATCTATTTCAATTGCAAGGCAGCCTGAGATGTCTTCATCAACTTCCACTGTGCATTTAGTTTTACACTTTAAGACAAAGCCACTTACTTAACCTCTACACAGGTCAGATCTGGCTTGACTCTCTTATGGAGCTATATTCCAATAGATGAAGACCCTTAGAGTACAGCTTAAGCAGAGCTGAATTCTCATCTGTAGGCAGCCTGTACAGAATGGATACCTCAGAATGTAAGGATAGTACATTTATATTAATTAACATCTTCATTGCAAGAAAACATTCTCAAGGGAGAATCTGTTTGATCATTGGTATTTACTCAATGCTCTTACTGCCTAGCTATGCCCTGTCCTCACTCCCAAGAATCCTCTGTGGATTCTTGCAAAGGAAAAGGAATTGCCACAGCCTTTGGAGGGAGACCACAGGCAAATGGGAGAAGATAGACACTCTTGCTTTGCCTCTTGGTTTCCTTGCTAGCAACACAGCCACAGGGCATTATGCTCACACCCAGCTTGTGTCCTGCATAAGCCTGCAAGTCTCCAAGCAGGGACCATAGTGAAGACACCTACTAAGAAACATGCATAACAGTGACACCTACTTGTGTGCCAGCTATAGTGAGTGTCTCTACCCTACCTCACCCAGTCCTCAACACAGCCTAAAGATGGGCGCCATGGGAGAAATAGCACATAATTATTGATCCACTCATTTACTTATGTACAATGGATTGGTGGGGAGGGGGACAAACACCTGTGCTTTGACTATTTTTCATTCCTCTGGCACCTTCTGTGATCTGCCCCTGCACTGGGTGGGGAGCAGGAACACTCTGATAAAGGACACCCATGCAGGCCCTGCCCTCCGAGGGCTCTCCTTCCATCGACTGAGACAAAGAGAAACAAACAGCTGCTTATAAACCTCTCAGTATTGGGCTCCAAGTTAAAAACCTCCCTATGTTCCTCACCCCATAAACACCCACACTTGCCCGTGAGAATGAGGGGCTATAAAAGGACATGTTTATATGTACCATATGCATGCACGTGCACACACACACATCCCCTCTTTCTGACACCCTCAGCAAAGAAATGAATGGCTGCCATTCAGGGCCAGGGGCCTGGGTTGTATCACTGAGCAATGGCAGGCAAGCCTTTGCTCCAACTTCCTTGTACTGGAAGTCTGCTTCTGCCTAGGCTGATTTATTCCAAGGACCATCTGGGCCCAGAGAACAATGTACTCTCCTCTCTCAGTGACCTCAAGTTAGTCATACCCTCTTTACTCGACCTTTCTGTCCCCTAATCTTCACACTTTCCTTCATTCCCTTTGATGGAGGCCAAGGCCCACTCCTTCCTGCTCTCTCCCTGGGCTAGAAAAACTCAGCATGGACAAAGCACTCTAGCCTTATGCCTGTGGGTCCAGGAGTCAGACCAGCAAACAGACCTGTATGGTCCCCACTTCACTCTTCCAGAACCACAGTTCTTTTCAGACATGAGGGTGTAAACTCAAGTCAACAAATGCTCATCCCAAACATACTAGGGCTTCCAGGTCCCAAGCCATATGCACTGTGCAAATAGCTCAAGGCAACCCAGGTTCTAAGGAAAGCCATCACTGGCTCTTGGCAATGCTTCATACAGCTTGGATAACATCAACACAGCCCTGTGAACATCACTCTAAACTGTCTTCTATCAAGTTAGTGGAGAACACTATTTTTAATTAAAATACATATTTTATGATTGTGTGTGAGTGTGTGTGTGTGTGCTTGTATGCTTGTATGTGTGTTCAAGGTGACCAGGAGAGGGTGTGTGATTCCCCAGAGCTGGATATAGGTGATTGTGAACTGCCTAATGAATGCTGGGAACTGAACCCAGGTCCTCTGCAAATGCAGCAAGTACTCTTAATCACTGAGCCATCTCTTAGCCCCTCATTCTCATCCTCTCTCTCTCTCTCTCTCTCTCACACACACACACACACAAACACACACACCTCTTACAGATAGTTCCTTTAGAGCAGGGATGAGAAAAATCTACTTTTAATCTTCCTTACCTTCCTTACCTTCTAGAACACAGCTAGGCCCAGCATCACAAATCTATTTTGCAGTAAGAATGAATGAGTCCGATACAGACACTCAATCTTCTGGCTAGGAAAGCAAAAGATGCAGCTTCTCAATTGCATACACACACACATGAATTACACACACACACACACACACACCACACATACATGCATGTATAAGCACATACACATTTATACAAGCACATGCAAAAACATACACACACACACACACACACACACACACACACACACACTCTCACTCAGAGCTCTCACTTTATGTCATGCCTCGTGCCGAGACAGAATTGATGGTGATGAGCAAAGGAGACAGTAAAAAACTGGAGCAGACGATTAGCTGGGCTAGGTTTATGGCAACAGGGACAGACTCATTCGTTTTGTGTTTTGCAGAATACAAAAGCTTTGCAACATTTTAATTTTAAATTCTTATCATTGAATTTACTGCTTTTTCTCTCGCAATGATTTGTGTTGCTTTTTAATTTTTACAGTCTCTACAGAAGCCAGATGCTACCGCCTAAGGACAAAATAATAAAAACCTACTGCAGTCATGAGTTACAGAACAAAAAAGAAACAAGCAGTTGACAGAAGTTAATATCTCAATTTAACAGTGCTGCTTTGCTAATGATCCTTTGATATGTGTTTATTTAGAAAGGTCTGATCTTGACCTTGAAGGCAAACTCAACCACAAAGTCTTTATGAGAAAAGAAAAAGACTTTATTTATAGATTGGCTTTGTGTCAATCACTCTGGCAGCTGGTCCCCAAGTGCCACACCACTGAGGGAAGGGTCTGGAGAGGATGCAGGACACACATCCCAAATGAAGTGTTCATCTCAGGATCTGGTGTGGGAAGCAGGGACCTAAGACCATGAGGACTGTCTGAGGAGGGGCCCAGGGACCCCTGGAAGGAACCGAGTGCTTATAACCCTCCCAACAAGGAGATGGAAGCAAGCACAGCACATCTGAGAGCAGAGACACGTGTGTACAGGGCTGAGACAAGGAAACCAGTGTGAGGCTTCACCTGGGCTAGACTGACCAGGAAGCAAAGAGCAATAGGTCCTTCACTGAGAACTTGCCAACCGCATCCAGTCATCTAGCATTTCTCTCTCTTCCTCCTCACTCCTCATAGAATTCAGCCAATCAATCCCAAGCCACCTGTATCCCCTCCAGAATCTGCTTCACTCCGCCCCAGACTCCTCAGCACAGTGCAGTGTCTGAGTGTCAGTCTGCACACTAGCACCAGAGGGAGCTGAGGTAAAGAACACACCCTGAGTAAGGGTTTCTGGGGACTTCTATGGCTATGGTGTGGTTTGGCCCTGTCGCCTCTAGCCACATGTGGTCTCTGCTAGGACCCTGAAGCCTCCTTCTGGCAACGACTTTTAAATATATGTGATTGATTCCATGTAGTTCTCCCTCTCATTTCCTTCATTCCCATTAATTCCTGCTGTTTCTTTATAGTCTCGTGGTCTCTCCTTTTCAGCAACCCTTCCTCTGGCCTCCACAGTCATCTGTGCATCTCTGTCTATGTCAGGGAACTAGGCAGTTGGCATTCATGTGACCTGTCCTCATATCTGTCACCCCCACAGCTGAGATCTCTGGCTCAAGAGACCAGATATGTAACTCAGCAGTTCTGTCCCACCTTCCCCAGGTAAACTTGGAACAGAGAAGCAATAAAGGCATGGGTCTTCTAATAATGCTAGTGAACAGGGCTCATTCGGTGACATGAATGCTCACTGAAAATCTTGTGTGTATGTGTGTGTGTGTGCCTGTGCACGTAGTGGGGGTAGCTTCTTATTTCCCATGGTTCCCAGCCTTGCAATAGCCAGGTGAGCTGTGTAAAAGGCTCAAGCTGCCTCCCCTGTGGGTTGATGGTCAGAAGTCTTGACTGACAGTCTCTTCAGGCCCCTAACTAGTTGCGTGAGCATCTCTCTGGCAAAGGTTATCAGTCTCCACATGCCAAGATTAAGATTCAGCAAATCTCTCCTTCTCCTTATCACCCAGTTTTATTCTGACCCCAACAATAGCTCACAGCCTGGAAGAAAGGAGAAAGGGAAAAGCAGACCCATCAGGCAGGCTGGGCATAAGAGCAGAGGTCAAGACTCATTTTCACTCCACAGCTAAGCATCTGGATGGGGAGGGGGAGCTTGCCACACCCAGCAGCCTTCAGAGGAACAGTGAGACCGAGAAGAGAGGGGCTAGAGCCCCTAAAGCTGCGTTGTTGTCTTCACAGCTCAACAGCCTGAGGAAAGAAAGGGCCTGTGCTTGCAAGTGACAAATGGTGGCCACAGCTTTGCCCTACCCTGCCTTCACCAGCACTCAGCCTGCAAACCTGGCCACACGATCCAAGGGCTTCAACCTGTCCAAAGCCTGACTATCTGCTTCTAAGGTAGCACCATGGAGCCAATGGATCCAAGCTCCCGCCTCTGGTTATATAATATAGAAGTAGCCAGCCCTTCTTAAATGGCATTCATGGCCACGGCTGGAATTCTCGAGCCAACAAGTGCTATTTTTAAAGATTTGTGATCAAGGGTGGAGAGAGATGGCTCAGTGGTTAAAAGCTTGGAGGACCCAGATTCAGTTCCCACCACCACCCACAGCAAGAGCTCACAACCACCTGGAACTCCAGCTGGTGTGGGAAGGGGGGGATGGATGCCCTGTTTGTCTCCTCAGGCTCTGCGCTCACAAGCACAAACCCACACACCTATACATGTAATTTACAAATAAAATCTTTTAAAAAGCAATGCAAAGTGAACTTTCAGAACAGACAGGCCGATAAAACATTAAGAAGTTCGGGACATATGTGTGCCCACACAACACACACAGGGGCATCTTTGCAGCTCGCAAAGTACGCACCAATGTCTCACCTAAGCTGTGGCTCCTGTCCTCTGTTCTCTCTCTCTCTCCCCCCTCTTTCTCTGTGTGTGTGCCTCTCTGTCTCTCCCTCCCTTTCTCTCTCTTCCTCTCTCTCTCTCTTCCCATCTCCTCCTTTTCTCCTTCCCCGTCCCCTCCCTCTGGTTTTCCTCTCACTGTTGGATAAAGATAAAGGGAGTCATTCTCTCAATTTCCAGTCTCCTGCTTAGCACACCACACAACCTATTCATAGAGTCAACACCCTCTACCAGACATTTGATATCCTGCGTGTTTCCCCTTTCAACCCCTTCTCGGGAAAACCAATCCTGAGGTCATACATGTTGTCAGGACACATGGCTCCTTCATTGCCTCCACCATGGTCAGCTTGACTAGGTCTGGAATCTTTTAGGAGACACATCTGATTGCATCTGTGAGAGTCTTTCTAGAGAGATTTAACTGAGAGGGAAGACCCAACCTACTAGTGGGCCATGCCATCCCGCAGGCATGAATAAAGACGAAAACAGGAGGGAGCCAGGTGAGTACTGGCAATGATCTTTGTCTGCTTGCTGATTGTTGATGTCAGGCCTTCCTCACCACAGTGGACTATCTCCCTCCCTAAACCTTGAACCAAATTAGTTCTCCTTCTCTACATTGTTTTTATTGATAAAAGCATCAATTTGTTGCATCAATGAACTACCACCACCCCCCCAAAACGAGGAACCCCAGCTTGATGATCCATCAGAGACAGCAGTGTTGGAACAGATGAATCTAGGGTTTTCATGTCCACTGCTATGGTAACTCCTAACACAGGTTATCTGGCTCCAGGAAGCCAACACAGGGCCAGCCTGAGTTATGTGTTCTTCGTGCTGAACGAGTACTAGTTATCAGGTAAGCCATGAAGGATCATTCATAAAATTAGATTCACCACTTATTTTTACAGCACTCATTAAGGGACATAAAAGACTGTTCTTTCTAGCATTTGGGGGCTGAATTATCAATTCAATCAAGTGGACACAGCTAACTTCATAGGTCCAGAAATACTCATATTAAAGAGGCGACTCCCAACGAGGAGCATGGAAGACGAGCTCATGCAGTCAACTTGCAAACCCCGTGCCCCCACCCTTGCTTACCTCTGCATTTGTCCCTCCACTCCTGATTTTTGTCATTTCAGGATAAGGAAAGGATTTTGTAATCAGAAAAATAAAATAGGTATTTTTATTTCTCTCTCTGTGGGGGGTTGTGTGTTTGTGTATATATACATGCATGTATGTATGTATGTATGTATGTATGTATATATGTGGGTAGCTGTATGTATAACTGTGCAGGTTCCACAGCATGCATGCAGAGGTCAAAGGACAACATACAGGAGTCAGTTCTGTCCTACCATGTGGATACCAGGATTCAAACCCAGGTCATCAGTCTTGGTAGTAAATACCTTTACCTGCTGAACCATTCCCCTAGCTGCCCCCAATAAAAAATATATTTTTGATAAGCTGAAAGGCTTTGACTCCTTTAGCAAGATATAGATCTCTCTCTTATGCCTCAGTTTACCTTGAAGATATTAAGGCCCATGGGTATGCTGGATGAGCCCCCGGAATCTGGTAAACTCACAAGAGGTAGATAATTCTTGTCACGAAACAGAGTCAGTCCAGTCTCCTCATTAAATCTTTCTTAGTTATTTAATTAGTATTTATCTCATGTTATTAGCTCTGAGATAGCCCAGAGACAAAGGATGGATAAGTCATTGCTCTTGGGCTGATGAGATAGCTGGATGAGTAAGGGTGCTTGTCATCAAACTTGGAATTCTGTGTTCGATGCCTTGAACATACATGGTGGGAAAGAAATCTGTCTACAGCAGACTGTCCTCTGACCACATGTGTATACCAGTATGTGTACCACCCACCACCACGTACACCTACACACATGGGGCAATAAATGAATGTAATGGGAAAATAATATAAAAAGAAGACACTAGCCTCTTACTCTGGGAGTCCAGGGAGAAGCCTCAATTCCTGGTCTTCCCCCAAATTCCTCTCCACACACCACCCAGGTTGGTGTGTGATTTCACAGTGACCTTTCGCTGGTCGCTGGATGATCTATATGTGTGTCTGTACAGTGTCTCCCAACAAGTGGATGCTAGGATAGTGAGAAAAAACAGCCAAAGCTGAGCACCGGCCTCAGAAGGCTCAGGTTCCCATCCTGTGGGTCTCTGTGAATCAGATACCCCCCCCCCACACACACACATCCTTGCTGTTATTGTGAGACCTGAGTCCTCTGTGCCTGTCTCATCTTTAGGGAAAAAAAAAAAAACTGACAATAACAGTTACTGTCTTATAGGGATTTTAAGCAACTCCAAGGAGAGGACATGTTGGAAACATGTTGTTACTACTTAGCTAAAAGCAAATTTCGATATTAGCTATGCTGGTTATTACATGACCCCAAAGAAGTCTACTTGTGTTCAGTCTGAGTTTTGGTGTTTAGACACATGAATGGTTACCTTGCCCAGATGATACGAGGCTAAGAAAATAGCCCAAGGCAGGCATTCACATGGCACAGGGCACTGGGTGACTCTGGTGAGAATGTGGACTGTCGTGCTGGTCCTTCCCTGAGCAGGAGCCAGAACCCCAGCTTCCTCACAGTGTGTCCCATCAACCCAAATTAGCATTCACTAATTTAACTTGAATGGAAATGGAGGAAGTAGAAAGGAATTGGGATTTCTAAAACTATTCTATAGACAACAATTCTTTGTTGTGGAGGATGGTTTGTGGGTGGGAGAGGAAAGATACAACCCTGCAATATGGGGACATCAAGTTTTACAGCAAACACATTGCTAACTCTATGCACATAATCCCTCTGCCTGGCTTTGCATGGTGATTTAGTAAGCCAAGTGGCAGACAAAACATTCCAGGAAGGCCTCCCACTTCACCATCATGGGTGTCCCAAAGCCAGGATCCTGGCTGGGTCTCAGAAGCTGCCACTCCATCACAGCAGCAATACCATGAGGAATAGCACTCCATACTAGTGTTCTGGCCTGTCACAAGTCAGGGAGGTCCCCGCAGAGTACAGGGGTAATAGAGACTAACTAACTCCTCTGTGGTCATCCCTGAACTTCAGCAGAACTCCAGACTTTTCTAATGACCAGGGCTGGAGAGGGGACAAAGTTGGACAATTCCTCTCAACTCCAAGCACACACTGCTGTCTCAGAGACACAGAAGGGAAGCAGCAGCCCCTAGGGACGGCTCCAACACAAGGAAGAAGAGAATGGCTTCCAAGATCCAGGCACCTAAACTGAAAAACACCAGCACTGACATGATGTTTATCTCCAGGTGGCTGAAAGCTCTGAGTGATGAAAAACACTGCAGCAGGGTCAGAAGGCCTGGCTGCTGCTTCTAGGTGACAATGCTCACCGGTCCAACTCAGGGTCATGTTGCTTGGCTATGTGAATTAAAAACCCCGTGTCCTCCTTGCTTAAGCCAGGACCACACGACCCAGCCAGTGAAAGTGGCTTCAGGGGACCCTGACCATGTTTGGAGGAGGGAGACACAAAGCAAAACCTCTTACTCAGTTCCTTTGCTTTTCTTTTTTTTTTTGGGGGGGGGTCACTCAGCTTCTTGGGACATAAAAGTATCTGTTAAGGTAAGTTAAACCCTTCTAAGATGAATTTTCTTGCTACTTTTAATTAAATGCTCTTTAGAATTAAAAGGGCACATTCAAAAAGGTTGAAAAAATTTTTTTCATTGACACTCCCCCCCTGCTCCCCTCCCCCTTTTCCCAAGGAAAAGAAAAAGCTGTTTTGTGCCTTAGTGCACCCGGCCCACACTGTACAAAAGGGGGTGGGATGGCGGCAAGACACACGAGATGACCCTGTGACCCCAGACCGCTGACAAGTCCTCAATGGCATAAATACCAGATAATCAATCACATGCCAGGAGGGCAAGTCCCCCTGCCCTCGCCCTGGCGTTGGGGTTTATGAGACATCACTGTAAATAGATACTGGCTTCTTGAAAGAGGCCCCTCAGCATTCCAGGGCTGGCCTTAATCCTGAGCCAGGGCCGGCCAGACCCTTGACCATCTTACTTTACAGCTTTCATCACAAGCTTATAAAGAACGTATTTTCCCCTCCCAGTCCTGCCAGGCCAAGTTGGACTTCCTGGTATGAAAGAAAGTCAAATTCTAAACTCCATTCAGGAAGGCTGGGGGTGTGGTAAACAGCCCCCCCTCAAAAAAAAAAAAAAAAAAAAACCGAGGGGAGAGGAGGAAGCAAGAAGTTAGGGGCAAAAAAAAAAAAAAAAAAAAAAAAAAAAACCCAAAACAAAAACCATGAGTGTGGCAGGGACAGTCTAAGGGGGAGCCAATGGGGACCTTAGGAGTGATGAAGAAGCTGTGGTAAGGATACTGATGGCAATAACAACAATAATGACAATGACAGGTAATATTCAATAACTACTGAAAAAGAATCCCATGGATATCTAACCTCTGACATAGCTCCACATGGAAAGATAGAAAGGGGGAATTCTACAGCTCAGGCAACCTTAGCAGTCAATGACAGAGAGGATGAGGTTTGAAGTCAGGGGTAAGTTAGGTCTAGCCATACCTTCACCTGCAAAGGGCCTGAACTCTAGGTGGACAGAAGGATGAATGGAGAAGGTTTTGGGTACCAGTCCTTGAGACTAACTCATGATTTGAACTCAAATGGCAGTTGCGTGTACACAGCTGTTAAAAGTTCTGAAAATACCGCTCTAAAATCTAGCAGATCATCTTAATAGAGTCAGTCTCCAACCACATCAGGAACAAGTCTGGTTTCACAGCAAAGTTTTAAGACCAACCCACGCATGAGTGGAAGATTCCCCCACTCTGTCCTTTAGTCCACATCAGACTATCTCCAGAGCCCAGACTGTGAACCAAAGACCCTGAATGTCTCCAAGGCCACCATGGCCTTCTAAACCTTTGCTCTGGCTCTGAAGTTTACCAAGATCCTAGCCAAGCCTTGCAAACAGGGAAGTGGGGGCAGAGACAGACTCTCTTAGTAACTAATTTTGATAATGCCTTTGTCTCAGGATCAAAGGTTAAATATGGCCACACTAATCCACTTCTTTCAGAATTAGAGCACAAGGGAGAAATATTTCTGTAGTTAACGAGCTTCCCCCCCCCCCCCTTTCCTGGAGAAATGGTACTGACCCAGCCCACTGCATGGAGCTGTCTGGCTGCTAGCAAGACAGACTTGAATTTATTTGGGCAAACTGGCTCCTGGCTAGCCATGAGGTTAGAGTTACTAAGACCAAGGCCAAAGGCATGCAAAGTGGTGCTTGAAAATTGAAAGGGTTCTTTTTTTCCCACCCCTCCTGTTTTTTGAATAATACTTTTAAAAAGACCTAGATGAGACAGGAGGAGGAAAAGTCTTGGGAACCCCTTCCTCCAGGTAAGAATAATACTAGCCTTGGCCGTAAGGGAAGCCATCAGCAACCCACGTCTGCATTTGCTGAGCACTCTACAGGGGAACAGGCACTCCCTGCTGCAAATGTCTATCTGTGCTTCACAGCAGGCCCATTAGGCAAGTAGCCTATTTGACCCTCCTCTGCCAAAGAGCAAACCAACCTCTGAAAGGACAAATGACGTCCCTGAAGCCCTACTCCTCACAAGCAGCAGCAACAGGGCTAGGCAGCTCTTTGTTCCTGTGACTGCAGAGGACAGACACAGAGATCCTTCATGAAGAAATGTGGGGTCTTCACATTAGTGAGACTCACAAAAGAAAGACTCCTCCTGGGCCAGTCCCTGTCACATACTGCTGGGATCCAAGTGGCTGTGCCAGGAACCCATGCCTCTGCACTGGTTGACTTGAGAAGGGAAAATCCCCCCAGAAAACTGGAGGACCCGAAATGGGGTCCTTTTCTTCTTGCTCTCTCTGATGGAGAGCTAACTTTTCCCACTCCCCTAACCCCCCCAGCCCCCAAGCCTCTCTTGTCTTCATGGTTGGAGAAAGTCACCACACCCACCCACACTCACATACACACACATACACACACACAGAGAGAGAGAGCAACAGAGACAGAGACACAGAGACAGAACTGGGGAGGGAAGGAATGAGGGGAGGCCTGTGCTTTGCAAGAAATGATTGTCCATGTGTCAACAACCTGCTGCTTCCCAGAGCCTCGGGGTCAGAGGCCAGAAGCGAGCACAATGGCTTTCGGAGCTGAAGGGTCTGGGGAGAGGGGCCTCTGGGGATCTCCGGAATGTGGGAGGCTGAATCCAGGCACCAGGGTCTCCTGCCTTACCCTTTTATACCCTTCCTCCCTCCACAAATCCCAGACACTCCTAACCTCAAAAACCAAGGAAGGGGATTAGTAAAAGCCTGCACGCACAGGCACACATACAAAGGTCCACACCCCAAGTGATGGCCACTAAAGTAAGTTTATTCTAAGCAGGAGGGGACAGGAAAAAGAAAAAGTTCAGTGTGAGCAGAGCCCATTATCAGCCCTTCCTGCTCGTCCCATCAGGGCTGGGTGCCCACCCTTTTTGCCCTCACCTTGTGCAGCCACCCAGCAGGCACCTCTGGCCCAGCCTTTCACCATGCTTGCTAGCTCCTAGAAGGCCAGCAAGGTGCCAATGTTTGGTGCTCAAACCACATCTGATAGAGGAAAGACTTGCAGCTGTAAGCAATCTCTTTAAGAACTCAATCTAGCAGAGAATAGAATGTGGGGTCTGTCTCATGCATCCATTCAGATGACAAAGGGTCACAATCTTAGGACCTCTCCTCCTAACTTCTGCCCACCACCTGACACTGGGTTCTTCAGTCCTGAATGGCGCAGCCTATTTCCCTCATTATTTTCTTCACCATTCAGAACATAATAGTGGTTGGATTTGCCTTTGTACGGCATTCATCCCATGTACTGGTCAGAGCATGGCAGGTGCAGGAAGCAAGCCACAGGAAAGAAAGGACCAGAGGGTTGAAATGGGAGGACACACGGAGGGCACTAGCTCCACAGAGCACACTGAAACCAAAGACCCTGTGGATCCTAAGAAGAAACAACATGGGTGCCACTTCAAACCCCAGCTGTGTTTTATCACCTACAAACAGTCTGCTTTGTTCTGGGATAATTTTGGTCCTCTCTTTGAGGTTTAACTATATGTGTCCAAGTATGGTATTCTATTTGTGTAATTGTGTATGCTCTCTCGTGTGTGTGTGTGTGTGTGTGTGTGTGTGTGTGTGTGTATGTATGCACAGGGGATTCAGAAGTCAATATAAAGTATCTTCTTCAATTGCTGTACACTTTTTTTGTTTTGTTTTTCTAGATAGGGTTTCTCTGTGTAGCCCTGGCTGTCCTGATACTCACTCTGTAAACCTGGCTGGCCTCAAACTCATAGAGATCTGTCTCCTGAGTTTTAGGATTAAAGTCATGTGCCACCACTGCCCAGCTATCCTTTTTTTTTTTTTTTTTTTTTTTTTTTTTAAGATAAAGTCCCACAGTACTCACCCCTTCAGTTAGACTAGCTGCTCATCAAGTCCAAGGAATCTTGCTGTCTCTACCTCCCCAGTGATGCCCCTGGATTTTACATGGGTCCTGAGAGTCCCATTCAGGTCATCATCCTCTGCATGACATGCTCTTTACTGCCTGACCCATCTCTCTTGTCCTTGGCCTTGGTGTTCAATTTCTCATTTAAAGATTCTGAGATTTGTGAAGGTCAGATGACTTATCCAAGGTGCTACAGCTGGCAAGAAGGAAGTAGAAGTCTAAATCCAAACAGAAAAATCTTTCACCCAGGAAGCATGACTCACAGTCTTTGGTTAACCACACAGCAAATCTCTACTGGGTGACTACCTGAAATAAGAAAGCTGTGGATGAACACTTCTTCCTGGTTGCTCTTTATGGCTTGCTCGGCTTGCTTTCCTATACAACTAGGGACCATCAGCTGAGGCGTGGCTTCACCCACAGTAGTGAGCTGGACCCTCAAACATCAATCATCAATCAAAAAAAATGGCCCTCAGGCTTGGCCACAGGCCAAGCTGATGGGGACATTTTCTCAGTTTAAGTACCCTCTTCCCAAATGGCTCTAGCTTGGGACACATTGACAAAATGCTAACCAAGAAAGACGGCCCACAGGACAGAATTTCCCACCCTAAAAATCGCGGGTGGTGTGGTGGTGGGGGGCTGTTTTGTTTTGTTTGTGGTTGTACAAAGTTGTAAATATACTAAAAGGCAGGGGGAGTGCCCTAAGACCAGGGATTTCTGTCCTGAGCAGAGTGAGTCTGTCTGACTTGCTGTGTGGTCATGGGACAATCACAGAATATCTTCAAGGCTGAGGCACACTTTCTAAGATCGCCTGCTCCATGATTTAGGAATGTAGAGATTTTAGAATCCCAGGACCTCTGACATCTCCCAATTGAGGACAGCCTAAAGCTGGGCCAGGTACATACAAGTGCTAATTCCAGATTCTACTTTTGGGAGGTGGGGCACGCAGTTCCATAATGCCCTTTAAGGAGGCCAGCCTTCTGAGCCTCCTCTGGACATCCAGGAGCATTCCAGAATAAGGAATGTAAGCTAGGGAGTCAGACAAGGTCAGCACCAAGCCCTCACCTTTGAGACCACTCTCTGGAGGCCCGGGTAGTGGTGATGGGGGCCCTCTGAATCATTTCAAATTCGAAACCGCTTGGTGCTTACTTATTTGTCAAAAACATTTCACCATGTTCCCCAGAGAGATGTCACAGTGACTCCAGGGCCCAGGGGGCAACTTACAGATGCCAAGACTCCCCCTTTTCATTTCCTGTAACTAAAATGAATATGGAAAAGATAATTACCTTTAAAACATACTTAATACTCCAACACATTCTCTCTACCTGCAGAAAGAGAATGTTATCTGATAGAATCTTCCCCATAAGCTTAATCAAATTGCTATCTTAAAACTCTCTGGAGTCCCGTGAAACAGTAATAGAAAATCGAGGCAGAGGCTGAAGCATTTTATATTTGTTTGGCTGAAGGGAAGGCATAGCCCATCTGACAACGGGCTCTTAGAGACAAAGTCATTTCCAATCTGTAATGGATCTTCTCCTGGTAGGGACAGGGAACATTTCATCTGACCCAAACCCACAATCCCTTTGTGAGGTAACTTTTCCTAATGCTCACAAGAAAGCATTCTAGGACAAAAGCCTTTTGTTACCTGCCCCCCCCCTCTGCCCCATCCCCTTACCTGGTGGGCATCAACTCTATACAATTTTTTTTTCCCTAGTTGGGTCTTGCGTATGTACGGAAATGCTTAATTTTGCTACTTAACTACAGATTTTAAGCTGGCAAATAAATTGATGCTTGGGTGTTCCTCCATTTGCCCAGCCTTGGGGCAGTGTCATTTGTTACATGAGGAGAAGACATAAATCACCTGCCTAAATCCTGCTGAAGGTGAGTGGCCATTTGCAAGGCTGAAGAAAACGGAAGGAAACAGCTTCAAGAAAGATTGAAGGTGAGGACAAAATGTGTTCCCAGCATCCTGAGCCTGCCTGAAATGGCCGGTGGACAGCAACCACAGCACTGCCCTGCTTAACCTAGTTTGTCTTGTTGACAGCAGCCAAGATAAGGAAGAGATGACGCCCTGGTTTCTGCTACCTACTGCTTCCACCATTCCAGAAAGAAAATTTGGATGGGAATCCGGACCCTCACTGCCCAATCAAGGCACACTGGGCTCATGGAAGAAAATTGATGGGGCAGGGTAAACATAAGGAATCTATTCAAACGGCCATTATGGCACAAGTTGGTTACAAAATAGCATGCCTTGCCCCTCACCACCCTATTGGTGCTTAAAAGGATGGAAATAAACAGCCCTAAATAAATAAAATAAATATAAAATAAAATAAATATAAATAAAAATAAAAATAAATAGCCCTAGATTCGATGTGTTTTTCAATTTCTCCCACACTGAACTCATATTGGTGGTGGGATTCATTCTTTGTATGAGCTGCTGGGTCAACTCTGCCACGTCCTGTTCCTGGAAAGGAAGTCCTCCAAGGCCAGATGTGGGCTGGCTTTTCTGGTCCAGATCTGCCCAGCAGTACACTGCCTGAACTCCTGACTTTGTGCATATTGTACCCATACAAAGGTATGTCTTCCTTCTTACTTCTGAAACAGAGGAATGGGAACAGAAAAGAGGCATCCCTGAATCATCTCATCTTGCTCTCCCACCACTATCTCAAAACAGAAACAGTCTGTTTGGCCACAGTCTCTTGCATTCCCTAAGTGTCCCTATATGCCAAGTGCTACCTATCTAGACAGTCCTGGGATACAGTAGGGATGTGGGGTTAAGCTGTCTCTTTAAAAGGCACACTTGTAGCTGAATTTTATTTTAGTTCGGATGTAATTCACATACCTAAAAATACCTGCCCTTAGTTGAGATGTAATTCACACACCCCAAAATTTCACCCTATTCATGGTTCTTAATGAATCCAGCAAAGCTGAAGGCATCGCCACCACTAATTCCAGAGTGCTCTCATTTGCTCCCAGAACAAACTCATAGCCATTTAGTAATCACCCACCCCTCCATCTCTCTTCACTACGGTCCCTGGCAACCAGTAACTCATTCTCTCTGGGGCCTGCCCTATTCTGCACATTTCAAATAAAACAGAATCACATGGCACATAGCCTTTTCCATGTGCAGTCTCCCATTTAGACCGTTTTCATGTAGCATGTAAGAGTACTTCCCTTTTTTTATGGGTGAATATTTCATTTTATGGATATACCATAAGGTATTTATCCATTCATCCGCTGATGAAAACCGGATTGTTCCCACCTCTGGACTAGGAGGCTGCTACTATGAAGTTACTTGTAAGTTTTTGTGTATGTGTTTTTCCATGCCCTTTGGTTGAAGTTGCCTTTTGAGAATACACTCTTAGCGACAGGAGGGATGGTTCGGCAGTTGGGAGCACTTGGTGCTCTGTGGAGGACTAGAGTCTAATCCCCAGTACCTGCATGAAGAGGTTCACAACTGCTTGTAACCCCAGGTCCAGCAGCTCCAGTGGTCTCTTTGAACTCCACAGCTACACTACAGGCACATGGCATTCGCTTACACACACACACACACACACACACACACACACACACACACTGGAAAAGAAATTCTTGTAATTATTCTATCATTTGCTTCTCATCCACATTATAAACTAACAGTGTTGGATGTTTAAGGCACAGATGGGAAAAATACTCAAAACTCTTACTTGGGTAGTAGGTAAGTGATAGCTGGCTACCTATTACCAAGTCCAGTCTCTCATTCTTTCACCGAATCCCTGCTGTCCTCTGTTCTGGCCTCCACAGAACCCTCACCCTGCAGGCCTCAGCATCCAGCTTCATCATTTAGGCACGAATCTACACTGCACCATATGAAATATTTAAGTTGCTTTTTCTAAATATATGAATTATTTAGCTTACGATATATAAGATATTTATATTGTTTATCCTCTTACCCCCAAATACCTGCATTATCTACACAATACAGTTGGGGAAATACTAAGCGGTGGCTTTTTTTTAAACTTGTATTTTCCTCTACTCTTCTGTCATCTGGGTACACGTGGGCTGTTCCAGGCAGTGGTGTGACTCTTCTTGTCCCAGTCACAGTGTGGGCTCTGGGGATACAACATGGCACATGGCAGGCTCTTCAAAGCTAGTCAGACATATAGTCACCTTTTAGACCAGAAGGTTTGTACCCCATTGTTTCTGAGGGGTACTTCTACATCCCTGTCTCACTGCCCTACTATTATTGTGTGGCTGTTCCCATAGTTCCTGACCTCTGGAGGCTGGTACAGGCCCATGCCAAGTTGTCAAGGTAGCCAGGGTGTGAACACCCTTGATCTCTCTCAAAATTTCCTGTTAGAAATTGCCCTCCATGAGAAGAATGAGATGTAGACATTAAGTTTTCCTAATTTATAAAGTGACTTTGGGATTTTAGCATTATCTAGGTGGCAAATGTCTAATCACAATGATTACTAAAAGAGACAAAATGGAAAATAAAATGCCCTCTAATCCTGTTTCTAAAAATAGTCTCTGTTAATATAAACAGAGCATCCCCGACTATTGCAGGGTAGCTTCCATTTACATTAAGCCAGATTTTCACATGCGTGTTTGGAGTCCCCAAACTCAGACCCTAGTGCTCATGCAGCAAGTACTTTACACACTGAGCCGTCCCCGAGCACTCTTCAAAATTTATTTTAAAATCTGTTTTTGAAAAAAGACCTTTAAAACATCATAGACACCATTCCAGGTCAGGTCAGGTGTCCTGGTTAACAGAATCTATGGCCATTTCATTCATTCCCGATGCTTTTTAGTTACATGTAACCTCACATTCAGCTTTTTCTGACAACGTTGGAAAATCAGTCCTTGGTCCATAAAATCCAAAGCTGGGGACAAAAGCACCAAAGACTTCTGAGCATTTACCACCCCTGTCCCAGGGGTCAGCAAACAGCAGACCTGACTGCCATGGTAGTGTGGTTAAGAAGACACCTTGGAGGGGGAAACCGCAGGCCTATCTGTGCAGTACACCCCCCCCCAAACTCAGACACCTTGGATGACACGGCAGCGCGTGCAATCGACTCTCTCATCTCCAGTTATCTAACTCCAAAGAGGTTCCCTCTTCCTCCTCCTCCCCCCATCTCCACTCCCCTTGGGTACCTCTACTTACCCTGCCTCTGTTTTGAATCTCTAAAATAATGTGACAAGTTAATGATTGTACAATTATCTAAATGTTTAACAGACATGTTATCTAAGTGAGTCGGATTGAGATTCCATCCCGCTGACAATAAACATCAATGGCGGAGCAGCAAGCGATAGGCAAATTATAGCGAACCCTGCAATTTCGATGCTATTAAATTTGGAGGAATAACAGCCTTGAGGCCTGTAAACTCTGAATAAAATAGGCCCTTGTGTTTGTCCAACTATTAAATCAAAATGCTACCAACATTCTAGAAAAAACAAGGCGATTTATGGCTTTTCAAGTTTCAGTTACACATAGGTTTTTATTAACTCCTTTCTGTCAGTGGACAGCAAGCAGGGTGACACTCAGGAAAGGGGCGGGTGTCAGAAAGGAGAGAATGAGAGCAGAAAGTGGCGATGGCTAGGGACAGAGGAGAAGTGTGGGGGGCTAAGGATAGCTAGACAAGGACTCCGATAGTGGGGCAATTTGAACGGAAACTGGGCAGAAAGGACACGGGAAATCTCCAATACTATTGTATTCACTGTTGGGAATCCACCTGCATCTGGCCCTACCACCTAATCAGTCATATTATTTAAACTTCTTGGCCCCCATCCGTGATGCACACATGCTGGAGCCTAAAGACCCACGGCGTGGCAAACACTTCATTTCCCCTTTAGCTCCTAGAGCAGTTTTCAAATGGCAGGTCTGCGTTTCAGTCTCCTATGCAGTCGTATGCAGTCACGGTACCTACTTAACACAAAGCTATGAAATAAAGCAAGCACTGTCTACAGTTGAGGCAAAGAAGCTGCAGACCTCAAAGTAGAAATAGCAACAGCCACCACTGAGACACATACTGTTCTCCAGTTCTATGCCAAGCATTTTCCAGATACTGTTTTATTACTTACAACAGGTGTCTATTAACATAGTATATATTATGTGGCCCAGGCTGGTCCCAACCTCACTAAATAGCTGAAGGTGACCTTGAAATTCTGACCTTTCTGCCTCCACTTGAGTGCTGGGATTATAGGCATGCACTACCACACACAATTCATGTAATGTTGGGCATTGAACCCAGGCATTTTGCACACCAGACAAACACTCTACAAGCCAGGCTATACCCCCAGTGCCATTTATATATTTCTAGACAGTTCTCAAATATGAAGACAGGCTGAGAGAAATTCACACTGTCAATACAAGATCAGATCTTAGGCTCTGCCCTGGATCACACATTCCCTAAACAGCAATCTTTCTTGCCCAGTTCCCATACCCTACATGTGAGAGTCAAAGAAATGAAGCCAATTTTTTTTTCTGTGTCATAAAGCTTGTCTGTGGTAGAAACAGAATAAAAAACCTAGTTCTCCTTTTGCCTAAGCTATTGTCTCTTTCAAGTACCATGCTATCTCCCTCTATGCCAACAACAGTGTCCAACATCATTTCTGTCATGGTAGGGGGCGAGGGACAATGAGACCCATGCGGGTCCTGCCCACTGCTATTTCTCTACCTCAGGACCCCAAGCAGAATGTCTGTCACAAAGTGACTGTTCAAGGTTAACCTAGAGTCGACAAGCTTGAGTCCTCTCTAACCCATCTTGGCTCAAGTCATAATCAAACCCCACTGATTTACTCAAATCACTGCCCAAGGCAGCGATGCTTCCCTTGAACAGCATGGGGATCCAAATGTGGAGGTGTGTGCCCAGAATCCTAGCATTTGGGAGGTGGGGGCAGGAGGGATCATAAGTTGAAGACCAGCCTCAGCTAAAATAGGGGGTTTGAGACCAGTATGGACTAAAATGGGGAAGGGGGGGAGAAGGAGGGAGGGAGAGAAGGAAAAACTGAGGCTGTCGAGATGACTTGTCAGATAAACATGCCTGCTACACAAGCCTGGCAGCTTGAGTTCGTAGTACCAGGGTCTGGGAATGCAGCTAAATGGCAGAGCACTGCTTAGCACACACAAGGCCTTAAGCTCAGGGTCCTGTGCCATGCAAACAAAACCCAGTCTCCAGAAAAAGGAAAGTACTGGGGGTGGGACTAGAGAGTTGGCTCAGCAACTAAGAACAAGTCTTGCTCTTACAGCAGACCCCACTTCAGTTCCCAGCACCCACATCTGCCTTTCACTCTCCAGTTCCAGGGGATCTGACACATATTCTGGCCTCCTCAGGCACATGTATTCGTATGTAATGCCCCACCCCCAGAATAACCACATAATTTTACATTTACCTAGTGTAAAATAAAGCAACTCTTTAGAAGTACTAGGGAGATGAGGGGGGGGGGAACAAAAGCATTTTCAGGGCAGCAAAACCACTCCGTATGGGACATGTGTCACTTTATACTGCTCTCCGCCTACAACATGTACGTGTGGACCAAGACTGATGATGCAAATGTCAACTATGGGCCATGAAATGACATGCTTGGTCCATGTAGGTCTACAGGTGGGGTGGGGTAACAGATGAGCTGTGGCACTGTAAGACGGTGACAGTAGGGAAGGACAGTGGTCATAAGGAAGGACAAGGACTCCCTGGATAGTCTATTCCTTTCAGGCAAGCTTAAAACTGCTCTAAAAAATGAACATTAATGCTAGTTTAAAAATCAGCTATAGAGGGTAACTGCAGAAGGTGGCTGGAGGCACCCTGGGATCACCCAGGGCAGAAGGCAGTTTGTATAGACCAGCAAGTGACAGCTGGGTGGCCCCTCCCGACTCTACAGCAGGGCAGCTTCCGCAGAGCTGAGAGGTCTGTGCTTGGAAAATAAAACTCTATATTAGGCATCGAGCATGCCTTTATAGTAACAGCATGAAATTAGGTCAAGAGTAAATCTATGCTGGAGCACTGACTGTACACACAGCAGCACATGACCCTCCCTCCCAAAGTGCCTATGACGTTCCGTGGCCATTCTGGGGTTTGAGCTTCCTCGTGTTAAATTCCTTGGCACGGCAAGTGAAATGCTATACGAATCACCTCTGATATTTATAAAAGTCAAACGCTATTATGCTTTCAATGGTGAGATCCTGCCAACCAGCATGGAGTCTGCCTGTCCATCTGATGACTCACCATCCTGCCCTTCCCACTACCTTCCACCTTGGGCAGAGGCCTAAGGACCTTTTTCCTTTTTTCCTTTTTTTTTTTTTTTTTTTTTTTTTTTTAATTTCATGTAAAGTATCAGAGAGATCAAGTTTATTTCTCATCATCTGCATGTTCTTCTCTCTCCTGCCTCCTTTGGGGCTAGGCCCTGGGAGGTGGAGACAGTGCTTGAGGCCTAGATCCAACCACCCTGGCATGGCTTCTAGGTATCCAACATGTCCTTCTAGCCAGGCTCAGGTCAGCAGATTAACAAGGCTGGTTGGCAGTGATCCCAAGGGGAGGATATGTTGGTTTTACTCTGTAAACCCTTGATTCTGCCTCTACTTATTCCTGCATCCCTCCCACAGCCAGCCTCTGTGAGGAGCCCTACGACAAGGACTCCCCTTTCCACCTGAGGGTCAGTCAAGGGCATATGCCTCACTCTGTTTTGAGTGTCACTGACACAGCAAAAGTGAGGCCTGGGCCAGAGAGGCAGGACGCCAGCACGCAAAGCTGGAGACAGAGTTTGCATCACCCAAGGAGTCAAACAGCTGCTGGTATGCATCTACCTCTGGAATGGTTAATCTCAACTGTCAACTAGAATGGACTTGGAATAACTCAGGAGACACACCTCTGGCTGGGTATGTGTTTGATGGCATCTCTAGACAGGACCAACTAAAGAAGGAAGATCTACCCTGAATTGTGGGCAGGGAAGGTGAAGAACAGATGAACACCTCTCCCACATTTCTGCTTCCTAATTTTACCAAGATACCAGGTAGTGAAGTGTCCCAGCTACACATTCCTGCCAACACGAAGCTCCCTGCGGCCTTCCCCACCGTGACAGACTGTCTGCCCTTAAACTGTGAGGCAGAATCAGCTCTTCCTGCCACTGTGGCGCTTCTTGCCAGGTATTTATTTGTTCACAACAATGAGAAAAGTAACTGATAGAATCTTCTAGTCTCCTTTTCCCTAAAACAGGAAGGGTCCTTGGAACAAGTGTCCTCTAATGGCCACTCCTTGGTAGAAGTGAAAGGCTGAGTCCACAGCACAGCCCTGGCTGGCGAATGTGTCTCAATCCATGGCCTCTGGACTGAGAGACCTGCTTGAAGCTAGTTTTAAGTCCACGGAAAGCAGTGTCTAAACATGTGAGTCTGGTTGAGTGGCTTTCCCTATCACATGGCAATGTGGAAACTAAACTTTTTTGTGTGCCCCCCCCAGGACAATGAAAGACAGTTCTTATTATGTAGTCAGAGGGGAGAGAAGCTGGGGCACAAAATGAAAGCATGTGAGTCCTAATTCTAGTATGGATTTTTCGTTCTTCCTTCCCTAAACATGGGCTTTACGCCCCTGGCTTGTACATTAAGTTCAATGCCCGCACCCCACAGGAAGAGAAGACAATGACTAAATAAGGGGACTCTGGGAGAAGCATGAGACACTCATTCTATCTCTGTCCTGGACCAGTGTCTCCCTATCCCCTAGGCCTCAGTGTTCTTCACCAAAGATGAGGGAGAAAGAGTGTCTGCCTTAGCACTGCCAAGTACCCATGAAGGCCAGCTCTTCAAGTGTCCACATCTAAGGCCAAGTTCAACTTGCTTCCTTGTGTCTCTCAAGCACTGTGACCTTCAGGAAGCCAGGAGCCAAGTTTTCGTCCCCATAATTAGTTGCATATACATAGCACCTGGCATGTCCAGAACAAGTGAATGAAGGAAAAATGGGACAAAACAGCTGGACAACATTTCCTGATTGACAGCAAATGAGCCTATCAACACAGAGGATCTTCTGAAGCAGGCTGTGGCAGCAGAAGAGAATAAAACTGCTCAGGGGCAAGTTCATGGTCTAATTCCGCATGCCCATGGAGGCAAACCCCAGGAATGGTCTCTAGTCATTTTTTGTCCACATTTCTCTTTCCTTATGAAGAAAGGATAGGAGATTCAAAACATCTAAGCACCTGAGGGTGGCAGATGTGCGGCCTCTCCAAGTCTTCCTGAGTGCTCTTGTCTTCCTGAGTGTTCCACAGCATTACCCTGGCCTTCCCTAAGATGTGATGGGGACACACCTGGCGCTGCTTGAGGCTGAAACACTTGCTTAGTCCTGGCCCCTGGTTCTGCATTGGCACAGTCTTGTTTATCTATGGCAGGGCAATGGCAGCACTAAACATTCCAGGCCCTGGGTTCTTCATGTCTATCAAATCTGCCACATGACTTTGTTCAGAGTGTAGAACCCCTCGTGCTCTCACTCCTCTCAAGTGCCATAGTGTTTGTGGGCCTGACAGGCATGTGAGAGCTGATGTCTCAGCTAGAGGACATAAGTAGGATCCTACAAGTTCCTACCCCCAATCTGGGAAAGACGTTGATGTAGTTAGTTTCCATATCACCGTCATTATGGACATGGCCCTTTCACTGTCCACCTACCTAGTGAGAGGATGAGGGAGGGCTCTCCATCTCTAGTAAGACTTGGATGACACACTAACAGTGTGAACGCAAGGCCACTGCTGAGTGCTTCTGTGGATTATCAGGTCAAATCCTCATGATACCCCTTACACAGCAAGCACAGCATACGTCTGATACTGGGGTGAGCAAACTGACTTGAAGAAGTTAAACAACCAAGATGACAAAATTTATACATGACAAGGCTAAGACTGTGTGACACCAGATCCCAAGTTCTGAGCCACCATGCACCCCCCAAACTCTACCCTTAAGACTTAAGGCTCATGTAGTCTGGAGGGTCCCTTTCCTCTGTAGTGTGCAACATAAGCCTATGCCACTCCATTAGGACCCACACTTTCAGAGAAAGCGATTTTTCTTCAGAGGTTACTCTACTAACCCCTCTGCTTCTAGTGCGCACCATGCCCACCCCTTTTGCTCCTTGACTCTGTCTCTCAGCCTGCCTGCCACACAGACCAGCCTTGACCCCAATTTCCCCATATTCACACCAAAATAGGCGGTTGCCCAGAGTTCCATATAGATGGCCAGAACTGAAGGTTCCTACATTGGAATCTTCATGGGCTTCTCTGTGATAGCGCTGGCCTTCTCCCTGGGACATGAGGAAGACTATCCCAACCACTCCCCTTAAGCTCAGCAGCCAATACAGGTCTCCTGCCCTCTTTTTTTTTTTTTTTTTTTTTTACCATCATCCAGCACTGTCTGTTGCCCCAAGGCCTGTTCAAGTCTCAGGAGGGAATGTACAGTGGCTTGAACAACATTATGATTTGTAAAGCCCACTCCTAATTAGTTTGACTTTGAATAAAGAGGGTAATTATTTTTAAATTTATTAACTGCTGCCTGGCCGGAGAAGTTTCCAGATCAAATGACAAGGAGAGGCTATTTCTGCTCAGTGATGTAGCAATTTATATTACTGATTGGTCATTAAAACCTTGGGCACAAAACCACTTGTGTTTCTCAAGCCAAGATAGTGTCCGTGTGTCAAATTTCAAACCCAGAGTATAAATTAAGCCATTAATGGTATTTATCAGTTTATCTGGACATAAAGAACTACTTATTAATTTAAGACTGTCCTGCTACTGAACCCAGGAGGTGCCCTGGGCATGCACACGATTGTGCACACACATGCATGTATTTTCTCACTCTGGTTTGACTGAACAGGGTAAAAAAAGAAAAAAGAAAAAAAAAAAAAGAAAAAACTTCTGATGTGTAAATGAGGCACGAGCCTCCCGGGAGCTGCCTGGCTGTTAATTCTTCCCTGCTCTGCAACCCAAACATTTTGGAAGCAGCAGTGTTTTGCAGTATGTATCTGTCATAATATAAAAGGTGTAAAATGATCTCTGTTTATCTCCTCAAAGTCTTTGCTGTACCCAAACAGAAAACCAGAATGTGACAACAAAGCCAGAGCCCAGCCCCACCATAAGGATGGCCTGCCTCCCTGAAACGCCAGCCTGAGCCCATGGAGATCTCTGGACGGGGTGCAGGGGGTGTTATGTGCACCCGGATAGAAATCCAGGCTAAGTGGAGTCAAAGGGGGGAGAGGTGATGGTACCATCTGCTTAGCTGACACTGGAATTGCAGCTATTCT
This sequence comes from Phodopus roborovskii, assembly GCF_943737965.1. NCBI lineage: Eukaryota > Metazoa > Chordata > Mammalia > Rodentia > Cricetidae > Phodopus > Phodopus roborovskii. The sequence continues at coordinate 25,951,551 of NW_026126517.1, forward strand.
CTCCTAGATACAGTTTGGGGCTCAATAATAACCTGCAGGACATAAGCAGCTCTTACCCCACATAGTATGCTTTGCTAGCTGTTCCCTCCCCATGTGGAGCCCTTGGTCAGGGAATGTCAGGCCACTCTGAATCAGGGAAATTATATCCTTCCACAAGATAAAGATGTGGGCATCAGAGGATTGGGAATTCTTAGTTAAGTGGGTCATGAGACTTTCCAGGACAGGGCCACGAATTAAGTGACAGCACAGGCTCTCCCTGACCTGTTCGGGCCACAGGCTCAAAGCATGGTGTGCCACAGTGAAGGCAAGAGTGAAGAGTGGAAATATTGGGATGATTGCCAGAGCTTAGTTTTTCTCAATCTTTACTGAGGAAGTTACATGTGGTCTACTAAACATCCATCACTTTATCGCCACATAGCTGACTTCTCTCAGACAGAGCCTCGCTCTGCTAGCAGAAAGCCACAAGGTCTCTGAGAGAAAGCAAAGCTCACAGACCATGGTTGGGGCCCCAGTGTTGTTGGGATATGGCCATGCTGTTACCACCTCCCAGACACGTGCCAGAGACACAGCAGGTGATCAGTGAGCACCTGGGTCTGTCTGAGAGCAACCAACCTGATGCTTCCCTCAGGACACTGCTTCCCCAGCCGCCCGACTTGGAAGGAAGCTTGCTTCTGCTGCTTCAAATTTGATCCAGATGGACAGGGTGAAGCTACCTGAAAAAGCAGGCTCAAAATTTCCCTCAGCCACCCCAGGTCAGAATTCCCAGAGTGGGATTCTTGAGTCTCTGTGTGCCATCTAGCAATAAGAAAAAAGGCACCAGAATCCAATGTAGTCTTCCTTGGATCCTCTAAGCACTGTAGTTGTTTGTCTCCAAGATGGCTGACACTAATTTCTCTTTCCCTACAGGTTCTCACCACTTCCCCATCGAGAAGGGAAGTCTAGGTTTCTACTCCTTTAAATTTGGGGTGACCTGTGACAATTTTAAACAGTAAAATAGAGCAGAGGTGAGACTGTATGCTTCAAGTTGTTTTCCCAGCTGGTAATAGGGCTGGCATCATGTACTTTCTGGCTCCTGTAGCCTGAGGTATTGTCTTCTATAGAAACGGGCAGAGGCAGTTCTATTGCTGACAGGCCGTGGTGGAGGAGTCCTAAGTCAGATGTGTGCATGGAGAAGTCATCAAGACACACACCTGGACTAGTCAAAGGATGCCAGCCCCAGCTATCAGCCAACAGCAGCCACAAGGGAGTCCAAGTGAAAACCACCCAGCTGAGCCCAGCCATCCTTCAGAATGCTTGGTTCTTTTAAGGGGCTGCTGGAGTGGTGTCTCACAAGCAGCTAACAGCTGGAGCGTTCTCTATGGTCAACTCCAACATGAGTGCTCTCCCACACATATAAGTCAAGTTGCTAACACTCAAAATCCTCCAGTGCAACCTGGGGGTGTGGCTGAGTGGTGGAGTGCAAACATGAGGTTCTGGATTTTACCTCCAGAATTTTCTCTAAGATTTCCTCAATGGAGTGTCTTTCCCTTCACTATACAAGCTTGTGTGCATATAGATCTACATGTATTTATATATCTGTATTTATCTGTCTACAAAAATACATGAGGTGGTTAGTCTTCCTGACAATGACAGATCACATATGCCCTCACATACAGATTCACTCAGCTTTTAAAGCTATGTTACACATGATATGCAACATATACTTTCAAAGTATACAGTTTAATGAATTTTAATTTACTGTATAATCATCACCACAGTCGATTCTAGAACATGTTGGTCTCCCCCCAAAGAAACTTTGCATCCCTCAGCTGTCAACTTCTACTTATCCCCAGTACCTGCAGCCTCTGACATCTACAAATGTACTCCAAGTTCTATGCAAATTTGCCCATTCTGAACATTACATATGAATGGAGGCCATAACACACATGGACTTTTCTGTTTGGCTTCTTTCAATGAATATTTTTTTTAAGGTTTAGCTATGCTATATCACGTATCAATACTTCAATCCTTTTTGCAACCAACCCCTATTCATTGACTGTGTATACCTAGTATTTTGCTTGTCTGTGTATTGATTGACGCTGGGTTACTTCCACTTGACTGACATTGTGGATACTTACATTCAAGTTCCTGTATGGACACAGATTTTCAACTCTCTTGGTAGACAGGAAGAAGTAAAACTGCCATGTCATCTGGTGATTCTATGTTTAAATGTCCTAAAAGCTTCCAGGTGGTTCTCCAAAGTGGCTCTGCCTGCCTCTACCTTCCCACAGGTAACATTTGAGGATTTTGGTTTCCCCGAAATCTCAACAGCACTTGCCACTATCTCTCTTTTTGGAGAGTCACATGCTGGTGGGTGGGTGGTATCTCCCTGTGGTTTTATCTGCATCTCTTGCAGCTAATAGCATGGAGCATCTTTTTATATGCACTTTGGCTATGTCTATCTTTGGAGTTATGTGCCATTTCCTTTATTTATTTTCTACTTTGGCTATTTATATTGCATTTTCATCTTGTAAGAGCTCTTTATATTTTCTAGCTGTAAGTTTAACATGTGATCTCCAAATATTCTCCCTCTCCTTGTGACAGTTAATAGTCAATGTCAACATGACTAGATTTGCAATCACCTGGGAGACACATTTCTGGCCATGTCTGAGAAGGTGTATCCAAAGAGGTTTACCTGAGGAGGGACATGACAGACTTGTAACCTCAAACGGTAAGCCAAAAATCAACCCTTCTATCCTTAAGCTACTTGTCACTGATAAAATGAAATAACTAACTAACATGCCCCTCAGAAGAACTCTTTGAAAATACAAAATAAAGCCCAAATTCTAGGGTTGAGAGACCTGCCTTATTTCCACATTCATCGACCACTTTGCTCTCTGCCCTGCCCTCTGTTCTTCTGAACTTATGGGGCCCACCTGACCTCAAGACCTTTGGGGCATCTGAGTGGCTCTTCCTTCACTTCAGGCATCTGCTTGGATATCACCTTCTCAAAGAAGCCTTCGTCCATGGCCATGTTATCTGAGAACCTGCTTTTCTTCCTCCCATTTTCTCCTGCTCATCTGCTTTAATTTTTCCTGGCTGCACCCACTTTAACTTGACATTGTCCCAGCAACAACCTCAGTGCCATGAGAGTCAGAATTGTCTGTCTCAGACTCAATTGTATCCTAAATGCCCCCAGCAGCCTGGGTGCATTGCAGGGACACAATAAACATGTGTTAAATTGTATCAGTCAACCTTCTATTCATTAACTATGTACTATGAGCCACTCTGTGAAGAACTTCAGGTAAAATATTTTTATTTAATCCCTACAAAACACTGTTTGACTGATTCATACTGTCATTTGTTCCACTTTCCTAATTGACGGGGTCACCTATGAAAAGAGGTTAAGTAATTCACCCATTTAAAAACTGCACCAGTCAGTATGAAAGCCGGGCAGTCCAACCTCTCAACTGTCACACTTATCTCTGCTCCTGACTTCAGCAAGCTCCTGCCCTCTTTTAGGACTCCTTTTCTTCATTTGTGACTTAAGAGTAGTTTACAGGGTTCCTGACAGACTAGCCAAGAGGGATCATGGAAAGGAAGCAAAGAGAATGGTGCCTTCACATTTTGAGCAACCCACCCATGTGAATCCTGGCCACAAAGGCAACAGGGCTGTCAATCATAGTCATGAGATGATGTTGATGCTGGTGCTGTGCAATCTGCACTGTGGAATCCAACAGAGCTCTATCTTTGTCAGTTAATACTGTGAGAAGGTGGATGTGTTAGAGATGATGACTCAACCTATTACAGAAGGGAGGATCAGACAGTGTGGCTACACCAGCGTTTCTGAATTTCACCAGAGTGTGAAGAGGTTTCTGACCAATAGCTAGGGGGAATGGACTCCCCAGGGCCTCAGCAAGAGCACACAAGACACCTGGAGAAGATGGAGGCTCAGTGGCTTGTTATGGACAGAATCTTGGCCCAACTCAGTTCTGTATCTGTAACCCTTGCTCAGCCCCATGGACAGGAGTCAACACAAGCCCATTCCCATCCATAATGATACCATGTTGTCAGGATGAGAATGTCCCCCAATCCCTGGACCTCCTTTGGACTATAATACCAGGTAGTCTGGGGAATGGAGTCAGGGACACTCACCGGTATGGGTCTGTCTGTGTGTCTCCAGAGCATCCTCCTTTGAGAACTGGGCACCACACTGATCACACACAAAGGCTTTGGCACCCGCTGAAAGAAATAAATGGCTAACATTAGAACCAGAGTCCTTAGGGAGGGAAGTGTCCTGGGTACTAGGGAAGTGGTCCGGATACAAGATTCTGACTCGCAGATAATCCATAACCTCAGTAGCTAGCCCAGATCTGCCTTGGACAGGTGACCCCCTCACCCTAGTCTCTTGGAAGAGAAGAAATAAAATCAGCATGACTAAGACAGAGCCTAGGTAAGATGTCTCATGAAGATGAAAGGCCAACTCTGCTGGGTGGATTGATAAGAGCAAAAGATACCAACAAGGGGGGGGGGACATCTGTTGCCTTGTGTTTCATAGGAAAGTACACACCACTTATATCTTTACACCCTCTGACTCAGTATATGCAAAATTAATCATGGGTGACCTCCCACCTGCCCCTTGCATGGGGCCACTTAACACCCCTGCAGAATTTCCCAGTACTTTGAGGATTGTGTTCAAACTTCTTCCTAGGATGCACACAGCTCTGGGTGACATACTGTCTCTCGTGTTTCATTTTCCGCACCTCCCTCCCCTCTAGCCAGAGTAGGCTGTGGTGGCTCCCTGAAAGGGCTGCCTTCCTCCTCATCACTGCCCATCCTTCTACAGCTCCTCTCTCTGCATCCCTTAGGCCCTCAATCCCTAGTCATCACTGAGGCCTCTGCTCTGATATCCATGTCTTCATGGCTGGGCAAGGTGTCATCTTTCTCTGGCCACAACATCCTGCTAGCCTGACTCCTCTGGGGAACCACTGTCATCCTGTCTACAGTGTTATCCACCTGACTCATGGTGAGAGCCTATGACAACCCAAACTCCATCAGTATTCTTAGAGCCAGCATGAGCCGTACTCAAAGCTCAAAACAACATGTCAATGTGAAACAGCATCTCATCACTGGCTCAGTAGTCTTCTGCATCTCATCTAAGGGTCACAAGTCTCAAGTCTTGGAGTTTTTTCTTCAAAATGTCTTCACTATGGACATCTCTGTTGTGTAGGGAAAATTCTCACTTATCCTGACATGTTTGGTATCATGCCTAGACCACTGGAAGACTCGGGGTTGGATTTAGATAGTCTGATCCTCCCTTGAAGGCTGTGTAAGTCCTTATACTTGTTTATGTAAGAGATTTGTAAACTGTGCAGGTTCTTAATTCCTTCATTTAATATAAACTGGCCCAGGGAGCCAAGCAACTCCATAGTCAGACTGTCCCTCAGCACCTTGTGTAGGCATTGCCCGGCTCCTCATATATGTCTGTCCTAGTCTCGCTTCTGTTGATTCCATGCCATTTCATGTTCAAGACCATGCACCAAGGGAACACCCTCCAGCCCTCACTGCTCTGCCCCTTCCAACCTGCCCTGTACCATTCATTGTGTCTGAGCTCTTCCTTGTTGTGTGTCTGGGGGTCTCAGCTGTACCTTACAGCCTTGTAAATGCCAGACAATTCTTTGCACACTTATAGACCCTGCTGCTATTTTCAATCCACCTAGGATTTCCCATGGATTTACAATATATTGGGCAGGATGCTAAATGCTGAATATGCATTACTTCATCAAGTCCTAACAGTAACATTTGGAGTATACACCCCCTACTACCCTCCATTTAACAGATGGGTAACCACCAGCTCAGAGAGGTTAAGGATGTGCCAGCTGTCACACAGAACAGAGGGTAGACACAGATGCAAATCTCAACAGTCTGACTCCACAACTCTTAATCCTCCTTACTTTCAGATTTTCCAGGATCCCATCTGCAAGGGTGCCTTATTGATAACTTGGCAAGCTCCCCTCTCCATTCTAACCACTCATCCAGTTACCCATTTCATTACAGGGCTTCATGTCAGGTTGCATTTAGAAAAAAATAATTCTAGTACTTGTTTAAAAAAAAATCTGAGGATAGGCATGGTTGTGTACATCTGTAATCCCAGCACCCAAGAAAATGAAACAGGATCACAAGTTCAAGACCAGCCTAGGCTACATGGTGGGTTCCAGGTCAGCCTGGGCTACAAAGACCATGTCAAACAAAACTGTTTGAAAATCTGTGCCTCAAGAAATATAGATCAAATTACAGAGACTTAAACACCAAAGAACAGTTTTTGTCAATGAAGAGAATAAGGACTGCAGAGTGTGATGACCCCTGTCTCATTGATACCTGTACCCCCATTGACAAACAGGCTATGTATACCCTAGTATGTGTTCAGCACAGGAGTGAATGTGAGGGAAAGCACTCCAGGACAGATATGAAATTGCTTTTCCTGAAGAGACTTCAAAATAATTAGAGTCATCTGCCTCAGGTGACTGTGGCTGGGTTTCATCTGGAGGCAGGAGGAAGCCTATGACAACCTCTGGGTGTCCCTGAAAGCCACAGGGTATCCTTAGGCCAAGCACCTGGCCCATGGCTTACAGAGCTTTGAAAATCAAGCCAAGAAAAACTCTACAGGGATGGTGGCAAAGCTGTGTCTGTGTGTTTGGAGGTAACATCTAGGACCACTTTCATCCATGTTCAGGGGAAAGGATACACAGGAAATGCTTCAAAAATCAGAGCGGGTCAGGATGGGGGAGCTGGGCTGGTGCAGTCCCAGCTCCCTCACAATGAGCAACTTCCCCTTGGCCTGAATCATTAACCACCAATGATTTTCGGTGGATTTGCGAGGGATCTGATTCTCTTTGGTTCTATCTGTTCTCACAACTCCCCAAAGAAGACTGGGAGGGGCAAGTATCTCATGGGCATGGCCACTGCTTTGGAGCCCTGTAATCACAATCCAGTTAGGAACCCAATAGCGCTGTGAGCTTCAAAGGGACCTGATGTGGAGAGGTTCTTAGAAACAGCCATCAATGGGGCTGTGAGTGGCATTTCACTTTCATGGCAGACGAGCGGGGAAAGGGAGGGAGGAAATGAAGGGCAATGTGCACCATCACCCAGGGTTCAGAAGAAGATAAAAACAAGACTAGCACAGGACATCTACTAAAAGACTGCTTCCTCAATTCCAGCTTGACCACATCTGGTGGCCTTCAATGTCACCTTCATTCCACACTGGCTGAAGTCATGAAATTAAGCTCAGCATCTGAAAAGTCCCTGTCCCCAAAGGCCTCTGGGTCAGCCTCCATGGTCCACTTGGATACCACAGATGATGGCTCCCGCTGCTGGCTCCCATTCACAAAGCCCCAGTATTCCTTCTACACCTGCCTAGAGACACTCAGGTCCTGAGATTCTGCAGGGGGAGGAACTAAGAGCAAATCAGACACCAGATGAAATCCCCTTTCCCAAGAAGGCTGTACATTAAATTGTCTCTGGAATGGCTGGCTCAGAGGCAGAAATATTTGGCAGCCCTGAAATTAAAAGTGATAAATTTCCTCACCAAGCTTTGATCGATAATAGAGGCCTCATCTGTTAATCAATGAGACAGTCGCTGGCTGTTTACTGTGCATATGTTGTTCACTGCCGCCTTCGGTATGATGTCAGGTTTGCATTCAAAGCAACTCAAATGTGTATAACCCACACGGCCATTCCTGAAATGCATTACAGTGACATCATCCATCCTTGATACATTTAGAAGCATGGATGGAAAGGTTGGGGGTGGAGTGTCGAAGGTGGCCATGCCATCTGAAAGAGCGTGGGTGTTTATGAGCCAAACAGAGATATTTACCCACACAAAATGTCCTGGGGCTCATCACAGAGCTGTAAAAAAAAAAAAAAAAAAAAAAAAAAACTCCAGGGACACAGCTCCAAAATGGTCATGACGATTATAGCCTTCCCACATGAGGCTGCTTGATGGTTACCCATCAGTAAAAGCAGGTGACAGCAGTGTCCTCATGGAACTTATAATCAAGACACAAATGTGCTTTTTTTTTTTTTTAAACCAACGCAAAACAAGTCAGGTAATAGTGTGTGGTAGAGAGACAGCTGGTGATGGGGATAAAGGGCAGGGCTGCTGTTTTAGGTGTGGGGGGGGCGGTCAGAACAGTAGCCTCAGACGAGTCGGCATCTTGGTGGGGAAAATGGAGGAGAGGAGGCAGGAAGAAGCAGGACCACTGTCATGGAATATCCTCTTGGCAAAGTAGGAACAAAGAGACCAGGGTGGATAGAAACTGGGGTCGGCGAGAGGAGTGGCAGACAGAGTTGAGAAAGGGACCGCTTGAGACAGAGACGTTTAATGGAAGAGGGAGAGAAACAGGAAGGACGGGAAGCTGGCCCCATCCAATCCTTTTCATCATCACAGTGAACCAAGGAGAATTGGGGCCCAGGGCTGAGTCAAACACTCGATGCTGTAGACATCATGCCACATTCAAGTCTTTTCACCTCAATCAACCTACTGCCCCCTGGCTATAAAATGGGATTGGCCATTACCTGTCTAATACTCTCTACATTTTTAAAGTGCATTTTCATTCATTTATGTGGGGTGGGGCATGCTTTCATCATGTGGGTCCCAAGGATACAACTCAGGTCCTCAGGTTTGGTGGCAAGTCCCTTTACCCAGTGTACCATCTCACCGACCTCTGTGTTGCATCTTTGAGGCAGACACCAAAAATTAATAAATACAAAACTCTTTGTTGTCGGGAGATCACTGAAGTTATTAATACCTTCAAAGGAGGTTACATTGTGGTTAAGGGCTTGGGAGCTGGGTCTAACAGAGTAGCCCTGATCTTGGCAGAGGAACTCACTAGCTCTGACACTCAGGAAGCTATCTAACCATGAGTGTGCCATCTCATCTGTAAAATGGGATCCGGAAGAGTAGGTCCCCCAGAGAGTTAACCAGAGACTCAAGTGCATGGCCTCCTGACTGGGTGGAAACAGAGGACCAGTAAACAGTAGCTACCCCATCAGTGCCACCCGGTATTCCTTTAAAACACCGCCTTTGTGCAATTAAAGTATGATTGATTTTACTGAGATTCGATGCACTGTTATTTGAGGGCCATTTATCTTGTATAAAGTGAGTCTCACATTTTGTAAAGACATATTTCAACACACACACACACACACACACACACACACACACACACACACCTACCTACCTTCCTCATCCTCTTGATTTAAAAATGAGTGATTGTCTAGTTGAGGGGAAAAGAAAAATCTGCCATAGGACTAATATGTCAGCATCAACAGCAATTCAGTTACCCGGCTCTTAAATCTTCCAGGAAGGAGCCCCTGGAGCCCCCTGTGATGGGCCTGCTTCTGGGCCCTGCTCTGTCTTCCCCAGCACATTGGAAGCTCTGCGGGAGTAGGCTGGGGTATATAACTGACCTGGGAAGGAGACAGTGGGCATTCAGAGTGCTGCCAAGCTGTTGCCTGGGGGTGGCAGAGTTCCGACTCTACACCGTCTGGGTTCTCTTACAGCCCCTTTGTAGAAACTACAGGACATGCTTTCTCTCTGGGACTCAGGAAGCTCATAGGAAAAGAAGAAAATGGTGCTCCCATTCCTCTTGGCTCACTGTGCACCCCCATAGATGCAAGCCCCTTCTCTTTAGTATACACAGAGCCTCCCATCCCCAGGCAGACTTCCCTCAGGAGTCCAGGATAGACATTCACTGTCTGGCAGTGATTTGTTTTGTGGGACACTCTTACCCCTAAGTTTATCTGAGGGTCAACAAGCCTGATTGTTAGAGACAAACAGACATCCCGGCCCCTCCCATATTCCCAGGGACCCTCACATCCCAGAGCCCAAGGAAGTTCTCAGTACCACGATGAGGTACAGAGAGTCGCCTGAACAGAACCATTTTCCCACTGACTTCCCAGTGCTAACCTGGCTAGGCAGCTGCCATGTGTAGATGGATGCAGAATCAGGTAAAGGTTTGGTGAGAAGATGTAGCTACTACAGTCTGGCTGAGGCTAGAGCTGGTCTAAGGTTTCAGCAAGTGGGGAGGGGGTATCTCACTCCCAACTCTCTGGTTCACAAAACTCAAACCCAAACCAGCCAGAGGCACTAACAAAAACCTAAAAGGTAGATCTAAATGTCAGGGTTCCAATGACAACAGGGCTGAGGCCAGTGGAAGCCATGATACTCCCCACAGTGGCCTCCTCCTCTGGCCTAGTCTTCTTGATAAAAATATAGAACCTCCTCCTTTGTCTTCCTAACCAGAAATGGGGCTGGCAGGGGGGTGGGGGGTGGGGGGAGTCCTAGGCATATAGAAGCTAATAGGAGATACCACACACAATCAGATGCAGAGGGATGTCTCTCTAGGGAAGCAAAGGCAAAAGCCAAAAGAAAAGGAAAAAAATTTAAAGTTCCCTCCCTCTTCAAAGCCTCCCCAACCCCCAAGCTAATAATAAAAAAAAGGAACTGGGGAGGGGGGGCGGGGACACCTAGTGCCTTGCCAGCATCTGATGTTGAGTGGTGTGTGTGTGTCCTTTTTTTTTTTTTTTTAAATTCCCTGCAATTTTAAAATAAACATCTTGAATGTTCTGATGAGATATGCATGCCTGCTTACATAAGGAAGTACAGAGTGTACCAAAACAGCAGACCCAAAAAAAGCATAAGCTGTCAGAACAATGAGTGCAGACTCGGGCATTTTACAACAGGCCACGGTGTACAGTTTTATTTACAGTACCTCTTATCAGACAGAGAACAGCACACTGGCTGCCAGTTCCAAAGGCCAGCACTGTGTGTTCCTTCCCTCAAGGAGCTGTGTGCTCCCTGAGAGAGCTGCCTGTAGCCTCAGGCCCTCCTTGGCTCTCCTCAGCTCTCAGCTTTCTCCTTTATCAACAAAAATGAAAAACTGGGAAGGATCAGTTTCTGGAAGGCACACGGGACAGGAAAAGGGGAACAGGTGGGCAGATGTCACTGGATGGGAGGTCAACAGTCCTGGGGGGGGGGGGATCCAGGATATGGTTCTAAGTTGTTCCAGCTGACCCTGCAGTGGGGGCACTGACCTCACTCACTGTAGAACAGGAGGCAGAGAGGCCAGAGATGCAATGTCCTAAATCAAAGGGAGGGTGCAGAAAGCCACAGGGCTATGGGCATGGGAGTGTCCTGTGAGCTAAGGGTGGCTATGTGTAGGTTCAACTGTTGACTTGGGTAAAGGCTGGTACCTTGTGGATGGCTCAGGGAACACTGCACAAGATGGGTTGGGTTGGGTTGGGTTGGGGGCACCAGCAAGGCATTGCTAGATCTGAGAGAACACCACCCAACTAAGGCATTACAGTAGTTGGGAGAGTAGTATGTGCCCTAATCATATAGTTTCGGTCGCAGGTCCCATAGGAAGAACAACACTTTGTCCTGAGTTCCCACCTGAATCAGAAAGGCTCTGAAAGAACTTCTGCCACAGTTCTGAGCATTACAGTCTGGCTGGGTGGTTCACACCATAATCTCAACACTTTGAAAGTAGAGACAAGGGGATCAGGAGTTAAAGGCTGACTTTCTGCTTGCATGATGCTTAGAAACATAGCCCCCACCACATACACAGTGGAAATTGAATAGCAATGTCACTAAAACACGCATTCTAGAATTAAAGAAACCTAGGTTCAAGTCTCAATTCTACATCCCTAGCCATCATCCTGAATGAGTAAGTTATTTTCTTTGTGATTAAGGGACAGTTAATTTAAATTATACATGTAAAGTCTTTATCCCCACACATGTGTATGGTAGCTACATGATAAATGTTAGCTATCATCAACATCAACATATCTTTCATTACATTCCCCAAAGTTAATATATAAGAGGCATAAAACAAATAAGTGCATGCAAGGAACATAGTATAACATTTAGGATACATATTCCAACCCCAGAAAAGTGAAAAGAAAAAGAAAGAAGAAAAGTCATTTAGTCCAATAATTCTTTATTCCATAGAAGTTAAGGAAAGACAGGTGCCACTTAGCAATGTGCTTCTCAGGGGACCCTAGTATAAAGCAACAGTTACAAGGACAGACAAGGTCTGGGAGGTCAAGAGCAAGGCGCCTCCCCAGTCCATTCCCATCATCATTCTCGCACAATTTTTAACAGCATCATTATCTTCTCTTAGCCACCCAGAAGGTAACACACAAATCCACTGACATTAAATTATGTCAAAGAAAATCCAAGTCTGGTGGTCAATTGATTACAGTCAAACTCTCTCTCTCTCTCTCTCTCTCTCTCTCTCTCTCTCTCTCTCTCTCTCTCTCTCTCTCTCTCTCCATCCTCAAATCTAAGAGTGCTTATCTGGAGGGTCTTGACTATAGCCTCTGGTCCCACTTCCCCTTAGCAACTTCCATGACTGGGCAATCAAAGCACCATAGTGAATAGCACAAGAGCCCACAGATGCCTCCTACTACAAGGGCTGTGAATGGAGAGATTTTCCTCCACACATGGGGACCAAGGCTGATGATCAAGCCTGGGGAAGTCCTACAGTGCTGTGGTGCTAGGTTCTGCTTACTGTTAGTGGTACAGGATGAACTCTGAAGCCTCTCATCTCTCTTTTAAAGGGTACTGTTCACCTTCACACAATAGTTTAAATGAGAAACTGTGAAGAACATGATGCATAGTAAGAGCCCAAGTCATCATCAGTAGGGTGGTTACAGACGAGTTTCATGCCCCCAGGTTGGTGCTTCCCCTTCTATCCCCAACTCCTGAGGGAAAAGCCATTACAAAAAGTGAATGGCCTGGCTAGATGAGACACTACCTGATGCTCTTGGATACATACCCCACTGCTTGAGAAGGAAGGCCGGGCCACACTTACACAGAGCATGGTAAATGACCAGCTCAAGAACAACTAAGATGTTTTCACAAGTAACAAGGAAGAGCACTCAGGGTCTTTGACTGTCACCACCTGAGCTGTGTAACCATAAGTGAGCCTTGCCTATCTCTCTGTAAATGACAGATTTTAAAGTTGGAGGGAGGGAGGGAAGAAGGGAGGAAGGTAGGAGGAGGGAGGGAGGGGGAGAGAGAATAAGGGAAGGGGAGAGAGAATAAGGGAGGGGAAGGGAGGGCGGGAGAAAGAGAGGGAGGGGAACAGAGAATGCTGAATGCATCTGGAAGGTCATACAAAGCAAGCTTCCATGCTTACAAAAGGGAATGAAACGTGACTGCTCACAGCTTGGCACTGGCAAGGGTGGCTCTGGCTGCAGCAAGGGCAGCAGGGACATCTCTCTGGTGGAAATACCCTGTTCTATCAGGTGGCCCGATGGAGCAGAGTTCGGTGCTGGAGCAATCATTAGCCAGGGTCCACAATGCACCAAAAAGGCCACACTGGAGGCTGAGTCCTGAGCCCCAGGGACACTGGACTTTTAGGTGTTCAAAGCGTTTTGGTCTAAGGGAGTTGGCATTGCCATCTGGCTAGGTTTTTTTGTAAAGCCAGGGAAATAACAATGGGAATTTCAATCATTTTATGGGATATAAGAACTCAAATTCTAGATGTCTTCCTTGCTGACCTCACTTTTAGATGTTCAGGTGAGAGGTTCAGAATAGAAAGAGGGATTTCTCCCGACACCAAGCAACCTCAAAACTCTGTCCCTAAGCCTTGGACCTCCTCTTATCTTTAAAGACCACACACCTGACACATCCTCACAAGGCTTGGTCCCAGGCTGCCATCCTAGATGCATTCACATGGACACATGAATACACCTGCACACATGGACCATACTTCCCAGGTTAAGCTTCATCTTCACAAGGCTTCTTGGACAGTAGGAAAAAAACCCAGCAAGCTGTGGTGGTACATGCCTTTAATCCTAGACTTGGAGGTAGAGGTAGTGAAGGATCTCTGTGAATTTGAGGCCAGCATGGTCTACATAGTAAAACCCTGTCTCAGGAGATAGAGAGACAGAGAGGGAAGGGGGGTAAGGAGGGATAAGGGAAGGGGGGTAAGGAGGGGTGTGGTCCTGGGGGGGGAGGGAGAAACCAGAGCTACTACTGCAAAGATGCCATGCTAGGATTAGAGTTACATCTACCCTATAAAGCTTAAAGCTTGTGCCTGCCATTACATGCTCCCATCAGCCCTGACATTCCTACTGAGCTACTGAGTTTGGACTTATTTTCTGGGGACGAGAAGCCTCCCTCCATCAAAAGCATTCTGATTCTTCCTTTAGTCTATTCCTTCTTTTCTCACCAAGGTGAATGCCCTGTCTTCTCAAAATGGATAGATATCTTTGGGATTGCCATATAGGCAGATCTCTTTGGCATCACCATATAGATAGATCTATCTCTCAGCTCCTTGATTTCTAGAATGCCCCATTCTCTCCCTACTCCAGCCACCTCTCCAATGCCACTTACAACTTTGTGATGCATGTGTACATGCATGCGTGCGTGCGTGCGTCCGTGTGTGTGTGTGCACACGCACGCGCGCGCATGCACATGCGCACATACTCATGTTAAATTTCCCTTAAGTAGTAATCATACTTCAACACATGCCAAAACACATCCTTTCTAAGGACTTCAAACACTGTAACAGGTGTGACCACTAGAGCACATATAGATAGAGAAATCATTTCCCAGGGCTCAGCAGGCCAGTTCTGTATTATTCCCTTGAGTGTGAGCTGTACAAAACCCCCCAAAGTTGGGGGTTCTCATCTAGAAATGGCACTTGGGAACCAATCTCTCCCAGGTGTCCAGGCCAGGCTGTCACCTCAGACACTGTCCTCTTGGCATATATGGAAGTGAAATGCCCTGTCACAAGAAACATTAAGTATTCACTCAAAGGAGAGAAATGGACTCTCACGTTAACAAATGACAGCTCTCCAAAGACCTTCAGTGACCAAGAAGGCCTTTTGTTTCACTTCTCCTGGGCATCCTTGGTACATTAAGGCTTTGCTGAAAGCATCCTCCCTCTTGGCTCCCCAACCCCCCACCTTCCTCTGCATATCCTCTGAGAACACTCCGATTTACTCACTCCCCTAATGGGACCCCTTTACCTAGAACATTACAACACACTAAGGTCTCTAAACAGGTAAAATTTAGGCCCAGGAATCCACCCTAAAATCTGGACCTGCCAATCATTTAGAATTAATACCTTCATTCTCTCTCTCTACCCCCTCTCTCCTGGAGGATTCTTCAAACAGATAGAGAAGCAACCAAGCCACCTTATCTGTTGTGATGCCACTTTAGATGACAGCTGAGAAGTCTCTCCATCTGATTGCCTTGCTTCTACTCCCACCACCCCATCTCAGATCCCATGCCCAAGGGCCTGCCATGATCCTGCTCCCTTCCTCCTTCCCCCTCAGTGGCACCTCAAGCCTGGCGGCCTCTCCAGGCCTGCTGTGGCTTTCAGAAAACAGAGCGGACCTATTTTTAGCCCTGCTCAGCCTAATAATACTCCCCAGCACCCATTCAGCTTAATCGCTTTATTGAGGACAAGAAGTGAGCTCTCCAGCCTGGATGCTTCTGATGCTCGGAAGTAGTAAAATGGTCAAACTGGTTAAAAACGACACTCACTGGCTTGCCTTTGGTGTTTCTGATACCCTAATTGTGGTTCCAGCCACGGATCTAAGGAACCTTGTAGGTTGCAGAGTCTGGCTCTCTGACCCCCTGCACCATAATTGAGGTGTTACATTACAATCCCAGCACTGCCAGCTTCAGGCTCAAAATTCAGAAGGCTCAAGGCGCCACACTTCTCAAAACAAAAACATTGCCTGTCACAATGAATGCCCATCTCCCCAACTGGGGGGGAAACATGACTGGCTGTTTCTGGTTCACTCTA
The DNA here is from genome assembly GCF_943737965.1 of Phodopus roborovskii. Lineage (NCBI taxonomy): Eukaryota > Metazoa > Chordata > Mammalia > Rodentia > Cricetidae > Phodopus > Phodopus roborovskii. The sequence goes on from NW_026126517.1 coordinate 25,967,357, forward strand.
TACAAAAGGTCCAGGGGGTCCAGGGAGACTATGTCCAGGATGAATCCCATAGCGTTATTAATAAAAGTGCTCCTGACAACTAAAATGACATCGGATTGCTGCTGGAAAACAGAACGGTTTGTTTGGTGTAATTAGAGGACCTGTGAATTTGGTGTGTGCAGAAAATAGACTGTTGGCAGCGCCTCTGCACGCACCTCTGAGACTGTGACTTCCAGAGCATGAGGGTCAGCATTTGCAAGTGGGCAAGCGGTACCACGTGAACTTCAAGCCAGAGAAGTCGTAGGCTGGAAAGCTCCGACACAAGTAATAGGCATGGCATCATCCGTAAAATGGACACAGCAACATCCACTCCAAACAGGTCTTATGCAAGTCTGAAGAGCTCCTTGCCCTCTTTCCTTCTTTATTTGTTGTTGTTGTGGTTAAGACACAGTCTCGTTGCTAGGTAGTCCTGGCAAGCTTGATACTCATTATGCAGTCTAGGCCAGCCTCAAACTCATGGTAATCCTCCTGTCTCAACGTCTAAGTGCTGGGATTATAAGCATGTGCCACTTTGCCTGGGCCCCACCCCCACCCCTGTTTCTTCTTAGGCAAAGTACCTGACTGCTCCTCCTTAAGATCCCTGCTTTTTAAAAAGCAGAGGCAGAAATGCCTCATTAACTTTCCTAGCTAATTTTACAATTTAACCAAACACCACATTGCTGCCTCCATTCAGCTCTGACTGTGACAAACTTATAATTGTGGAGATGGTAGGAACGATTCAGTCTAGGCTGGAGACTGAAGGCAGGGGCTAGAAAACGACACCAGGAGATGGTTCACTTAAAAACTAAAATAAAACCCAGCTCTCCAGAAGCCCCCTGGAGCAGAATTCAAGGCTGGGCAGGGCTGAGAAGTGAAGGAAGAAAGCCAGGTCAGCCATGTGGTGTCAGGAAGACGGAGTGCCTGAGTGACAATGACTCTTCCTGTCACCTTGCAGGGCAGGGGCTATATTGGGAAGCCAAGTTACATGCTGTCCTCCTAGGGGTATGATCCAATGCTGATGGGTGGCAGGCCAGAGGCCAGGCAGGGCCACCCAGAGGACACCATCAGCTGATCAGCTTGGCCATGCCCTGGGGCTCCTTCCAAACCATACTCAAGGTCCAGTTGGCACCTACTGAGCCCAAGCCCTGAAGGAAGCAGCCCCCACTCAGAACTCCTGATTATGATTTGGGGTAGAGGTGGGGTTCAGTGGAAAGATACTGTGGCAGAGAAAGAGACACCATCAATAAGCCTACTGTATAGAATCTTCCAGGCATTGTTAAAAGCCTAGTTGGTACTACTCTTTTAGACTCACACCTTGCCCACCCATATCGGACAGACCTCCAGACAGACAGACAGAGACTATGAATCTCCCTTATCACCTGGATCAGGTCCTGTCCGCCATGCCTGTGGAAGACACTGCCCTGGGACTCACGGTGTTCCTCATTCAGCTTTCTTACTCCAGGGGCAACCCTCAAGCTTCCACCCGCTCCCCTGCATCCTCCATTCTCCAACATGTGACTCCAGACCCCAAACTTCAATCAAGACCGAGCTAGCTCACAGCAGGGCTCTACCAGACATACTGGGCTGTTTCCATGGGAAGACTCAAGCTGGGAGACAGTAATCACCCAGGACAACAGCTTGTCCCCCAAGTCTCACCTCCAGGCTTTTGTCTGTCCTGGGCTCTTTTAAGGAAAGCAAATGAGGACGATGCCAGTGAATCAGAAGTTTCAGGGCATTCTCTCTTTACCTGGAGTTACCTTGTTACTGGAATGATGGTGGCCTTGCATAATTACACCAGCAGAACTCGGTGCCAATGAGCTCTAGGTGCTCAATTAGCTTCTAATAGCCAGCGAGAGAGCTGCGAGGTTTAATCCGCCTACCCCAGAAGGCTTTTTATCCCAACCACCTAATGAAAAGTTTAGAACTTGGGAATTTTTTTTTCCTTTTTCTCTGGCAAGTGAAAGAATTCTGTTCCAAATGGGCTTGGCTGGGGGAGGGGGAGGAGTGTGCCAACTAGTGGGGGCCAGATTAAGGGGGCTGAGTCTAGAAGAGGCATGTATGCCACACTAAATCCCAGCAGCCTTATGGTCCTGCCTTCAACCCCAAGGAGCCGGCCCACTCTCACTGGTGCACACAAAGGGGCATTTGCCCTGTGATCCAAGGAGAGGGGTCGAGGTTTGGGGCGATGGTCAGCTGGGATAAATCCTTATGACTCCTCCATTGGTCCTCAGAGTGGCCCAGTAGCTTAAGTTCACCCCAAGGTAATGCTCTAAATACTCACAGGCTAAGGCCTGCAGAACCCTCTCCCATCTCTTTCTTTCTCTCTTGATTTGATTGCCCATGGGCCCTTGTGCATGCCGGTCAATCACTCTCACCACTGAGCTATACCCCCAGCCCACTTCTCAATCCCAGCTCGCATATGTTCTTACTTCCTCTTACCTGGAAAAGTAAAGATAACCCCACCCCCGCCGGCCTGAGCTCCTCCTGGACATTACATCCAGAGGGCACCCCCCCCCTTTAAACACCACCAACTCTCTTCTGGACTCCTTTCTTCACTCCCCCACCCATTCGTGGGATATTCTCACAGCTCCAAATTCCCACGGCAACCCCTTGCTTCTCCTGTGGGGACAGTGAACACCTTTCTCTTTCCAAGCTCATGTTATCCCACTGGCTAACCCATTGGCAAAATGCATGGCAGGGCAATGGAAGGGCAGTAGTGCCCTGCCTGGGTTTTACACCGCTGACCCTCAGTTCAGCTGCTGACCTCTGAATTCTTACACGATCATGCCCTCCTCCTTGTGAAACAGAGCCAAGTGTGGGTGTGATCTAGTAGTGTCACTCAAGTTTCTCTGCTGCCCAGCCTTCACAGTCTGGTTCCCACTAGGTGGAGAGCTCCTCCCCCCCACCAGAAGACTCCAGCATCCCCAGTTTGTGCCTGGAGACAATGAGGCTGTGCTACAGCAGACAAAAGTAGTCTCCTGTGTCTCACTGGACAAGGTCTGAAAGGCCAGGGGGACTACAACCTCAGAACAGGTCACACTACAAGATGCTGGACAACTACAGAGCTGTTAACACCTAATATGCTTCCTCTTTCAAGTTGACAGAGCAAGTAAGCTATCCCTTTTACTCCTGAACCCAGGGTGCCTTCCCCAGGAGAAGATAGGAGACCACAGGTAGCTGTCTCTTTCTGTCCCTCTCTTTGTGAGGCATGGTGATGGAGGGGCGTGAAGGGCATGGCACTGCCAGCTCTACCTGAAGGTGAAGCTGCATGCTGACTGACCTATGAACCCATCTTGCCTCAGCCCTCCAAAATAGTGCAGAAGAGTGACATGTATGTGTCAGACAGTCACTGAACACATGCTGCCCTGGCCCAGTAGGAAAGGTTAACAAACCACTCCTGTTCCTGCTGGCTGGTCCAGTGCAAGGCTCTGGGGCAGCATCCAATATGGTGCTTCCCACCTCAGAGCCTCAGAAGATGGAAGCCTTCCTGGCCCTCGCTCTCCTATCTCACTTCCCCAATCTGTAAGGTATTAGTAGATAAACAAACAGAAAAGCAGGAATTGTGACACTCAACAGTGTGGAGCCAGGGTCAGGAACAGGGAGAGGTCTAAGCAGATCCAGCTCTGCCACCCTTGGCCTCCTGATCTCAAGCAGGCTAAGTAGTGGATACTTGAAGGCTCCATGTCCTCGTCTATAAACAGCATCAGCGTGTCAACGCTGTCAGCATGCCAACACTGCACTGTGCCTGGGACACAGCAGGCACACAGTAAATAAGTGCCTTTCTCTCTGTCTCCATCCATTACTATGCACCCAAAGCCATTCATTTATTCAGCAGATACTTACTGATTGCCTACTATGTGCTAGGCTGTAGAGGGGAGGGAAACAGGCTGCTGATAAGGGCCCTGCCTCCCTCTTCCACATCCAGACAGCTGGTCCCTGGGCTTGAGGCAGCACAAGAGAGCCTCCAGTCCATTTCCTGCCCCACCGCCGGCCATTTACACAAAAGGCGGTGGAGTTCTAACCACCATTCAGGTTCCTATGCCAGGCAGTAGGGGGGAACACAGAAATATATGAATCCTATACTCCCAAGAGCCTAGGACCCACCACATAAAAGGAGACAACTAAAAAAACAAAAAACAAAAAACAAAGACGGTGACAGGTGCCATAAGAGGGGACAGCCCAGTGGATGGCTGAGAGCAATCACATGGAGGAAGCCATCGTGCTGCCCAGCCAGGCACACCCTGTGGCTGATAGTGGGCCGACTTTCAAAAAATAGGGAAGAAGGGACCAGTCTCTGGTCCTGGCACAGTCCCTGACATGGGAAACAGGCAGGATTTTATTTAGAAATGACCAGAGGCAGGTTAGAGCCTCCACTGGCAATTCCTAAAACTTCCTGGACAGAGCCAGTCCTATGGAAATCCCAGTGAACGGCCTGTGGGGCAGGGAAATCATGAACAGCTGCCCCTGAGATAGAAGAGCCTCGCCATGTAAGAGGGAGGGTCTCCTTCCCAGGGAGGGGGGCTGGGGCAAAGAGGAAGGGGTGGGTGAAAGTAGAGATGAGGATGAGAGCAAACCAACACGGAATTTATTCACTGGAGCTGGCTTACTACCTAATTAATTCAGTCATTTCCAAAACAATTTTATTTATGTTCTGTTTACCACATCAAAAGTGTATGTGGGTGTGTATGTGAGGGGGGATCTTAAGATGCTAAAATAATACCCCAGGGCTTCTATTTTAATCAGTTTTTTTTTTTAAAAAAAAATATTAAAAGGGGTAAGGGGGATAGTTAAAAAGAAAAACTATCTTTTTTTTTTAAATATAATCTCTCCCAGCCATGAGAAAGAGAGCGAGAGAAAGCGAGGAAGAGAGAGAGAGAGAGAGAGAGAGAGAGAGAGAGAGAGAGAGAGAGAGAGAGACAGCCAAGCCCTCTCTGAGAGCCTTCCTGGCTGCTGAAAACCGAGCTTGTCAAAAAAAACAAATCCATAATGGCCCGAGGCTCCTCTCCAATCTATTTTCTGCTCAGCTGGTTTTAAATGAAGTTATTATGAGTCATTAAAACACCCGCAAGCCAGTGGAAGTCAGCCAATTACAATTTTAAATTTAGCCTGTTCTCTGCCCCATTCTCTTGTTTTCTTCCTTTGCCCACAGAATGCTGCTGCTGTTATTTTTTTTCCCTCCCTTCCTTTACCCAAAGTGGAAGAGACGGTTATGAAAATGCATACTATTGCACACCATGCAGAACCATTCATAGGAAACCCAAATTATTAAATTAAAAAACTGCAAACTGCTGCCCCCGCCAAAGTCAACCTGGAGTCTCAGCCTCGGTCCTCTGGATTCCTCGGAGGAACCTGCTCTGTTGGCCTGAAAGGTCAGAGGCTGTTTTGAAAATGAAAAGGTTCTTCACTGAGGTCTTGTTTAGGAACACTCCTATCCATCCATCAATCAGCTTGCTCCTGTAGGAATCCAAGGGGTGGGGGTGTGCCACCAACATCCGAAAATTAACAACCAACAATGAAGCCGAAGGTAACGCTGGCTCTGCAACCAAGCATGAATGTCGGTGGCAGTCACTAGATATTGTGAGCTCATTTTGTTTTTAAATCTTCAAGGTAATGGCCTGTGTGGGCCCATTACAGCAGAGGAACAATTTTGAGTATTTCATGTAAACACTTCGTCTCAATCTCCTTTTTTTCCCTCATACTTGTACACACAAACACATGTGCACACACTGATGAAAACACTGGGTTGTTACTGCAGGCCCTCCAAAGAGGAGCTATCTTCTTAACCAAACATCTGTCCAAGCCTACCCACCCCTAGCCTAGCCTAAACAAATCCATGAGCTCCACAGATCAGACTTGGCCCTCTCCAGGCACCTCCCATCACTTCCAGGTCCCCTCAGTCACACAGACACCCAAGACACACTCTACCTTAGCCAGACTTGGATTCTGCTTCAAAAGAACCATATCCACTGACTTAGGTAGAAAGATCACCAGGGTCAGGAGTGGATCTGAACACTGTTCCAAACCACAGTTAGTTAGGCTAGCAGTTACCCTGGCTATCTGTCTGTCTAAAGGCTTTAGGGCATGACAGAACTCAGGACCTACCTGCCAACAACCAGCAATGCGGGCTGAGAACAGAGCATGGGATAGATACTAAGAAGCTCGTAGGCTCCTATGACCAGTGATGGTTTACCAAAAAACAAGACTAGGCCCAAGTCCTGAAGACTAGAAACCAAAGGCCAACAGGTACAGCTGCCCTGTGAACTACAGGTTCTCAGCTGCCGATATCTGCTACCAGTTATTACATCTGGGCGGGGCGGGGGTGGAGGTGGGGCTTCAATCAGCTGCTCCTTGTGCTGGATCTAAAGAGGTCTGCTCCTCTAAATGGACTGGTATTGCAGCTTTTCTTTCTCAGGCACCTACCCCTTTCCTAGCAGATCCCAAACACTGAATACTCAGAACCCTTTCCTAAAGGAAGCACCCAAATCCATGTAAGCTTCAGGTCCCACCAAACCCAGAAGTTCCCTAGTAGTCCTTATGTATATATCATTACTGTGGTGTGTGTGTGTGTGTGTGTGTGTGTGTGTGTGTGTGTGTGTACACATAAAGGGACAATCTGTGAAGCAGGTCCTCTCCTACCTTTATGTGAGTTCCAGGAATTAATCTCAGGTCACCAGGCTTGTGCAGTAGGCACCTTTACCTACCGAGCCACCTCACTTTAATTATAGGATATTCATTGCTTCAGAAATAGCTGTTCAAGCTTTCTGAATGCCAAGCATTTTACCAGGTCATGGGTATAGGAGGCTTGTTGGCAAGGATTGTCTAGAGGCTTCCATGCTCCGGTAGGTAAACAGTGCATACCTGTGTGAGCATGGGGTCTGGTGATGGGATCCTGAGGAGTACTGTCCAATAAGGGCCTTACAAAACCTAACCCTGTTCTTCTATCTAACTCCACTTAAAAACAGTATATAAGAAGACACAGGAAGAACAGAAGCCAGGCCAGAGTGAACCCACTCTGGTCCCTTCAAGGTAAGGGAAGAGCACATGTAAGCTCCCATGTGCCTGGAGCTTTCTCGTCATGTGCTCAAGAGTCCACACTAGGCCTCTAGGCCAGAGTGATCTAAATTCCCCAGTCTCACTGCTGCCCAACTTCTCGACGAAGGAACACTGAGGGTGGTAACAAAGGAAACAGACAGACTAACAGACAGATGAGAGAAGACAGGCTAAGGAAGGCGGTGACGAAGACAGATGAAGACACAGGAAAGCAGACAAAAAACACACAGCAGTGTCAAGCAACGGCTGCCGCTGACACAGACGTGAGGACGGTGACAGAAAGACGAAGTAAGACAGGAGGAGACTGGGGGAAGTAGAAGCAGAGGAGAGAAGAGCTCCAAAATAAACACCTGCCCCTGCCGAGGGAGCACCGAGGGACAGCGGCAGCATGAGCATGATGGACACGGCAGGACAGTCTGCAAAGGCAGACCTGGACTCCACACCACACAAGCTCTATGTGGCTCAGGGACTCCGGGAACAGAGGCTAGAGGGAAAGACAGCCTGGGAGCCCACCCAGGGACTCACCTGTCAGAGGGCAATCTAGGGAGCCCAACAAAGGTATAAAGACTCTGAGAACAACAAATCATCATTGCTTTCAGGTCCATCCCATAAAAGCAGCCCCACCCTGCAGCCCCATTCTACTCCTGCTCAGACAAAATCTAGGGTTAGTAGAGGGGTCCAAAACCTAGGCGGGATGGAAGGAGCGAAGAAGAGAAGACTCCAATGAACAGCAGACAGACAGATGTCCCATTCTCTCCTCCAAGGCACCATTCCCTCCTAATAGGAACGTCACCACCTAGCTGTGCAAAGTCATGTTGCAGTGGGAAAGGGGGTGTGCCACCCTTTTGGGGATAGAAAGATCACTAAAAGAGAGCGAGAGTGAGAGACAGAAAGAGGGAGAGGGGATAAGGGATATTACATAATTTCCACTTTCTTTCTTCCACCCTTAAAGTCATGTTCTATCTGACAGGCTCCTCTCTGAGCAGGGAAAAATGACAAATCCAATCCAAAATTCAACAGCCTGTGTTCTGTTCGGAGAGCACACAGTGTACTGTACAGCCCATAAAACTCCAAACAGCCTCCAGACACTGCCGCAATCGTCCTCCATCAAAACACTTTGTCTTGCATACAAAAATAAGATACAACGCTGAACGGAATACAAAATCAGCCCATTACAGTACAGAGAGACTGCTACTTAGCAACGAGGGGGCTCTAAAGCCTCAATGCTCTACAGGAAGCAAAATCTGTCGAGCCTGTTGGGCAAATGATAAACATTAGCAGTATTAAAAAACACAAAAGCCATGTAAATGGATAGACATAATGTAGAAACGAATTTATAGAATAAATTGGGGTAGGGGGGCTTGTGGGGTGTGAGAAGAACCTGGGTGGGTTCCAGAGGAGTAGACAGAATGAGCTCCCCAGTTCTGTACAGTGCCATATGCAGATGTGTATGTACTGGGGGGTATATGAACCCCCTCTTCACACAGGTTATAGGTGAAGGGCTGGAAGAGAAGTGGCAGATAACACTGTTTAATACAATGACCTGCCAAGAATTTCCCCCAACTTTCTCAGTTCAATTAGCTTGAGGTGAAGCTTTGAAGGCTTTGGTATCTCAGAGTATGTACTCAGTGTCACTAAGGTGGGCAGATGTGAGGGATTTGTCTCCCTAGGACTAGCATGGCACCCTGAATGGCATATGACACTTGCTGTAAACAAACCCCCAGGCCAATAAAAGAAAAAAAAAATCCCACCCACCCAAACAACAAAACCAAAAACAGCCCATGTGGGCTGGAATAAGCAGTGTATTTCATCAGGTAAAGGGAAAAACACTCTGGCTAGGAATCAGCTGCAGGGTTTCGGATCCCAGCCAAAACAGGAGCTAAAAAGCAAAACCATATTCTTCTGCTCTCAGCTGAGGCTCCTGAGGCAGAAATGGGGAAGGGGCGGGGGTGGGGAGGGGGCTATAGGGAAGGGGGAGCGTGGTAGGGGGCAGGAAAGAAATGTATTTTTCATCAGCCAGTGTATAATTTATAAACAGCATTAAACAGTTTTTGTTTTCTTTCTCCTCTCTCCCGTGTAGGGGCTTGGACCGCAGTCAAGCCTGCATTAATTTCTGCTTTGGGTACAGTGTGTTCTTGGAGACGCATCTGCAAGCGATCATAAACTCTCTGGAATGCTGGCAGAACATCCAGCCCTGCCGGCAGGCCAGTGACGACACCGCTCTGGGAAAAAGTTCAGGAAGCTGGCCAACTTCAGAGGAGGGAGAGGAAGAGCGAGTGAAAAGTGTGTTCAAGAGAGAGACAGGAGAAAGTGCTTTCCCAGCTCTTTCCTCTCTGCTACCCCAGCGTCTGCACCTCTGAGTGGCTGCCCAGTGCCAACAGGAATGCTCAGTGGGTGGGCACCTCTCAAGACCAGGGGAGGGAGTTAAGAGCCCCCAAGGACAGGGTATTTCCAGGAGTCTCCAGCTTTACCCTGATAGCTGAGAGGAAAGTTGGTATCCTCTGGAGAGGAGACAGGGTAAGGGACTGGCTACAGACTCTCATGTGCCTAGCCAACTCCAAACTGTCATCCTGAGAAGCCATCTTTGAACTCTAAGGCAGCCTTTCTGATCACTGTGGGGACCCCTCATTTAGCAGTCACAGGGTCTTGCTAGCTGCCCTGCTTCCACTCCTCCTGTCTTTAAGAACCTTAAAGCCAAAAGCTAAGGGGGTGGGGAGAGTGGGGAGAGACGACGAAACCAGGTCAACTCACTGATCTTTGCCAGCTTGAATTCTTTTACCCCTGATCACAGGAGCCAAAGAAAACCAATCTTGCTTCTGCCCCTTCTAGTACTTTCACTTGCTCTATGGATGACTCAGGTCTCAGATAATATACCAGGGCTACCCCAAGCTCTTACTGGAATTGCAAAACACACTGCACCAAACCTTCATGCCTCTGCTGTGGCTCTGAGTATGGAGACAAGCCCAGTCGCAGAGGTGGGCTCTCGACCAGCATGGCTGGCAGCACCTAAGCACCAGCAAGAGCAAGCAGGGAACAAGTGTGTGGGGCATCCCCACCCTACCCTAGTGTAGAAGCTTGGGAGTCCACACTGCAGCCATCACCAATGAGGACTACCTGTCTTGACTATTGAGAGGGTCTCACTTGTACACTCTGAGCCAATCAATAGCCAAAGCTCAACAATTCCTTCTGAAGGGGAAAACTGTCACTCCCTTCTAATGTTAGTGGCTTTCCAGTGCTGGGGAGTTACAAATCATTTTGTTCCTCAAGGCCTTCCACAATCTTGTCTCGTCCCTGTTCTAGGCCCTTCCTCTGTCACTCTACCCATACTCTTCTCCAAACATACTGTTTGTCCTCACAGTCAGGCCTCCTGTGATCCCTTTGGAACACAGCTCTCACCTTCTATCTGGGGTCCACATCTTCTGAATCTCTCCAATACTTCTGTCTTGACACTTGGAACAATTCTTTCAGCATTCTTTTATAACCAACCTGGTGTCTCCTACTAGACCAAGTTCCTGGAGGGGAAGGATGCTCTGACATCCATCACTGTTAAATGCATACAACCTCACTCATAATTCATGCATCTTAAACATGCACTAGTCCCAAAAGTGAATGATACCCCAGAATGGGACCTGACCACCTAGACACTCAGACCCCCTCCTAGTATATAGCTGGGCCCAAAACAGAGCAAGTACTTGCAGTGTGTTTATAAGCCTTGGCTTGGCAAGTTCATATAAGTTTAATGGCAAGGCTTATAATGGGCAAGCTCAGGACCCACTGAGCCACAGCCTACAGTCTGTGGTCTGTCTGGCCCCACATCCCAGATGGAAATCACCTCTTTAGAAAAAGCAAAGGCAAAGAGTTGGGGACCCATAAATGCTTCCAGGCCTGATTCCCATGGGAACAAGGCAATATATGAGGCCTCAGAGTCATCCCTGGACAAGAATGGTGGTCTGGGGAGATACTCTTCTGCTCCCTGCCACAACCCAAATTTGTTAGGAACTTGAATGAAGTCATTGCTCTTCCCTCTGTGAGCCACACCCCTAATCCTCCAGCCCTTCTGATCCCTAAAACCATCTCTAAAATGCAGAACCCAGCTAGATCACTGATTAGTTAATGAGTCAGGTTGTTGGTGGTTAATTTAAACTTATTGTTATCATCAGGTATATCTCATAAACACTTGGGTAGTTAACGCATTCAAATCGGAATAAAAACTTCAATTAAACTGAACATTCACTACCACCACTTAGGGTCTTAAAAAACAACACAACTAAAAAAGAGAAAGTAAGAAAGGGGAGGGGAGAAATAGCAGCTTCTCCGAAGGGCCTCCTACAGGGCAAACTTCTAATTAAACAAATTGTCAATTTCAACACAATGAAAACTGATTTAAGAGTGTAAATTTAGTATTCTAGTCACTGCAAATAAGAGCTTGCCTTGTGGATCTCCTACAGGCTGATTTCATCCGATAGGGAGGTGCGGAGGAGAGGAAGGCGACAGGAGGGAAAGGAAAGATGTGGAAGGGGTAAGGCAGCCGACTGGGGTGCCTCCCTCCCTTATAGAAACAACATCATGGAATCCAGAGCATTCTCTGCTCTCTCCTCTAGCATCGCAGAAACTCTTGTTTTCACCCCACCCCTTCCAGATTAGAAAAAAAAAATAATCGAGTATGATGACAAACTTGGCTGAGCACTCACTGTACATACTGTACCCACAAGTCTGGCTCACAGCCAGACTTGGCTCAGGGCCAGGACTACAATAACAAACACAGGCTGTGCTAGCCAAGAGGGGGTGGGGCGGCCAGCACCAGCAAGAGGAGGAGGAAGGGAGAGGCAGCAGCTCGCTGGAGCAGAAGAGACACAGCCTGGATAAGCCTGGCAAGGGCAGAGCATGCCGAGGGAGCCGCCAGGACCCCTGCTCAGGCTGGGGTTCATTTCTTCACAGCATGTTCTTAAAAATACAAGGAAAATACAAAAACAGGTTCCCCAGGCCCTGGGCAACTATTTACCTTCCCAGCTCCAACCCTTTATCTTCTAAAAAAAAATGGGTCTGCACTATAAATCCCTAGGCTGGTCTCACTGTCTGCTTCTAGCACAGGGCCTTCAAACCAGAGAAGCAAGAAATATATGCTGCGTATAGTGTGTTCTAGCCCAGCCATGGTGTGTCTCAGAATAAATAAAGTTATTATTTATTTATGTTTATTTGTTTGTTTGTTTGTTTAAAGATGGGGTATCATGTAGCCCAGGCTGGCCTTGAATTTGCTGTGTAGCTACAACTGGCCTTGAACTCCTGAGTTCCTTCCCTCTACTTCCCAAGTGCTGGGTTTACAGGTAAAGGATCAACAAGATCAGCAAAAATGAATATCCTCTAAGGCAACAGAGTTCCCTTACCTGGTATAGGGGTTGCTAGAAGTCTGACCCCTCAGACCCAGCCCCTAGCCTGCAGGAAGCTCAGGTCTCTGCAGGGAGCAAGGGTTCAGGAAGCAGCCCAGCCTCCCTATGCTTTGGTGCTATTTGAATGAGGGATCTTCAAGGCAACAGGATGAAAAGGCAAAGATTGGAAGTCTCAGGCTCTGTAGGCTCTGAGTTGTGTGCTAGGGAGAATTAAAACAAAAATGGGGACTCTTCACCAAGTCCTCCTTCACAAGGGCATTGGCAAATGGATTTCAGGGGGCCAATCATATAATATAGTCAGCCTTCACTGGCCAATACATCAGCACTGAAATGGAAAACTAAGAAAGCACAGCCCACTTCCTGAAGCTTGTGAAGCATTCAGATAAGGCTACTAGACCCTGAAGTGGTGCCTCTGATAGGACCAAAGTGGACTTACCCAGGGACCCACCTCTTCCAAGGGATGCAAAGTCACTATCTTGTCCGAACTGGGGCCACCAAGCCCACCTAACAGAAAGAACTCAGCAGCTCTCAACCTACCTCAGCCACACCCACCAACACTGCAGACATGGTTTTTATAGCAGAGATGCCATGCCTGCTCCCACTGCCTGAAAGATCCAGGAGGTCCTGTGTGTCTCCATTCCATCAAGACCCTCAGCCATGAAAGGGTTTCTGCTACCAGTGAGACTAGCCAGGACCTTACAGTACTCTTGAGCAGCTCATCTAACTCCCATGCTATATTCATTTATTCAATAAGCATTTGCAGTCAACATATTAGACATAGCATAGACTCAATCCTGTGCCCTAGCACTTTAGTGTCTATAAGGACAAAGAAGGGAGATTATACTTACCAAGCACCTGCCCACGCAGTGGGAATAATGGGAAACAGGTTGTGTGAGCCTTACAAGTTCTCCGAATTCAAGTCAAACATTCCTGCTTTACAGACAAGGACGCAGACGGAGGCTCAGAAAGGCCAAGCCACCTTGTTGGGAGGTAGGTGACCAAGTTTCTTCTACTGCATTATCTTGCCTCTCAACAGGGGAAGATGAGGCTAGCCCAGACATAACAGGAACACAAGGAAGAAAGGGTTTGCTCAAAGACAGCATCGGATACAGAAACATGGGCACCAGAGGAAGTCATGATTACTTTTGACTACAAGTGGGGAATGACTAAAAGTGGTCTTATTTTGTAAAGGGTCTGGAAAAACCTGGAAAGGTGGGAGTAGTCCTCTGTCATGCAGACAGAATGGGATGAACAAAACAAAGCATTTGCTAAGCAAGGAGTGAGCGAAGTCACATGGGCTAAGCAGTAAAGTTTCAGTGGAGTACCACAAAGTTGCCAATGAGAACGTAGGCCATCATCCACACAGCAACTTGGAAGAAGAATAGTACACAGACAGCCCACCAGGCAGGAAGCATCTGACATGAGGTGATGAGGCATGCTCCAGGGTGATAGCTTCAGGGTAAGGAACAGGGAAGGAGGTCTAGCTAGGAGCCATGACATCTGTAAATCACCAACTGCAGGCCAGGGAACTTGCTATGGGGATATTTAGTATTCTGTCACCTAATTCTCAAAACAGAAAAAAGAAATCACTTCTATGTGGGGGCAGGACCTGCACTGACAGATACAGAGATGGAATGAATTTGGTCATCGTCACATAGTGTCTGTCACAGGAAGGGATGGATCACATGTTAAAGCCCCGAAAGACATGTTGCTCAGGCAATATGGCCAAAGCAGAGGCAGATATTGGTAGTCATTCACATAAGGAGAGCAAGACCAAAGAAGACAGACAGCCTGCATTTCTCCCCTAAAATATGAGTGCAAGGTTTAAAGGCAAAGCTATTAGAGGGAGAAGACTATGACCTGGCAGAGAGGTTACAGCATCTATAGTAAAAGGGAGGCTGTGCCCTCAGCTCAAAGGCTGCAGGGTCCGATCTGCAGGATCCTTCCTTGTACCCACAACTCCAGGCACAAAGGGCTTCTCCCACTTCCACACACCTCTTGGGGCAGAACAGTTTTGCCCAAACATGAGCAAAATTACTAGCAGCCACATAGTCAACCCCACTAGAATTGGATAAAATTAACTTGCAAAAGACAGCATGCTATAACTAGCTTTCAGTTCCAACCTTTCTATATCTATTTAATTAAAGGCTCTTGTATAATGTGAGCCCAATAGTCAGATTCATTAGACAGCGAGAACCTAATTCCACAACTGTTTCTGCTAATGAAACTGCAGTCTACTTTGGAAGGTAGATAGCACAGGGCATGGGTACAAGTGATGGCCTGGGAACCCCAGGGGAGAGCACAAGGATGGGTTTCTTTGATGGGTACACTCTCAGGGTGGCATTCCTGCTCCATGAAACTGGGAGGAGGATCCAAGGGACAAGGTGGACCAAAGCCCTAGCTAGCAGTGAAGACAATCAGACCATGGCCAGCTCCGGGTTGAGTAGGAAAATGGACAGGAGACAATTGTCTGTACCAACATGGGGCCAGTGGAGGAGGCCTTGCCTACCTGAATGAGCCAGTAAATGCATCCTCAGTCGCAAACTGTCCAGGAACCGTTTTCCACAGAGCTCACACCCATATGTCTTCATCCCACTGTGCAGCTTCCTGTAGAGGAGAAGAGAAAACAGGTTGCTACTGCTCCAAATGGACAGAGGGCAATCCCCTCCCCTCCCCCCACACCTGTAGGCATGCACAGCCATCCCCAGCAGCGGGAACAGGAGAAAGAGATAGAGGTACGGATAAGAGTCTCATCCCAGCCTGATTCTGGGACAGTCCCCATGTGCCCCTGTGTCCATTCCTAATCTTGTTCCTAGAAGTGCAGGGTACTTCTTATCACTTGAAACACTGGTACTCAGACTCGGTAATCAGATCTGAGTTCAGAGGGCTCACTAGCTAGCACATATCACAAATGGAGCCCTTCTTGTCTTTGTTTACCTCCAGGCACCACTAACTCAACCCTCACCCCCACCTTCCCTCATCCCCACTCCCCACCCCTGTCCACACACACACACACACACACACACACACACACACACACACACACTCAAGTGTGTGACTGACTTTAGCTCCTGCCTCCTGCCACCTGCTAGACTCAGAAGGTTGAACCAGTGTCTTGTCTTTCTCTCCATCCCCAATGTCCAGGACAGGTATTTTCCAAAGAAGCCTAAGAAGGAACAGAAGGAACAGGTTCTTTGGACATGGATGCTTCTACCTCAGTATCCAGGTGTCTTTGAGTCGCTGTAACCTACCTTCCACCCCCAACAGACAGAAGAATTTCCAGACACTGGATACTTTCAATCTAGAACAAGGTTCTTCAGCTTATTAATGTTCTTCCATGTGTGCCATCACATTCACCACCATTAAGATTCTATGCAGAGGCATGTTATTACCCTGGTAACAACTGATCACAGGCTCCAAGACAAGGCTACCTCTTAGCCTAACTCCTTGTTGGGGTCTTTCTGCCTAGACCCTTTGCAATGGGGCCGGTCAGCTGCAAGGAACCCATTGGACCAGCAAGTAGAGGGCTGAGTACTGGGGAGAGGGTCAGAGCTACTATGTGAGCTGGCTCCATATGCTGACTCTCCTCTCTACTGCACTCCTATTCTCTTAACCTCTGAGCCATCTCTCCAGTTGACACTCCTATTCTCAAGCCCCAATGGCCACTGCTGAATCTGGGATCTGGCTACACCTACCACAGTGTCTGTTCCTTCCCTATCACTAAGGACCAGGACAGAGAGTGGCAGCCAGAGACAGAATCCAAGGGCAGTGGGGCAGGTGGGACAACTCAGCTCTCCTAAGAGCCTGGACCACTTCTGGTCCAGAATAATCACGTGCTAAAACCACAGTGGGCTTTGGAGCTGATGGTGCCCGTGCTAGGGAAAACTGGGTAGTATATGCTCAGAATGGCAATGACTATATCACAATGTCATCCAACCACACACTGCTACTGACATACAGATCCCAGAACTATGCCAAAAATCATTCAGTGCTCCCCAGCATGCCATACAATAGGCCACCGTAGCATGAGGATAGCACCCGACACCATGTGTGCAGCCTTCCGATAGGGATCACAGACAGTTCTCTTTGTAGAACTCTTTCTCAATCACATTGTTCTGTTTGCTGCCTAACTCTTCCCCCTTGCCAAAGACAAATGATTTCCCAAGCACAAACACATAAACACACGCGGTCTCCCACAACACTGAAGGGCGCCCCACCCATCCCCCACGCGTTATCTCACTCTTGGCTGGGGCTGATCTATCCAAATTGAGAAAGAGTACAGAACATTTTAACTGAACATTCTTTACTCTGATTATATTTCACAATGTCAGGGTACTGGGGCATGTCCTAATAGTGGTGTTTGGGGCAAAGTATGTTTTTAAATAGGTACCTAGGAATGTCACACACACACACACAGAGAGAGAGAGAGAGAGAGAGAGAGAGAGAGAGAGAGAGAGAGAGAGAGAGAGAGAGAGAAGGAGAGAGGTCCGAGCCTTGTCCTTTGCCTGCGCATGATAAACATTTGCCTTTCTAAGAGATTATCTACACAGCACTGTCTCTTCAAGGGTGGATTCCCAGGTACTTTCCTAAAAGTTGACTACAAATTGGGTCCAGCTGATTTTCACCCTTGTTTGTGATTTGTTAGCTTTCAAGGACTTCCATGGCTGGAAGCCTGGGAGGGCAGACCCCATGTGGATTTGTTTCCCCAAAGAACTGTGGAATGGTATGTGTTCAGACATGGGGAGCACTCCCCACCAGCCTACACTCAAGGGTTCCAGAGCAAATCTCTCACCCTAAGGAACCCTCTTAAGTAACACCATTGCCTTTTCTCTGGATATGAGTAGATTTGCTCAGCAATTGCTGGAAGTGGCTTTTCTTCCTGTTGTCAACCAGACAACTGGCCCCTTGTGAAAGGTGATGGATGCCAGCCTGTTTCCTGCATAGGTGTAGCAGGGAACAGGAAGGAATGCCCAGGACATAAACACAAGACCCACACTCTCATCCTGACCCAGCCCTGGCTAGTTTACACTCACTATCATAAACTGCTGTCATAATCACTCGAAGTTTATTTTATTTTATTGAGGCAGGGTCTCACTATGAAGCCCTGACAAGCGTGTAACTTGATATGTAGGCCAGGCTGGCCTTGAACTCTCAAAGATTTGCCTGCCTCTGCCTTTCAAGTGCTGGGATTAAAAATGTGCGCCACCATGCCCAGCTATCAAATTCTTTCTCATTTGTAAAAGTATACAGCTTATTACCTAAAATTTTAGGTAGAGGTAAACTTTATTATCCAAACTCTCTAGCCATATCTTTTTGTTCAAGCTTCTAAGGGGTTCCTGTAAGGGACATTATTCTTTTCCTGGGCTATGAACTGCTTGTCACTGTGTATTGTGATGTACTATGACACCCAGGCCATCAGGCCATGATATAGCAAACAAAACTCTAGACTCAACCCAGCAATCTGTTCATTTTAAAATCTTCTAATCCAGAGGACCAGCATGTTCTATTTCTTTCCATGAAGAAACTTCTAGAATCATCAAGAGCCTTTTCTCAGGACAATTTCAGTCACAGTGAATTTTCTAGTCTTGGGTGATACTGGGGCTGTGTCTTGCCCAATTCTCAGGGGAAGCACACTGCCCTAAAACTGACCTACTAACTCAGTGCCCCAAACACGTTCCCAGGGACCAGCATGGCACCCGTGTGAGTCCACATGTAGCATGGACAAAGGTCATGGTTTACGGGCAGGGAGAGCCAGGCCAAGCGCACAGAGTTCAAACCAGAAAGAGGGCCAACCTCCCAGGCCTGCCTGGGACTTCAAGAGAGCCCTGTACAAAAAGTGTACTCATTTTTTAAAAATCGTAAAATGACTGTTTACACAGCAAGGAAGAACATCGGAAGCGGAGGATTCTCCCACTTGTAAGAGAACCCAAGTGGCAGAGAAGCCATGAGTGTATCTTACAGACCCAGCAACCAGCAGACTCTGGCACAGTCTTCAGAAGAGCCCCTATGGCAACACCATCCCAATTAACGCAAAATGACAACTCTGAATGAGGTCACTGTCAACCCTCTTTACCCACTGTCACCACTCTCTGCGGAGATTCAGACCAAATGTCCCGTTCAGCACACCTCCCCGGTCCTGCTCTGTCTTTTCACGAGGCCTCAGTTCTTACTTTCCTTTGTACTGCCTCCGATGATGATGGAGTTCCTGCACACCATTCTCCAAGAGGAAGCCACCATTTGAGAGTAACCTGGTTCTAGAGTGGATCCATCCACTCGATAGACTCTCAGTAGAGGATATGTTTCAAGTCCCTACCTGTTCTTGAAGAGTGGCCCCAAGTTCTTCCCTACCTTTTATGGTGACCCATCTCAGACAAACACCTGATCTGACTGGTCACTCACAGTGCAGGGAAGAGACTTTCACTTATGTCCCAGAAGCTAAAAAAGTGAATTCCTGATCATTTCTACCTATGGTCTCAAGAAAGCAGAATCCTGAGAAATTAGATCTAAGCAAATCTGAACCTTTTTAGCAACACAAGAGAAGAGAAGGACTCAGGACTCTTTTCCTTTTTCTCATCAGTTCTCTCACCATGCAACTCTCGCTAACAAAACCACTGTGGCCAGGTTGTCATTGGGATGTGTCTGTGCTCACTGAATCTGAAACTCATGAAGATTCTGGTTTGGGCTGAGAGTTGTTCAAAGACAGACACTATTTCTATCTTGCTTTTGCTTCGTAAGACCTGCTTAAAGTGACTGTTCAAGACTAAAGGAGCCCCTCTAGGTAAAGGAAGTATAGGGCACTCCTCAGCTTGTCCTAGAAATAGTCTGAGTGCAACAGCCACATCGGCAACTCTATTCCAGAACCAGACCTTATCTTGTAACTCCTGACATCCATACAAGGCAGGCCAATGGCAATTTCCTGGAATGATAAATGTTGAGCTTGAGGACAACCTCACACCTCCAGGATAGGCCTTCGTCAACCCAGCTCAAAAGGGCAGTACAAGAAAATAAATGGCAGCAAGAAGTGACTCTTCCTGGCCTCAGTCCCCAGAGATAGCTGGCCCTAACCTTAAGGGAGCTCTGCATACATGAATAGAAGTAATCCCCTTCCGTCCACTCAGTCAAGGACCAAGGAGGCAAGACTAGGAGAGGGGCCCATGGCATCACTAAGAGAAAAAGACCAGAAGCTCTGGCTTCTAGATTGGGGAATTGAGGGAGTTCAAGGCCCAGCATTGCCCATGCCTCCTGTCCTTTTATGCTCTGTATAGGGATAAATGGAAAAGACGGGACCTACCCAGAAGCAAGAAAAATTGAGAGAAAAGCTCTCAGTTCTAACAGCTCAAGGGCTGCACTCCCTGACTCTGCTAACAGAAAGCTGAAATGACCTGACCTGTGAGTTTTGTGGGAGACACCAGTACAGGGACCCGGGACCCGTTAACTGGGACAAGCCAATGGACCTTAAGGCTGTTCACCAGGCACTGCCTCCCTCCCTAGTTTGTTTTCTTTTTTTCACCTAGACACAGCCTATCTCTAGGTCACCAGTTTACCTTTAACTCCCTCTGTGACCCAAGCAAGCTTTGAACTTATTCTAATCCCTCTAGCGTCTCAGCCTCCAGAGCAGGTGGGATTACAGGCCTGCATCCCAAACCCTTCTAATCTCATGACCATGTATTGTAATTTCATTTTTGTTACTATGATAAAATACTCTGACAAGAAGCATATTGGGAGAGAAAATTGTTTATTTCCACTTATTCCAGGTGATAATCCATTATAGTGGGGAAGTCACCGAGGCAGAGGTTGGAAACAGCTGGTCACATCTACAGTAAAGAGCAGAGCTGGGAGAAACGAACCATGTATGCTCACTTACTTGCCTATGCTCAGTTTTACTTCTCTACTCTTAGGTAGTTCAGGCTCTTCTGACTAGAGGATGGTGCCATTCACTCAGAAGGGCCTTCTCACATAAATTAATATAGCCAAACAAGACATGCATACCAGTCAACCCAATGTAGATGATCCCTCACTGAGACTCTTTTTCCAGGTGACTAAAGGTTATGTCAAGTTGATATTTAAAGCTATACATCACACCACAGACTTGACCTACTCTGTGCTTCTTCAGAAGGAGACAAGAGCTTCTGTGAATAAAACCAGACCAAAGTCTAAACACATGCTCAAAAGCCTGCAGCCCACTAAAGCAACAACCTTCTAGAAGATCCTCTACTTATTCGGGAAGCCAGCCCCACGAAAACCCACTAGGCCTCTCTGGGAAGAGACTATGTCAACAAACACTGACACCTGGCCAATCTCCCTCTGTGGGAACAACATGAGCTAGGCCAAAGCCTCTAGACTCAAAAGAAATAGGTTTCCAGCTCAGCTGTAAAACCATCTGGCTGGGTTCACCTTTCTAAACAGAAACTAAACTGAGAGAGGAGACTTCAATATTGGGCTATCTTATTCTTATCTTCCTTAAAACTGTTGTGGTTAAAAAAAGAAAAGAAAAAAAAAAGGCCTAACTCTGAGGCCCATAAACCCTTATTTCAAGTGACATGGCAAAGGTCATGGTAGTCTAAGAAAGTGTTGATTCAAAGATGAGACCATTGGAGATTTCCTCCCCAAAGCCTGCTTGCAGGGAAATGAAGGCTACTTAGACTATCCAGTCCTGCGTCTTCTGCATGTTTGGTGCCTCCTTTTCCTTAGTTTGTTTTGTTTCTGATGCAATGTCTACCTATGTAACCCTGACTCACCTTGAACTCACTCTGCAGCCCAGGCTGGCCTCATTCCCAAGATTCCCCTGCCTCAGCCTCTCCAATGCTGGGATTACAGCATGTACCAACACACTCAACCTTCTACGGGATGGGATCTTCATGGAAAGGAAACCGCTGAATAGTGAGTGCTACCACAGGCCTCCATCCTAAACCAAAGTGAGCTCTTTACACAGTGACATTAGATCTTCTCAGAGAATGTCTCTTAATGCCACCAACAGCATCATATTCCAGGCTGGGCAGGTCATTAATCATACCTAGTGTCACTATGCTATATACATCATTCAAGACTAAGCTGTTTGTAAGCTCCTCAGGACTCCAAGCTTTTTAAGGACAGGATCATCCCTCCATCTCCACTGTCAACACCTTCAACACAGACTCAAGAAGATAGAGACACGGAAGAGGTGATATTTCTAGTGAGGTGGTCTCTAGCTGCTCTAAGACATAGGGACACACCTGGTCACTGCCATGTAGCCCCATGCACCTTCCTGGAGCTGAAGAACGAGTTTGAGCCTTAGGGAAAGAAAAAGGACAGTTCCCAATCTCAGCTAGGAACAGGTCACTTTCATTTTCTCAAGACAGAATGGAAATTGTCCTTTTATCCACTTCTTTTTAAAAATGTGTCGATTAGACAGTCATTTGACAAGCTTCAAATGCGTAGCTGATATTACTACAAATTATCCTTCTAGCAATATAGTTCGTGGCTCTCTGACTAGTCAATATTAATAAACATTACCCAATGTTTTTACAACACAATTTATTTTTTAATACAGATCTTTATGTATGCCATAAAGTAAATATACTAATAAAAGCCAAGGATTTCAATGAAGCAATTTAAAAAACAACAGAGCTAACAATGTCAGTTAACACCTCCCTGCTGCAGGTTTTGGGGGAGGGGGTGGATCTAGGGATGCAGAGGCCACAGAGGATGAGAAACAGATAGCCATTTTGGCTGGAGTCTTCGCAAGGGAAGGAGAAGGAACACCAAGCCACACTCATCCAGACAGGAGTTATGTGTTGATCTTCTACCAGGTTATATGCATCTGCAGGTTGGGTGTGGGAGACGTGGTTTTCATGCTAGGTCTTCGTGTAATCAGCAAACAACCTTGGCCAAACTTCTCTCTCTAGCCTCCGCTTTCGCATCTTTGCTGCCGATCAAGACTATTTTTTAGGTTTCTTGCTAGTCTGCTCCACAAGCTGTAAGGTGGTGGGGCTGATGCAGTCTACACTGTCCCCTTTGGGAAAGGTTAACACTACACTCATCCTCTCCATCTTTACCACTGAGCCCAGAACATAGAGAGGGTTCCATGTGATACATAATACATCTCATTAGCCGAAAAGGGAGTTTGAAGAGGAAAATGTAGGAGATGGAGAAACGTGCCTCTCCCCCCCCCCTCCATATATATCCACACACTTCAGTACAAGGAAAGCTACCTCTTTCCCAAGAAAGAAACCTTCCTGCTCTGTTAGGGGCCCTCAGAAAGAAAGCCATGCATACATCATTAGCCTGGGATCAAGTCCAATCTGACCCACAAATGAGTAGACGGGATAGTCCTATGCTTCAAAAAGCATCAGAGGGCTGGAAAGATGACTCTGTAGGTAAAATGCTTGCTATGCAAGCATCAGGACCCCCAAGTTCAGATCCCCAGCTCCTCCATGAAAGAGGGTTGTGCTCTTGTATATATGTGACCCTAGTATTGGGAAAGTGAAAAAGAAGGGCCCATCCCTAGAGATTCCGGGCAAAGGTCTAAGCAGTTGATGAGTTCTGGATTCAGTGAGACCCTGTTTTAAATGATAAAGTGGGGACTGAGAGTGGAAGACACCTAATGTCAGACATGTATGTGAAAAATAGGAAACACAAGAGCATTCTCTGTAGCCTAACCACACCACGTATACTAACTCCACATAAGATGGCTTCTGAGTACTGAAGCTGTGTCAGCAGCCAGGGGTGTCGGTTCACCGAACTATAGCACCTGGCAGACTGAAGCCCGACGATGCCAGTGAGTATGCAGGTGGCCTGTGCTACATAGTGAGGGAAGACCCTATCTCCAAAGAGAAAAATCAGGGTTGGCCAGGAGTGATGGCACACACATTCCTTTAATTCCAGCATTTGGGGGGTAGAGGCAGGTGGGTGTCTGAGTTCAAGGACAACCTGGGCTATGTAGGGAGTTCCAGTCAGTCAGGACTATATGAAAGCCTTTCTTAAGAAAAACAGAAAATAAACTTAAGGAAGAGATAGGGAAGCTGGGAGCAAGGGCAATATAGGAAATGACAAAGACCCATGCTGAGCCATCTCCCTGAGGAGGTTTTCTAAGATGGACCTTCGGGGCGTCTGAGCATTGGGTGGCCAGGGCTCCTGGCTGTTACATAACCAACCCCTTGTTTTAAAAATATCCAGTTCTCCAAAGTCATTTATTTCAAATATCTCTATCAACAAATTTCACCAAGAACAAAAGTTTTTCATTTGGGCTCTGGGCTGTGCGCTGATGGTATCACGCACAATCACGTACAGTCTCTTTCAACAAGGTCTTAGCATGCTTATCTGTGAAGTTGCTGGTAGCCAAATATGACTGAAATGTTCTATTTATGCTCACTGGATTAAGGAGATGTTGCAACACTGCACAAAAACCTGGCAGATGTAAGCAAGGTATTACAGCCAAGGCAGTTAAGATCTGAAGGCAGGGATCAATACACACGTTTGTAGTTTTTCTTTTAACAAAGCAGAAAAGGGGTGTGTGTGTGTGTGTGTGTGTGTGTGTGTGTGTGTGTGTGTGTGTGTGTGTTAAAGAGAACGAGAGAAAAGAAAAATAGTAAAAAGCTTCAAGATTTATAGCTTTCCTGAGCTTTTTCCAAACCCAAAACAGGGTACCATGATGCATACTAGATGATGTCAGCCCAGGGGAAACAGAAATAAATCCAAAGTGTTCTCTCCAGATCCTCACAGGCCCTATAAGGGAATCAGACTATGGTTATGGATGAGTAGGGGTTGATTTAAAAAAAAATTTCTCTCTGTCTCCCATGCAAGGTTTTTTCTCCTGCACAAATAGCCAGTTTCTAAGAAAACAGCTTTCAAAATTCTACATTTTTGTGATCTCCCCTTGTTGCCTGGGTTGATTATCGGGAATTGTTTCTTAGGATTCCACTTCAGTCAGGGAGTCAGAGAGTTACCTTTAAAGCCCAGGGACCTGCACAGAAACTTGGACCATTGGGGGGAAGAACAGAGGCCTCTTAAAGCCCCCGCAAGCCCATGCCTTTGGAATTAAACCACTCTGAAAACCCTTTTAATGTATATTGCCTCATTCTTCCCACTTTACTACACTGAAAATTAAATTACTTTCTATGAGGGTTCTGAGCTTAGGCTCTCCACATCCATTATGAACACCAGAGATGAGCCAGGTAGATTATCTGTATGGACATCAAATCACATTCAAATCACTGAAGGAAAATTATTGTCATTTTAATGAAGAAGGGCAGAAATCAGAGATTTTCACTTTTTTTTTCCTTCCAGGTTTTGAGCCTGAGGTTTTTTGTTTTGTTTTGTTTTGTTTTGAGACCAATTTTTACTTAAAAAACAAACAAAATACAAACCCTGGTTGTTCATCCCCATGCCCTTTCTTCTAAAACAATGAGGGAAACAAAAAACAATAACAAAACCCTTTAATCCTAGCACCCAGGAGGCAGAGGCAGAGGCAGGCTCATCTCTTGAGTTTGAGGCCAGACTGATCTATATAGAGAGGTGCAGGTGAGCTCTGGGGATGTATCCAATCAGAGAAAAAGAAAGCGAGAAAGGAAGTAAGGGAGGGAGGGATTAAGAAAACAGACACACACACACACACACACACACACACACAGACAGAGAGAGAGACATATAGAGGAAGATACACAGAGAGAGACAGAAAAGAAACAGTGAAGTCACCTCAAGTTGTATGATCCCAAATTGTATGATACCTCATTTCACATTGAAGGTGCTTCCTGAAAGTCACCAGCCAGAAAAGACACACTGGGAACCTGCCTAGGCTTCCCCACCTGAGTCAGACAGAAGCACAGAGAAACCTCAAGGCAGAGAGAACAAAGCCCCCTCCCCCAACACACACACACACACACACACACACACACACACACACACACACACACACACTCGCTTCCAGGCTCAGTCTCACAGGGGCTTCAGAACTGCCCCCCACCCCGGGAAGACATGCTGACTCCTCTCCTCCCCATGTCCACTCCGTCTGCATGAACCGTGTGCCTGCTCCCTTGTCAGCCAGACTGCACCTGAGCCACAGTCTGCCGGGGTAGCTTCCATGCTAACAGTGTTCCATTACTACACTTCCCTACTCTCCTTTCCACCACCTAACACAGCCTGCAGGTACACAATGGGCTCTTACTATTCTCCTCGCCTAGACTGTACGCTCCATCCAGGCAGAGCTATCTGGCAGGGTGCCTGGGACACAGTCAGTGGGTAGTTCTAAATAGAACTTTATTGAGATATTATCCACATACCCTACAATTTACCCTTTGAAAGTGTACCACTGAGAGGTTTGGTTTTAGTACATTCACAGAGTTATGCAACCATCACCACTATGTAATTCTAGAATATTTCCCCTACACTAACGCCTGCCTCATTCCTCCCTGCTCTAGCCCAGTCTCTAGCAACCACTAATCTACCTTCCTCTGTGGATTCACTTAATCTAAACATTTCATGGATACGGACATCATACAACACGGACCCCTTTAGATCCCATGTCTCTCACAGGACAGCACACTTCTTCAAGTTTCAGCCACAGTGTACCTGTGTTAGCTACCCCCATTCTTCCCTATTGTAGAATACGATGCTATTGTATGGCTATACCACACCCTGTGTGTCTGTCCATTCATCATCCACCTTGCGACTGTCACAGACACTGCTGCTATGAGCATCAGTACACAAGCCTTTACTGTGACCAAATGCCTTCACTTGTTTGGTATGTACCTAGGGATGGAATGGGGTGGGGGGGCATAGGGCATTATCCATGCTACCATGTTGGGGAACCACCACACTGCTTTGCAAAGCACTTGCACCGTTCTGCATTTTTATCAGCAATGCCTGCAGCTTCCAGCCACGCAATACAGTTTTAGACTAAATGAACAGAGTCCTGCGGTGAAGGTGGCAGAGAAGAGGGAAGAGTCCCACGTTCCTCAAGTACTCTAGTTCTCACCTGCTCAGAGAACAGGCCAGATGGTGGCTCCAGGGGAACCCAAGGAGTCACTTTAACTTCTTGTGGAGGTTTTTACTTTATGTCTATGTTTTATTTTGTGTTCTCTTACATGTATGTGTGTGCCCACTGCCTAGTGCCCACTGAGGTCAGAAAAGAGTAGCTGAATTTCCTGAAGCTGGAGTTACAGATGGTTGGGAGCTACCATGTGAGTGCTGGGAACTGAACCTGGGCTCTTAACTACTGAACCATCTCTCCAGCCCTGGAAAGAGGTTTTTTTTTTTTTTAAAGCATCAAATAGAAAAACAAATGAAGAAAATGAAAAAAAAAACACCAGATGGCTCAAATCAAGTACCACTTTCACATATATTATTTCAAACCCTTTCCCACATCCCAAGTCCAGACTCAATAATCTAATGATGCCATTCCTTAAACAGATTTAGCTTTAAAAAAATAGGAAAGGGATCCTGGCTCAAGTACAACCAACTTTGATTTGGTCAACAGAAAGAAGGTTGTCTGATTTCACAGCCCTGCTGTCTCAGCTGGGAGGTCTGCAAATAGACTTAATGCTTTAAAATGAAAATGCAGGGGCTGGGGGGTAACTTAGACGTCGGCCATTTGCTTAGCATGTGCAAGGTACTACGTCCAATCCCTGAATCATGGCCTACACACATGCACAGACATCTCACAAATATGCAGATGAAACAAAAAACACATTCCTGGCAAATCCTAAGAGAGGGGCCCACGGAGTGGGCAGCTGGACAAGCCACAAATGAAGTTGCCCTCTCTGCTTCAGCTTGCTTGAAGAGGCAGATGGCCCTGAGCAGGCAGCTCAGAGAACCGTACACAGGTCCTAAACTTCTTGTCTCCTTGTTCTCTCTCTGTAGAAGGCAACAGGTTCCCTTTCTGTACAGACTCCTTGCAAAGAACAAACAAACAAAGGCAGGGACCAAGCAAGGTCCTCTGCAAGCTGCAGGTAATTAAGACAGCCTGTAAATGCCCCAACAGAAAGCACATCAAAGAGCCAGTAATTCCAGCAATGGCCAGTCAAGACTGTGTGGTGTAAAAATTATGAGTTTTCCCAACGGGGAACTTTGTGTGAAAAGGACAGAGTTGGTGGCAAAGGCGGCGGGTGGGAGGGGGGTGAGTCACACAAAGGGGGGTTTACAATTGGTGTCCATGCTCAGGGTGCAGAAGACTATGTATATGCATATATATGTGAGCCAGAGAATGGAGACAACGTGTGTGTGTGTGTGTGTGTGTGTGTGTGTGTGTGTGTGTGAGAGAGAGAGAGAGGGGGGGGTGGAGGGGGAATTTGGGAGGGAAGAGGGAGGGAGGAGGGGGGAGAGAAGGGCACATTTATCAATACTGAGATGGTCCAAGCACATGGGCAGAGATAAAAGGAAAAATAAAATAAAGGCAACAAACATGCATCCTCTTCCCTGCTGGGCCTCGTGTTCAGGAGGAAAACACCAGGCAGATCGCATGCTCCTCTGCCTCCTGATAGCCTCCTCTGCCTCCTCTGAGGCAGCTCACAGGCCCAAGGAGCAGCTGTGGCCCAATCCAGGCTGCTCCTCCCTGCATCTGCCTGCAAAGCTTTCAGTCTCAGCATGGTTCTCACAAGCCCACAAGGTACTGAAGGCTGTTATCTTAAAATGGGATGGAGAAAAGAGATAGATTCTTAACTCTGTCCTGCCTACAGCCTGCCCTGGTACTCTGAGTTGAGATGGTGTGATACTGGGGCTCTGCTTTTTATGGCATATGACAGATCTGAAGATGTAGTTTAATAGCAGAACAAGGCCCTAAGTTCAATTTGTAGCACTGCAAATTAATAATAATAAACATAATATAGGAAACCCAGTGACATATGTCAGTAGTCACCTGTATGTCAACAGTATATCATGCATTAACAGAATAGTCACTGGGCACGGTGGCACATATTGTTAATCCTGGTACTCAGGCAGTAAAGGTAGGTGGCTCTCTGTGAGCTCAAAGTCAGTGTGGTTTGCATAGTAAATTCCAAGCCAGCCAGGGTTATACAGCGAGACCCTGTTTCAACAAACAAACAAATAAACAATGTCCTATTGTGGTAGTGTAATTCTCAAAGCCCCATTTCCCTCACCAGTGACCTGATGCCTTCAGAGGGCCATGTGGGTCAGTATCACTTTCTCTAGTGCCCCCCTTCCTAAAACCACATACCGTGGGTTGGCCCGTGTGTCTGTGGTTTCACGAAAAGGAAATTTCCACTTGTTTGTTTCTCTGTCTCTCCCTCTAAATGGACAACCCCAGAAGACAGCTTTGCCTTGTTTTTTCTGAATTACCAAGTCCAACAAAGGGCATGGAAATAATAGCTACTGAAAAGCTATGTTGTTGACTGGCTGGATGAGTGTTTGGTGGGTGCTGGTCACATGGTGGGTAATAATTCAGTCAGACCTGATTGGGGTGCAATGCCCACCAGCTCCTTCCTACCATCAGCCAACCAATCAAATATTCACCCTGCCACAGGCATCTCAAGCTTGAAGAGGGTGTTTGGGCGAAAGGCTGTGGTCACAACCTAGCAAAAATCCGAACCCCAGCTGGTGGCTTTATTTCCCCATAAACAACTTCCTCCCCGCATCCCTCTGAGCCCCACTCACTAACTCCTCGCTGACGTTGCTGGCTTTAAGCCCACCCATAAAAATGTCCTTTACTGTTTTTATTTAATGAGCTTTCATTTTTCTTTCCCCCTTTTTGTAAATGAGAAAGGAAAGCCCACCTCCTAATGGGGATGGGGAGAGGAAGCGAAGTGGAATCTCTTAAGTGGACCATCCCCCACCTCTGCCCCTCCCCATGCTTCTGTGCTGCCCCCCCCCATCACTACCCCTGCATCTTCTCTCTTCTTTCCATTCAAAACAAGATGCATGGATTTTGGACATTTGATTACTTTTAAGTATATATTTTTTCCCTCAAATAGACTGAATACAATGGTTAGAAAATGTGACAGAAAACTATTCTGAGCCATTTATTGCCTTAATACCCACCTTTGTCCAACAGGCAGTTTTGACAACAGCGATAAATTCCAAATTTATGTCAACAGAGCATATGTTGAACACCTCATTTCTGAGCTAAAGCGGCATGCTGCCCTATAAATCACCGTTCTGTTTGAAATGAAAGTAGATTACAGGCCTGTGTTATTGAGCAGTTAGAGCTATAGTCATATAAATCAGAACTTTTAACTCTAGGCAATCCGTTGTGCAATTAACTAAAGGGTACTTTGTCATTTCAAGGCTTGTGCACAGGCTTGGCAGGGCACAGAGCTATCGGGAAGGGGGTGGGAAGGGAAAAGTTTGCAGGCAACAAGAGGGCTATGGACTGCGGCCTCCACCCAACCCTGCCATCTTTTAACCTACTGCTACCCTGAAGAGCATGCTGAGACTGGACACTGGCAAAGACAAGCTTTGACTGGCATCTGCTGCAAAGGCAACATCACATGGCTTGTTTTTCTCCAAGGCACTTCTAGAAACCCCAGCACCTTTGCACTCACTGATGAAGCATTTTCTGGACACGACCCAGGTGTAGAACACAGTCTTCTGTGCTATGATGGCATAACTCCTTCAGAGAGAACTCACCTAGCATGTGTAAAGGCCTGGGTTGTTCCATCCAAAAGATCATAGAGGCTAGAGACACACAAGAGGTGATTAAAAAAATGCAAATAATAATATTTAGGTGGTATCAGTAGCAGAGAACCAAGAGAAACTTGTCCAACACACAGCTAAGTACTTACAATGGCCCTATTCTGTACATTTTGTGTTCCTTCCCATTCTGTCCTCAGAACAATCCTATGGGGCACAGACCATTTCTGTTTGTTTTGACAAGAAGGAAACAGAAACATAGGAAAAAACAACTGGCCCACAGCGGTGCAGACCATCAGGTGAGAGAGCCTGGTATGATTAATGGGCCATGGTAACTCTGGCGCTAGCCCTTCATTCACATCCCAGGTCTACAGTGGACTGGGATTCTCAGTTTGCTCACCGGTCAAAAGAGGCAGTAATGACATTACTCCACTCAGCTGTTGAAGACTTGCATGTGAACAAGCTCAGTGTGGAGAACACACGTAGTGTAAGTGAGTTCAAGAACAGAGAGACACCCATGTTCCCTGGCCAGTCTATAATGTAGTTCCAAGACAAAGACCTGGAAGAAACAGCTGAGAACAGGGAAAGTGACAGAAGGAATTCAAGGAGAAGTGGTGAAATGCCGATCTGTCCAAAAATATCCAACTATGTCCAAAATGTTATGGGGTTACAAACGAGGAACAGAGAAACTGCAGGCACTGTAGCTGAAGATGGAATAAGGACAGGGCAAAGCTGCATTTGTTTTTCCGTTTTTTGTTTTTGTTTTTGTTTTTTAAAAACATGGAATGGTTCTATTCACCTAGGCATTATCAAAAATGTAAAACCCTTGGGTGTCTAAGACTGCTGTTAGGATGAGAAAGTCAAGCTGGACAAGCATTTGGGAGACTGACCTGACTCATCCCAAGTGGTCTCATGGAAAAGTAGAACCAGAGTTAGTAACCTGAGCTAGATTAGGCAGAATCCTGGCAAAAGGATGAGGACTTTGTTCCCACTGCTACAGCTACTGAAGAGCTACCAACACCTTTCTTGGAACAATGGAGTTAGCTGGGAGCAGATGGCTCAGCGGGGGAAGGGACCACCGGAGCAGGGGACGAGATACCGGAGCAGGGGACGAGATGAAGTGCCCAAATTCTAGATCAAGAATGATAGTATTTCCAAAGATGGTCATTAGGTCAGCCTTCCAGAACAAGATAGCAACACAGGATGCTTCTAGGAGAAAAAGAGGAAGGGGACTGAAGCAAACTGCTCCTACTGCCTGGGAAAAGTCCATGGCTCCACAGGGTAGGAAACCCAAAGGAGAGTTGCTTCCCTTTGTTACCTCCATTCCATTAAACATGTCATCACCACCACAGGACACAGATGGCAGCAAGAATGAGCAGGGTAAAGCTTGTGGCATGTTACTTTAACCCCTTTAGCAGGTGAACTGGCTACCAATTCAATATGGCTGAGGAGCAAGGTTACTCAGAGCCCCCCCCCCCCCCCCCCCGTCTCTCTCAGAACCTATGAAGCTTGAGAATCCATTTGGCAATGTAAAAGATACAATGGAAACACAAGACAAGGAGCTGGATGAGTAAAGTACATCTGGAACAAGTCCAAGGGCAAGGCCTGAGGTCAAATCTCCAGCATTCACATAAAAGCCTTGTACCTGAAATCTTAGTGTTGGAGTTGGGGGGAGACAGGAGGATCCTGGGGGCTCACTGGTCATCCAGTCTAGCTGAACAGTGAGTTCAGTGAGAGACCCTGTCTCAAAACATAAGTAAAGAGTGACTGAGGGAAGAGTTTTGATGTCAATTTCAGGATTCCACATGTGCCTATACACATACAATCACACACACACTCACATACAAAAATACACACACACACACACACATAAGACAGGAAGGAGAGAAAACATTTTGGGGGAGGCATAAAGACACCATGTAAAATTGAAAATAATACTCACACACCTGTTCAGATGCCATGTCCTAATGACCACAAGACTCAGATTGAATAAAACAAACAAACAAAACCCTCAAAGGCCTCCTTGGGTAGACAGGCTCAAGACTGGTCTGAGCAGATACCAAGGATATAGCAGGTATTGCCCGAAGGCAGGGCATCACTCTTGGCCAAGGAGAAGTACCCTGGACACATGCCAACTTGAGCAGATTATAACACTGCAAAGTGGTACAAACAGTTCAAACTACAAAGCTGTAGGGAGAGACAGGCCTGGAAAGCAGAAAAAGGTGTGAAAGGAAGAGAGACACCGTGAGTGTGGTAGCTGAAGAGCACTGGTCTGACACGCTCTATAAGCTTCGATGCTAGCCTTCCCATCGTGACATATGGCCCTACAGAACATCTGGCCTTGGAGACCAGCCAGGCGTTTGCTCCTCCAACCTCCTCCACAGCCTCCCATTCATGAAGAACTGCATTTCTTGTAAGAATATTAAAGTGATGGGCCCTCCCTGCCAGTCACTCTGTGCTTGGCCATTTGCCAACATACTCAATCTTATTCTGTGGTTAGAACCTAACAAGTTAAAAAAAAATTGGCAGGAATGGGCACCCTCCCTAGAACCCCTGCCATACATGTGTGGACAAGTGAGCATCTCCCGCCCCCACACACCACCTCTTACCACCTGGCTGAGCAAACTGCTGGTCTCTGAGGGGGAAAGAAGGAAACCTCGTGGAGATGGTTGTTTAATATCTGAGAAGTGGGGGAGCAGATGAAGTAAGCAAGTTCCATTTAGAGAATCATTAAGGAACTATTATAGTAAAATTAGGCTTTCCCGTTTCCAAAGAAAGCTGAAATGAGCACGTGAACAAGCCAGTGGCTTCACAGAGGAAGAAGCAGGACAGACGTACAATAAAAATAATAACCAGGAGGACAGAGGAAACCAAAAAGTACTAAGGAATCAGAAGCTATCCCTTCTTTTTCAGGAATGGAGAGTTATCTTGACCAGTCAGCAACAGAAGACCATGAATCAAAAACACCAGCCCAGAGTCTGGAGAGATGGCTTAATGGGTAAGAGTGTTTGTCGCTTTTCCAGAGGGCTGGGTTTTATCCCAGCACTCACATGAGGCAGCTCACAACAACTTGTAACTCCAGTCCTCAGGATTCTGACAGTCCCTTCTGGTTTCTCAAGGTACCTGCATGTGTGTATGAAAAGAAACATGAACACATGTATACTCTCTCTCTCTCTCTCACACACACACACACACACACACACACACACACACACACACACACACACACACACAGTTTTTGTTAAGTGTCAGCCTAGACTGTTCTCCATTGGTACTTGGAGTGTGATCTTCCATGTTTTGCAACTTCTCCACTTCTACACACTCATCAATGTCTTATGTTGCACATGTTATAAGTCCTTACAGAATCACTTCCGGAAGAGGAAGAGGCTGGCATCTGCCTCTTTTTTTGAGATTAAGACTGGCCTGGGACAGTGAGAAGCTAGTGAGGATGCACGCACAGCTCTCTAAAAAGAGTAAGAAATGGTCTTTCTGTTCATTCAAGCTTACCATCTAATAATGCAAGGCATATGGCCAGTCACAGTGAAGAGCTTCAGAATCTGTGAGATAGTGGCTGTGGCTGCTAAGTCCACAATCAAATAGGAAATGCAAGGCATTGTGTATCAAATACTTAAAAAGAAAATAGGGCGTGCTGGTAATACAACAGAAACAAGGGAGAAGCGACAAGAAAAGGGAGATACAAGGCTTAAGGCTGCACGGAGAGTACCAGAAGTTTTGCCTGGAAGCTCCAAGCAACTTATGCAAAAAATAGCCTGTTTTCTATATGTAACGATTATTGCCATCTGGGGTCACACCCACCTCCAAACCTCTATCCATCCTTTTCTCAGCTCTTATATCCTTCCTTGGCCTCTGTTGCAAAATTCTAAAGTCTACCAAGACTAAAATAGTAAATCCTACCCACTTCTTACTCACACGGTCTGCCCCCCTACTCCCACAGTTACCTGGTCCTAAGAGCCACCTCCTGCCCTCCCACACCGTTTTTCTCTCTTCCTTAGGAGCATAGGACCGAGGAATGGTGCCAGCCAACAGCTGTCATGCATCCTTTTATCCTGGTCCCTTCAGGGGCTCTTCGTGCTCAACAGACCACACTTTGCTTGCTACCTTCTTCATGAACCTACCTGAAGAACCACACCTGCCTAAATGGTCCTTTTTCTACCTCCCGCCAGTGCAGAGAGGAACACTGACTACATTCATCACCAGGACAAGATGATATGTTCGTAGAAGCTGAGCGGCACCTCACCCCCACTGTTTCGTGTTTCCTGAGGCCAGGTGGGAAACCCCAGCAAGGACTCAGAACACAGTCCTCCAATGCCAGTGCTTGCTTTCTGCTCCTCAGAACCTGCCCTGTTCTCTCTGACCAAGGAGAGGGACATAGTCAACTCAGTGAAACAAAGTAACAGTGGGCAGGGAGCAATGTCTCCCTTCCAAGAGACACAATCTTAACTCACACCATCTTTACCTCGTTGGAAGCCTCCAAGCCTCTTTTCACAAGCAAGCTGGAAGGATTGAGAGGCCTGGAAATCCTCCAGTCTCATCATATAAATACTTAATTACCATCTCAACTTCCTCTTTGTGTCACTTCTGTGTCTCCAACAAGCATCCCACCAAGTTCCTCCCCAGTGAGGCCGAGAAATGTAAAGAACCATAGGCAGACTCTTCATCTCTCTAGTGTGCTCTCCATCCCCTTGTTTTCCATCTTGAGGGTTCTTCCTCTAAAAAGCTGGGAAGAAGGGGCCAGAAGCATAGTGATGTCTTTAATGGCTGCTAGCAGTGACCTTAATGTATTAGGTTGAGCTTCTCTTTTGGTGGTCAGATGACAGTAACTGACTTCAAAGGTAAAGCTTGGTATTTTCCAGAACAATGTACACCAAGGAATTTCCTCGATGCAGGAAATAAGAAGAAACAACCTCCAAACCCTTAGATCAGACAACCTAAAGGTTCTTCTAGGCACTACAGAGTATACAAACTCAAGTATCCAGACAGATCTCTTTTCAAATGTATTGTATAACCTCCAGAAAAGAAATTCCATATAGAACAAGTAAGAGAGGCAGAGATGATTCTGGATACCTCTTTCCAAGCAGAGAAGACTGGCAGAAAACGCTGATGGGCACCTAGCAGTGATGCGAACTCCACCTGCAAGCCAACCTGGTACTGGCCAGTACACCCAGGGCCAGAAGGATTGGGTAGCACTGATGAGTAACCCACCCTGCCTCTAGCTTAGGGCATTTATTAGGACTGCAAACTACATCCCGCTTGTTTTACAAATGGGGTCATTCACCTAGAGAACCAGACACCTCTGTGAGGTGGGGCTCTGGTGATTCTGAAAAGGAAGCAGAGACGGATGTATGGGCAGTGATTTTGATTTTGGCGAGATTTGGAAGGTTCCCAGCCCTGTGAGTAGCTGCACTATAAAAAGAGTCAGACACTAAGTATTTCCTTTCCCATAAAATATTCATGGCCGCGTGGAAGAGCCAAGAAGCCGAAAACCTCAAGCATTTCTAACTTTGTACTGCAGTAACAACGGCGTTTTATAAGAACCTTCTGACTTGTACTTGTACCCAGCTATAAATACTCTTCCATCAAGAGAAAGGGCAGGAGACACATCCACCCTGGGTCTACAACACACCAAGGAAGACCCCAGCTATGCCTCCAATTCTCTTAAGCATGGCAGTTAGCTAATAGCAGGTAGGTGACCCAAGACAGGCAACAGCAGCAGGAGTGGTTGAGGAGCAGCTCTTGCACCTCTCAAGAACAATGCCTGTTTTGCATCCTGGTGTCTGTCCCTCATAGCAATCAAGCATTGTTCAGAGTGCTTGATATATGCACAGCTCTGGGCAACTTAACAGTGTTTTTCTGTTCTTCAATTGAGAAAGCTAGTCTGCAGAGGGTCTAGAGAGTATCCCTGGGTCCTCATGAGGCTTAGCAAGGGTGAGAAATTTGCACAAGGTCACATAGCCAGAAGGCTGCAAAGCCAGGTCAGAGTCCCATCCCTGAGTCTACCAATAGCCCTCTCTCCCTTTTGGTCCTGTTGGCAGAAACCAGAAGGCAAGACAAGACGAGAAAATACAACACGGGAGACAAGCCACACTTCCGCAACAGAATGATTGTCCTTTGAAAGAGGTTTGGAAAACCAACCTTACGGGGGCATTTTCTTTCCCTTTTCAGTGCATATGAAACAATGAGGCCCTTCCAGAGGTCACCATGACAGATGGTTGGCACACAGAATAAAAAACAGGACACTCTGTCTCTTAACTATCTTACTTGTGTTCACCAGAAGCTCAGACGGACATACCGACTTCACTTCTCTTTTACAGCATGCAGAAGGGCAGCGGAGAAGATCAATAAAACAATATTCAAGGGTTCTAGAACATTCCATGCTGAAGCTTCACTTGTGATTGCATCCCAAAGTAAAGGCTTTCCCTTTACTCCAAAAGAGGAGGTCCTTTATTTTTCCTAGCCCTCACCTCAGCTAGTGAGGTTCTACTTAAATAGATGGAGCACATGGGAATCAGTAACTTCCAATGACATCGTCCAACAAATGATCAAAGCACACAAAATCTCCACCTTGGTTCTCTCACCTATTTGTCTCACCAAGACCAAAGCATTCTGCCAAGGACTCACATCAGGCAGGTCAAGACGCAATGCCAGGTCTACATACATTAAAGATGTTTTACACACAGTCCAAACTGCCTCTGACACAGTCAGTCCCATGTGCCTGGCATCGCTGCAAAGTTCTATCAGAAGCCTCTGAAAAATCTGGTATAAGTTGCAAAGAAAACAAGGGTGCACTATGTCCCCTTGTGAGACCATGAGCTCTTAAAGTGCAACTTAAAGCTCATGTGATCTTTGTGGTTTTGAATAGTCCTACATGAGTCAATGAATTTGGGCATTCACGGTGGGGGGGGGCGGCCATCTGGGGATAGGCCTGCTGATCTGCACACTGGCAGGCTTCCTTGTTTGTTCTCTAGAACAATAAATGCCAGTGAATTAGGAACTTCAATTATGTCAGAGCATTTCCAACACCTGACTCAAGAAAAACTAGGCCTGTGGGGGAGAAAAATTATTTTTACATGTAAGAATTTAATACAAACTTTTGAACAAGAACAACAACAAGAAAATATTTAAAACCCTGTCTCAGAGCAAGGATTCTCCATCCCAGCTCTGCTGTCATTTTGGACCAAGGACATTTTTATAGTGGATGGGAGAAAAGGAGTGTGGAGACTGTGAGTAGAGAAATAGCCCCAGCCCTACCCAGTATATTCCAGCAACAACTCTCCTACATAAATTGTGGCAACCAAAACTGTCTCCAGATTTTGCTAAATGCACTCTTGAGCATGAAGCCATCCCTGGCTGAGAACTACCAGCTCTATGCTTTCCGGTGCCATTATGCAATGTCTGAGAACCAAGATGTTCATCTGGAGTGCCACAAGACCACGGATGTCACAGCACTCAACAAGTTTGCCTCTTGGTACTTACAAAAGCAGGGGACAGGCTACTCCATAGTGCAAGGACTTTCAGCAGAACTCATAACCAAAAAGGTTTTCTAGTTGGGCTTTTCTAGTTAGCTAGAAAATGCAAAGGATTACCACAAGTATTTCAACTGTGAGCACAGACAGGCACACAGGAGCACGAGATGCCACACCCCCTACTCTATCAGCTGAGCTGTTGCTGATAGCGGCTATGCAGAGCTGGGGAAGCGATGACAGAGAAGGGGAAATAAAGCTTTGATCCTGCCTTGACGTTGTTCTTTCGGTTGTCCATTGCTCTGTAATTAAAGCCACCAAGGCAAGAAACCATTGTCACATTCACATCCCGTAAACAGGGCACATATAGGTCTGTATGTGCGTGTAGCTGCAAGCACACATTCCAATGCACATCCAGCCATCACTGTTGACACATCATGAATTATACACATTCCCTTAGGGCAGAGCATCAGTCCTAAATTCACAAGTGCCACATCTCAACTAGCCTGAAAAGGGAAAGCAGAAATGACCGGGGGAAGTGCCAGCACTTCTCCCCAACCCAGACCCCTCCATGCTGCTGGGTGCATATGGCCGTCAATATTTAACCTGATAGTTTCCTAGGTCTCTCTAACAGTAAAGCAGCCGAATCTTGGAGATGCTATTTCTCCCCAAGCCTGGGTCGTGGAACATAGATTTGGTATATTTCTCTCTCTTGGGTCAGGCTACATACCTTTACAACCTTGGCACTTTGCTCCCTTTAAGAGTAAACCCACAGAGCATAACAGCCTCTCCCTGGTGCTAACAAGCAGAAAGTTTTCTTGGGTGAAAAGAAAACAAAGCCTGCTCCTCCCCAGGCGTCCCTACCAGTCTCTAGGACTGTCATTACAAGATGCTTGTTTTCCACATACACACACCTTGCTGGTCCAAGGAAATCAATATGAAAATCAATTCATGCACTGATATATTTTATCAAGATCCATGTGGCCATGCCACATTTCATTACAGTGCGGCACTCGAGGAAGCCAAGGTCACGGGATGGAAAGCGGGATTCGGGAGCTAGGGAGGGGGAGCGGCCCATATTCCGCACTGGCTGCAAATAGAAAAATGAATGAAATAGGCACAGAGATAGAAAAGGGAGCCTAGGGATGCAACAATTACTGTATGTAGGAGGCGCGGCACCGCTCCAGCTTGCCAGCTTGTTTAAATGTGAAATAGCTAAGAGATTTAAAATGCTAAGTATTCTCCTTCTTGACCGTGACAAACCAAAAATGGTTTCCACTACCGTGCCGGGTAGTAGAATAGAAAACATTTCTGAGCAGGAGATGAAAATGGGGGGGGGGGCAAGAAATGAGGCAGGGAGTGGAGAGCAACAGAGGCCAGATAGTGTGTGGGCATGAAGGCCAAGAGAAAGAAGGAAAGGGAGTGAATGGGCGAGGCAAGGAGCGTGTGCTGAGAGCCAGCACCAGGCAGGAAGCGAACAGAAATTTCAAGAAGGCTTGGGAAGGAAAATTATGATATCTACATGGCTGCAGAGGGGCATATTTTTAGTAAATTTGAAAGTGATTTGCCACGCATGGCACCACCCTACTCGGGAGGGCTCTCCTCCAGCTCCCGTGGCTGCGCCACGGATCAAATGTACTCAGTAATTGCAGAGTCACTGCTACCCTCTCACCTCTAAACAGAGTAGATTAAAATAGCACGAACAGCTATAATAATGGGTTTAGGATTCAGCTTTTTACAGCCAGGGGAAAAAATGCTTATGGAAATAAGGATTTTGCTGATTATTTTTCAAATGAAGAAAGGGAGAGGAAAATAGGCTCAGGAAGAAAAGGACAAAACTATACTGGGGTCTGAGTGGGCTACTGAACATTGCCCACTCAGACGGAGGTTACAATAAAGGGATGCCCCCTGCAGCCAAGGTTCCAGACATCTAGATACACCCAGAGATGTGACCTGCTCCCACATGGAAGCCAATTTCCCCGTCCCTTCTTGTTCTATAGACTGAAGGCATTATGTATGTTGCCCGTTTGCAGTCTGTTCCCTGTCTCCACCCCAGTCTTCTCCAGTGTCCCAAGAGGAGAATCTACCAAAAGCGAATGGCATACGGAAAGAGGAATTGGTTACAGGCACATGGCCACTTCAGGGAAAGGTAAATTGACTGAAATAACTCACGCCCATTCCAAACTAGCCTAGGCCCTCCATAGCCAGAATTAAGACTCAACACAGCTCTGTCTTTGAGAACTTTAATTTCACTTAGAAAGATCACAATGGAGCCAGAAAGATGACTCAGTGGTTAAGAGAACTTGCTGATCTCCGGAGGACCAGGGTTCATTTTCCAGCACCCACAAGATGGCTTGCAACTATCTGTAAGCCTAGTTTCATATGATCTGATACTCCTTCGGCCTCTGAAGGCATGACCCATACATGTACACACACTTAAACCCAGCATGGACGACAGAGCAGGAAACATCCTCCTGCCCCATTGTGACCACAAGGATGGTACACTCTTTCCAGAACCATGACCGCTCTCTTCACCCTTCTCACGGCTACTAAAGGCCAAGCTGTGCATGCCTCTGCCTCAAGCTGGGAGAGGTTCCCCTGAAAAGTTGCTTCCAGATGCTCAGGCAGGAGTGGGAAAGGTACATAAAAAGCTAGTGCCTATGTCTGAGGGCCTACCCTTCCAAACATCTACAGATCCCAGGTTTTCCCAAAGCAGTTCTCATGGTTTCTCACACCTCACAGGAGCAGTCGGATGGGACAAAGACAACAGGGGACTCAAGGTCCCAGAAAATAGTTGTTCAATACCTAGCTGACCAAGAAAGGCTAAAAGCCAGGCAAGTCATCCCTCCTGCTGAGGAACCCCACTCCCACTGCCAGCCAGGTCCTCAGGAATTCACCCACACCATTAATGATGTGTCTGGGGGCCAGGAAGAGGGAGGAAGACTTCCCTACACTCAGGACCCAGACCCTCAATGTATTTATTAACCTACTTTTCTCATTTCTACGACAAACTACCTAACAAGAGCAACTTGAGTTTATTTTGGCTCACAATCTGAGGGTGCAGTCCATCACTCAGGGAAGGCACAGCAGCAGGAATATGAAGTAGCAGCTGTGTGGCATCCACAGTCAGAAAGCAGAGAGAGATGAATGCTGGTGCTAGCTCACGCCTTCCTTTTTATTCAGCCTGGGACCCCAACCCATATATATATGACCACCCTAAAGGGTTGGTGTTCCATCCCAATTAACGTAATCTAGAAACTCCCTCAGACACACACAGAGGGTTGTCTCTGGTGATTCTAGAGCTTGTCAAGTCGGCGACCAAGAGTAACCCACTTGCCATGTAGGAACACTGACTGCAACATTATACAACCCACCTCGGTCATGTATGCTTACCCATATTCTCCCGGACACAAGAGTAACACCATAATCTTTCCCAAAACCCTACACCCCGATTGCTAAGAGCACATGACTCCTGCAGGGAGTATCAGAAGTGTGTGGGCTCGCCAAGTGTGTAGAGGCTTCAGAACTCATCAATGTCAGAGTAAGCCCATCCCTGAGCCCTCAGCCACCCAAGTAGCCCTATTAAAAACCCCATTCTGAGACCCTCTCCCAATCTTTCCTCTTCTGGCTCTTGGTACCTCTAGTCAGGAGCCTGGCCTCCAGTGGTCCCCCCTCCCCAGTCCCTGCCCCTGCCACACCTGGACAGCAAAGCACCATAAATGGCAAAAGAAGCAGACTGTGTGTGAGTGCCTGAATGCATGTGTGCCTGTTTTCTTTGGTGCTGGGGATTAAACATCAGGACCTTGTGTGGGCTGGGCAAGTGCTCTTTCACTGAGCCACACCTTCAATCAAAAAGCAACCATTTCATAGGTGTATGCATGTTTGTGTTTATGAGAGTGGGAATATGCAGGGGCCAAACAGGGATGGTGGTCCTGTAGCTTCATGTTATAATTATCTAAGAGGTTTATTTAACTTCAGGGATTCAGATTCCAGTCCATCCAAGCAGGCAGAGAGTTTTATACATGGATCCCTTGGGATTCTGATGCTGGTGGCTGAGTAGGTGACCTTGGGTTTTAATCTGTGGGTTGCTGTGACACAGGGTGAGTATATAAATGAGGCTTCCCATCAAAGAAGCCACACAGAACAGTGCACTCATCCAGGGGTTTGAACACTCATCCACTACTCCTGTCTTTACCCTGAGGTGAAGATACACTACTAGTACCAGACTCTGTGACTCAAGGGAGCAGACCTAGTCCTCTACAGGTAGAATGTTAACCTCAGGTCACAAGACAGGGCCGAGGAGCCACATTCCCCTAGGCCCTGCTTGATGAAGGAAAAAAGACAAGGTCCCGACCCTAAGAGACTCCTAACCTGCTGGGGAAGTCAAGGCCGTTGCACCTCAAACCACTGGGAACCACGAATGGTTTCCTGGATACTTCCAGGGAAGGACAATATTGTGACCAGAAGTTAAGAATGTAAAGATGAGAACATTCATTTGCTCACTGAATCTTCAGACCACAAGCAGTCATCTGACACGGGGCTCTAACTGCACTTAAGGACACAAAGAACCTCACTTTCAACAGGTGTCATATCTGACCTGACTCAGCCAGGCTCTCATCTAGCCATGGTCACAGCAGCCCAGGTCCCCCGAACCCACCCCTGGATGAAGTCAATGCCAGGCCACTCCCAACAGCCACACTCCGACCCTTCCCAAAGGCTCCTTCCCCACTGAGCTCAGCTCCTTACAAAACACCACACATCCTGGGACCAAGCCAGGGACAGTGAAACCAAGAGAAGGGAGTTCTCAAAGTCCTGTTCTGTGGTTGCCTCCCCCTAGCCCCCCTTCCCCCCACCCCCTGCCCAACATACATTTTTATTGAGGGAATGGGGCAACTTCCTCATAGCTGCCAACACGCTGCTTAGTTCCTCCTGTTTCCTCTTGGCAGGGGTGTGTGTGCCCGTCGTCTCTTTGATGAGCTTGAGCACCCACTTGTCCTTGGACATCTTGAGCAGCTCCTTGGCACACTGCTCATAGGGAGCACAATCCCGCATGGTGTGTCTGGTGAGGTGCCTGAGGTGCTAGCTGTGTCTCCGATGTGCTTCAACACCTTGTTGAGGTCTACAGCCATGGGGTAGCTCAGGGCTGTGGCTGCTGCATTCTGATGGCAGCAGCCACAGGAAGGTTTGGTTTGGTTTTTTGGTGTTTTTATTTATTTTTTTTTCCAAACAGGGTTTCTCTTTGTAGCCCTGGATGTTCTGAAACTCACTTTGGAAAACCAGGCATTGCCTTCAACTCAAGAGATCCTGCCTGCCACTGCCTCCCCAGTGCTGGGATTAAAGGCATGCTCCACACTCAGCTTTGTGGTTCCCTCTAAAAATATTTCAAAACAGAGCACAAGGTATGCCTCATTTTAATGGTGATTGAATTTGATCATTTAATTCACATGGGGCAGAGGTGCCTTAGATAAAAGCCACAGCCATTCCTAGGCAAAGACACTACATTGCAATGAGAGGTTCAGAGCCAGGAGGATCATCAACATGGCAGTCTCCATGTGTACCTTGTTCCAAGCCATCCATCTAAGAGCACAAGCTTAGTGGACAGATGACAAAAGACTGGATTTCCAGGGTACTCAGGTCCTCCTCTTGTATAATAAGGAAGCATCTGTTCCAAGAGTTGAGGTACACAAATGCAAGTCTCTCCGGAAGTCAGGGGGTGGCTCCTTCACCTCTCCTCAGGAAGGGCTGATCTGCTTCTCTGGTTCCCCCCTGTTGCCACCACATGAGAAAACAGATCTCTCTGTGGGTTGACTCCCTATATGGGGCCATGTCTGAACCTAGCTCTCCTAAGCAGAGACTCTGAAGCCTGCAGACCACCCCTATAACCAACACACCTTGGCCCTACTGCCAGCCCAGGCTCTGCCCTCAAAGACAAGTCACAAGCCTCCAAACCTGCAAGGTAAAAACAGACAGCACAGCCTACCTCCTACTGGGAAGGGCTAACTTATAGCTACATGAGACTAAAAAGAAGTCAGTGAACAAGTTTTGTTCAGTATCGGCATGTCCCAATTTGATAGAGGGAATATGGAGACACTCTGGATTTTTCCTGGAACTCTCCTGTTGTCCTGAAATTATTTCATAAAAATGAAACACACATTGGTTACCTTACAGAGGGACTGGGATGGACGAAGACAGGAGCTATTGTTAATTCTTTAGGCATTTGTTTGTATTGCTTCTCAAAATGGGTGTTGCTATGATCATCAGGTGCAACTACTGGAAAACAGGTAGACAGAGAAAAATGAAGGAACTGGGATTCATCTGACTCAGATGA
The DNA here is from genome assembly GCF_943737965.1 of Phodopus roborovskii. Lineage (NCBI taxonomy): Eukaryota > Metazoa > Chordata > Mammalia > Rodentia > Cricetidae > Phodopus > Phodopus roborovskii. The sequence goes on from NW_026126517.1 coordinate 26,011,180, forward strand.
AAAGGCCAGGCCCAATAAGCACTCACCCTGGGTCCCCTTCCTTCAGAGAGCAAGCTGAGCCTGCACATGGCTCCCCAGCTGCAATGCAGGTCCCTGAGGTTCCAAAAAGCCTTCTGTCCCTGATGACTCTCCTATGCAGTACCTCCAGTAGCACTGTGCATTTGGTTATTCAATATCTGTGTCTGAGCAGCAAGGACAGTGCAGGAGAGGCCGGAACAGGTGCCCCCTGCCCAATCATTAAGGACAGGACAATTGTCATCAGCTAGGCTTGGCTTAACTGTCTCCTGGTGTGTGAAGCTCAGGTTTCAAGGCTGTGTTCAGGAGATGCTGATGTGTCAGGGCCTGAATAGTGAAGGCTCTTCCATGCTACAGGGCCAACAGGTCAACACTGGGGAGAGCGTTTTTCCCTCCCACCACCTCCTTCCTAAATGACTGGCCTTAATCCCAGAGTTTAGCAAGGGTAGAATTCCAGAACACTTCTGTTTCGACCTTGTTGGGAAGGGGTGTGGGGGAAGAGGTGCAGAGGGAAAGAGAGTATGTGGGATGCATCTAAAAGCAGTTTCAGACCACTGCCTCCTCAATCATCACAGCCACTAGACCCCGTCTTCTCCTCACAGCAGCTGGTGACACTAGCATATTTTAAAAAATAAATAATGATGGCTGCTTGCTTCCAAGTGTTGCCCTGACCCCATGGCATCACACTCACAGAGACTAGTTAATTGAGCAAACGCCGCACAAATGTCCTACAAGTCACAAGAAGAATGGGCTGGACTTGGCTTCCCATCACCCCAGACCATCTCCCCAGAGCAAAGTGACCTTAAAGGCAGAATGCATCTGCTGAACCCCTGTTGAGATTATTCATATGTTTTGATTCCTAATTCAGAAATAATAAGTGGTTCAAGGCTTCCAAGTTTAAAAATATATTCATCATCTGGTCTCTGTCACAGCACGGACCCCACTGGCACGGGAGTATATGCTGCAGGAGGCTTCCTGGAAAGGCCTGGTGCCCACACTCCCCTTTAGCCACTGGTGGGTGACAGCAGGCTAGGGTCCTTAGATCATGTCTCACCATTTCATTAAAAACCCACCTTAAGACCATTGTCAGGAATCTTCTGTCACATAGCACTTACAGACTGCAGAATGGCAGATTCAGGTGTCCTCAACAACTCCTCAGAAAGATGGGGACTCGTAACAGTGAAAAACATGCATGTTCCTCAAATTCAAACTTCATGTGTAAATAAACGGGCCAGCTGGCTTCAGTATGCAACAGGGGCTGGAAAGCCATCTTCAGACAATCTCTTTCTAGAAAGATGTATATTTTTGAAAATATATATACAATATTCATACATGCATACATACATGTATGCACATGTATATAGATATGCATACATGTATGTTGACGTATGTGTTATGTATATGCATGTATGTGTATGTGTGCATACATACACACACATCATAGCTATTAACTTCAACTGTAGCACAACAAAGCATGAGGCTGAAGCCAGGCATAGGGACACACAGAGGCTGAGGCAGGAGGCTTGCTGGAAGTGCAAAGCTAGCTATACTACACAGTGAAGGCTACAAAATTATCTCAAAGAAAGAAAGAAAGAAAGAAATGAAATGAAAGAAATGAAAGAAAGAAAGAAAGAAATGAAAGAAATGAAAGAAATGAAAGAAAGGAAGGAAGGAAGGAAGAAAGAAAAAAGAAAGAAAGAAAGTGGTTGAGACTCCAATCTGGCATACAGAATTTTTCTTGTAGCACATTCATCCTTTCTATTTGTGGTAGACTCCTTTTAGAGGGCATGATAAGCCCCTCCCAATCCACAAAAGGCAAGAGTGGATCCCAGCAGCCATATTAAACTATGGAACTGCTATGGACTACACTTATCCTTAAAATTATATTGAGAGCCTCACCTCAAATACAACTGGATGTGACTTACCTATAAGGAAGCAATTAAGGTTAAACAAGGTCATAAGGGTGGGGCCCTAACCCCACTATTGTCCTCATAAAGAGAGGACATGCCCCCACCCCCACCCCGCCAAGCCTGGTATGGTGGTATATACCTATAATCTCAGCTGCTGGTAGACAGAAGTGGGGAAGTCTCAAATAGAAGAGGAAAAGGAAGCCCCAAGAGACCAAGAGAGCCTTCTCTGCCTCTTTTTTCACCAGAGGAGGACATGGAGAAGACAAGCCAGGAAGAATCCTCAGCAGGAATCCTTCAACACTCTGATCTCAGAAATCCAACCACCAGAACGGTGAGAGGTACATTTCTGCTGTGTGCTTCTGAGCAGACCACACCCATGGCCCTTACAACAAAGCCTCAGTGGGTGACTCACCAGGTGTGGACGCTAGCTCAGCTGTATAGGACAGAGTGCCTCTCTAGAATCTGGACACAGATATGGACAGCTGAACCTAACCCTGTCACTTGTCCACCTGGGAGACCTGGGGAGGCCATTTTTAGATCCACTCTGCAAAAAGATGAAGATGAAGCTGGCTGCATAAACTGAGCAGGGACATAAAGAACGCACCCAACAGCAAGATGCTAATTCTCTTCCTTCACCTTTCAAATGAGGCCTGTTTTCTTGCCCTTGGGCTCCAAGAAACTCCTGTTTTAGGACAACAAATTCTTTTATTTGGTTTCAGCTGCATATACAAATGCATATATTTCAACCTACAACCAAAGAGCTTGGGTAACACACAGTACAGCAGATTTTGTGATCTTTAGCTACTGTGCCCTCCACATTTATTAACCACCTTATGATAAATGTCTACATTTTGCAGAAACCAAAGTGACAGACAGTCATTGAATTGGAACCAACGGGAATGCCTGCCAAAGAAAATTACACCCCCAAACAGCCCAGCTTAAACAGCAGATAGAAATCAGCCTGAAGCAACAGATCCTGTGTGTTGGGCCCTACATGTTACACAGGCTAAAAGGGTGCCATAGTTCCCCCTCCTGTTTGCCTCATATACAGGGCACGCGTTCAGGAAGTGAAGAATAAAAGGCCGTTTCCATTTTTGATCCCGCCCTTCTTGCCAACCATACCAGGCACACATCTGCTAGAATAAATGGTTGCTATAGAAATCACCATTTTTGGAACAGGCAAGCCCAGTGTCTATGAAGAATGCAGCCATTTCAGTCTCTGTGAAATCTGTGGACCTGGGGTTTAGGAATCATCCTAGAGGACAGCCGGTACCCCATAGTCAAACTTGCCCTAGATGGAGGTCATGACACTTCACACCTCAGAGAATCCTTGGTGACAGTCTGAGATGAAGAACTGCCAACAGAAATAAAGGTCATGCTAGGAGTACCGTCTTGGGAGGAAAATTAAAATGTGTACGGGTCTGCGGAATGCTATAGTGTGATGCGATGGGAATGGTGTGGGATCTGGGATCAGTCAGTGATGACTTCAGAGTCTCACTCTGTGACTTCAAGGCTGTGCAACTGTGCAGGAATGGCTTCCCCAGCCATTCCCCTGTGCCTCACTTTCCTCATCTATAAAACAGAGAAGGAACAGTTCTCATCTCTAGGGCCATGGCTATGATTAAATAAGATAATGAACAGATAGAACCTACCAATCATGTCAGCAATGAGAATATGACACTGGCGCCCTACAGCTTGATCAGGTTTAAAAGAAAGCACCCAAATGTACACAGATAAGGCATGGAGAAGGACCAAGAGGCCAGCACCATGGGGAGAAACCTGAAGCACGTGGGGCAGATTAGAAGGGAAACTCTCCTGTAGCAGAGGCAGCAATGGAGAGACACCAGAGGCCATGACCTCCAAGGATGAGATGCCAAATGTGTTAAAGTCAAGAAGATGAATGTCATTATGATGTGGGAGGAAGCGGTCAGGAGAAGGAAAAGGAGTGAGGGGAGATCTGGAGAAAGCTGATTGTGAGCCCCATTGGCTCCAGGCCTACTACTCTGTTCCTGGCCCCTCCTATCTGTAGCATCTGGACCACTTGGGGGTCTATATACACTCCAGAGGCCTGATGGAGCTCTAACAGCTTCCTGGATCCTGGGGAAAGTACAGGCAGATGCTCACTGGCCCCAGAAAGCCACTTTTACATGATCAGATGGAATGGGTCACTTCTTCCCTTACAGAATTCCCTCCTGGGAAGGTCCTAAGAGGCCACCTAGCAATCCCCCCTTCAGGCTCAGCCCTCCACAGTGCCCAGTGAACCCTTCTTGTCAGATCCAGAGAATCTGACTTTTAAAGCCCTCACACAGGGACTGACATGTATGGTATTCAATGAGATCTACTCATCTCCCATTGCTCTGCAAAACTCCTAAAACAGAAGTTTCCCACTTGTCTAGGAGGGAGTCTGTCACCAAGGTTTCCAACTCTAAACTTCGGGAATCCCATACTGCACAAAAATATCTGCCTGTCAGTTATCTTTCTCGAACCAAAAGGAGCCGGCTAGTACAGCACACATGGTGACAGTGAACGCTGAATTAGAGAGGACCTAAGAGGAGGTCCTTGGTGAGAAATCCAACAAGTAATTCCAGTTACCACAGGGAGCATAGCAGTGGCAGAGAATAACCCGAGGGGGCATAAGTGTGAACACCTGTACAACTGCCTTTAAACGCTATGTCAAAAGGCGACCTGAGCTACCAAGCCCTAAGCTACCATCTGAACAACACTCACATGGCTTATTCTTGTTACTCCAGTTCATAGCGCAGCGCACCATTTTGAGAAGTGAAAGCCAGAGCATGTGATCTCATCACAGAGCCTTGACCCTGCCTTGAATCAGAAGCATTATTTTTTTCTCAGTCCCTCACTCCAGACTCACTCTTCCATCTGTCTCCCAGCTAAGGGGACAGAGACAGCAGCAAATGAAGCCAAGGACCAGGTTCCAATTGCTTGGTTCCCCTGAGTATATACTTTCCTCAGGTAGGGCACTACGGCTAACTACACAGTCTCCACTGGTCAAGATTACAGGACATACATTTGACTATTAGGCAAAGCCACAGAAATAGCAACAATCTTCCAACACTCTAGCCTGTTTCCTCCAGATCCTGTGGATTTTATAAGGCAATCAAATATGCAATGGATTCCACATACTAATTTCTGACACACACCTGGGGTCCTGTGATAAAGTCAGTTTGCATGCATACAGCCAAGGATTAAAATTTCATAGAGCCATGATTTCATCAGTCACTAACTACAAAGGATTAATTAGGATCGAGGGAAGAGCTCATGGCTCAGGAGTCCAGACTTAAGAAAATATCTATCTCTGCTCCCCAGATGTCAGTACACCCATGAATAAAGGGCTTTGATGAAAACACTTCTCATGATTCAAGGGACTCCAAAAGACCGTTTTCTGCTGCGGAATTAAGATACCTCTGATTCGTATTCACTTGAAAATATCATCTGAAGTCAGCGAGTACAACTGAATTCGTAGGCTGACATCTGCTGCTTGTTAAAATCCTTCCTGGGGCCAGGGAGATGGATCAGTTGGCAAAGTGTTTGCTGTGCAAGCATGAGAACCCGAGTCCAGATTCCTGGTACCTATGTAAAAAAGTCAGATGTGGTGGCACACTCCTGTCACCCAGTAGTGGCAGCGACTAAGAAAGCCTAAGCAGTCAGGCTGACTTGCTGAGATCCAGATTCAGTGAGATAATAAAATGAAGAGGAATTGAGAAAGACACACACACACACACACACACACACACCTCCTTTCCCCCATGACCTACTCTAAGTACACAGGCTGCCTCCATATACAGCTTCTCAAAGGCTTCCTAAATTCCAAAACCCAGTAAGTATCTCCTACCCAGACCAGCCACATTTGAACCACCCTCCAGTTATTAAGCAAGCAGCTCTTATGTCTCTCAGCCTGCTCCCTACAATCTCCCTGCACCCATCAACCTGCCCATCTGGGCCCTCTCCTCCACCTTCCTCCCCAACCTCTGCCACTGACATCATTTCAGCCTTCATTCTTGCCCACCCAAACCACGGAACTAGCTTCTCGGTGATGCCCCTTAATGTGCCTCATACTCATCCTCAATTCAGCTCCCAGGCTGCTCCATTAAGATATTCTTTCTCTCATCTTACTTTCCCAATTAAGCCCTTTCAATGCCCTCTCACAAACTTACAGAATGAAGTTCAGGTCCCTCTGCTGGGCAAGAAAGACCTTCAGGCAAGCCTCAGCGTCACCTCTAGCCCCTACTTCTCTCTAGCTCTCAAGCCACAGTGACGACACAAGATTTTAAATCCCTGTCCCTGTTCTCTCCCCCAAAGACCTTTGCATATGCTGCCTCTTCTAGAATGTCTTTCCCTCTTGTGTGATCAGTCTCTCCCATTTGTCCTTTAATACCCTATTTAGATACCATTCCAGGACATTCTTGTCTATGGCACCTCCCCAAACAGACAATGCCATTTTCATTTCAATTCCTTCACACACGGTTTCTCCTTCATTCCCACCTGGATTATACCACCTTGTATTTCTACATCTCCAAGTCTACTCACTCTGCTAGATTATTCAATTCTTGGGTACATAGGCAGGATTAAATAAATGTTCATTGGGTATGTTGGTCAGATGGGAAGGATAATGTCTCTCTTGCAGCCCCCAATGGCTTTCTTAAATTTCATCTTTTATGCTATTTGTGCAATGGTTCTAGCCCCCTAAGAACTAAGAAACAAAGTGTACCTCACCAGCACACCTCCCAACAAAGCCAAACATGGGTACTGAGTAAATATTTGATGAGTTCAACAAAGTGAGTTCAAAGCTCCCCCCCCCAATAAAAGGGGGGGAGAGAAAAGGAAGGAAGGAGCCAATACAGTGTTCTATCACCTACTCTAGAGGCTCTGAGAGTGATGAAATATCCAGACAGCCACATCCAGAACCAAGGGTTACAGAGAGTCAGATGTCACCCTGCACATGAGGGGTCCTGTAGAACAGAAAAAGGAAGACTATATATTTCAAATCAGAGGCTCCTAAGCCTCACTGTTCCCATCACCCCTCACCTGATCCCAACCTCCCAGGAAACACACATATGCACCCATATGGTCATCCCAAATTTAGCATATATTGGGGCTGGAAATCAAAGGTGAACACTTCCTTACAAATAAAAAAGACACCAGCCAGCCCATCTATTGTGCTTGGAGTATTAGATTTGGAGTGATTTTGATTCCCTGCTGTGTGGGCTGTGTGGGAAGGGGATGTGGCTGGCTGCACACTGCTTTGAAGGTAGATGTGAGGCTGGAGTGCAGATCCCTAAAATCAATTTGTGAACCCACACGTGCATGCCAGGGATTGGCATAGGGGTCCCTTCTGTAAGTAGGACCCCATGTGCTTCTCTGTCCGTTTCCCCTCCCTTCCTCTGGAAAAGATAAATTATCGGGCTGTCAGCAGAGGACAGCCAAAGTAGTTGTGTTTCTGTAAAGGGGCCATGGAAGTGTCTTTGATTAATGAAATCTTAATACGAGGTTGTTAGACGACCTCCCTTCAGCCGCTCTGAGGCTTGAAGGCAGATCCCTTTGGACAGGCTTGGAAAGGAGGAAAGGACCCTGCACCACCCACTCTCCAGACCCGCCAGTACCAGAGGTGCTCTGCAAGTACAGCCAGGGAGACAGGCAGCAATGGGGCCTCTGCTCTCGGGGTGGGAATGCGGTGGGATCCGTTTCTTTGCCCCCAAGAATGTGGAACTCTCCGCCCGCTCACTAAAACCAACACCTGCCAACGTGCAAAGAGTCCTCTTGAAGTCCCAACAATAGACATCAAAGCTGACATTTGGGAGCTGAGATAACAAGGAAGGGAGTTTAAGGGCTGGGAGGGGGTGGGGGGAATGCCACCAACAAAAAGTCCGTCTCACCTTTGACCTCTAAGAGGCAGCAGAGCCCAAACACTTTAACTGTTTGAGGACATGCACACTGTCCCTACTACCCTCGCTTCTGTGTAAAAAGGTAATGGCTCCATTCACTAGAGGGGTTTTTCCCAGGAATGGACATAAAGCCTTCAGAGCTGAGGTGAGGGAAGAGGAATCAAAGGGGTGTGAAAGGCTGTAGTAACACAGAATCTCTTCCCACACAACCTGCTCTCCTACCTCCCACCAAACAAAGGTCCGGATGAAAGAGGAAGAAGAAATGCTGTCCCTCTGGACCGAGAGCCAGTCCAATCTGCACAGAGATATCTACAGAAGTTCTGTGAACAAGAACCCTGGCCTGGAACATTCCAGGGACACACTGACTTCCACCCTGACCTCTGTCCCATGTATTGGAAAGTATGTTCTGTTCCTGGAAAGAATTCTGAGAAGAACCAAAACAAACTCAGAAGCACTGTGGCCAAGATGAGCACCAGCTCCCAGCTCGGAACCACAGCCAAGGCACAGATCCACCACATAAGGGAGTTATGGGAAATTTAAAAGATAATCCACATAATCAACAGGTCTAGAAACCAAGCTAAAACTAGGTATGGTGTCTCAGGCCTGAACCCCAGCATTTGGAAGGCTGAATCAGATGTTCCCTGAGTCTGAAGCCAGGCTGTAGATGAATAAACAAACATAACTTTTTAGTTTAAAAATTAAAAGCAATTATCCATGTACAAAGAAACCCCCCATGTGCCCTAGCCCTCTCATCCCCTTTAACCCCAAATAACTTTTCTGCCTCTGATACTTCTGGTTAGAGACATGCCTCGCAAAGTAGGCAAAGCTGGCATAGAACTCACTTAGTAGTCCATGCTAGCTTTGAATTTGTCGTTCTCCAGAGTGCTGGGACTATACAACTTCCAGTTTTCAGCCATTATTCCATCTTCTAGCAAGCATTCACTGGCCCCTTGCTTTGTAGTAGGCAGGTATCTCCTCTGCTGCTAGAATCCAGGTTATTTTAAACTGGTAAATAGAATAAAAATTCAATATCTTTTCTGAACACATGCTACGGAGATGGGAATAGTACTAGCTAGCTGGGCATGGTGCACACACCTGTGATCCCAGCACTTGGGAGGTAGAGGAAAGAGTTAAGAACTCTAAGTTAGCCTTGGATACATAGTGAGGCCATCCTGGAATATATGAAACTCTGCCTGAAAAGCATATAGGAGCAGGCAAGACACCTCAGTAGGTGAAAGTGCTTGTCACCAAATCTTGGTGGCTTGGCAGATTTCCACAGGCTGTCCTCTGACTGCCACTTAGTTACTATGGCATCCACACATGTGTGATTCCATGTGCACCTACATCATATACATGTAAAATTTATAGTGAATAAAAATACAACAGAAAAGAAAAAAAAAGGAATACTTCTGTCACCTGGAGGTGAGGTGACAATACACAGGATGATTTTTATAGGGATTTTAACCCTACACCTTTTACTACCATTAATTAATAATTTAGCTTTCTAACAAGAAAGGAATAGGAGGCCACTAATCCCATGGGTTTGGAAAGCCCATTTAATTTAGCTACTGTTAATTGTGTAACTTTTTGTTAATGACTGACTAAATGGATGGATGGATGGATTCACACATAAACAGAAGAAAGCCAAGTTTCAGCTCAAGATTAATTGGATACCTATCCAGTCAACATGGCTACTTTAATATCTGCCACAGAGTCAACTTTGGGAACACCTGTGCCAAGCCAAGCATATAGAAGGACAAAATGGGCAGGCAAAATAGAATGACCAGATAACCCAAAGCGGCCATTTGTAGAATGCCCGTATTTTATTTTGTCTTTCTTCCTAAACAATTTTTCTAAGCTCCAAACTAGACAATAGCCTCACAGGAGCAAAACTCTGACTCTGTCCCCATGGCCTAACTCCAGGAAAAAGGCATGGCAGATACCCAAGATAAACCGTTGATCTCACCTTTGGAAAATGATCATAATGACAGGGTTCTTAGATGGAGTTGGGGGGGGGGTGTTGAGAGAGCAATGCTAGCCAGTTTTGAGTCCCAGCTGGTTTCCAAGCTAATAGCTAAACCTAACTTATGGCCAAATACCTGCAGTGTTGACCTTCTGAAGAAGAGAGAACAGGAGAAAAGGGTGGATGAGTCTATCCGTTTGGCAACTTAGTTACTTATGACTGGACATGGCTGGACACTGACAGAGAGAGATGGTGGGGAACCTAAAGACAAGAGAGATGGAGAATTAGACTTGCAGAAGTATTTCTGGCATGAGCCAGAAGACAGGAGGTACCCTCAAAAACAGATGAATGAAGGGTGGGCCAAGTGATGAGGTCAGGAAGCCTTACTTCAGCAAGACGTCAGGGTTGGGAGGGAGTAGAAGAAGGGGTAGAGACAGAAGAGTGGCCTTCTAGACAGACAACTCAAGATTGGGTCACCGAATATGGAAAGCCACATGCTTTAGATGCCTGCTAAGCCCTGTCTAGAGGTCCTCGAATGCTCAGACATCATTATGGGAGAAAACAGCCTCCTGACATTCAGATCCAGATTCAGATGGTGTTCTCTTGCCCTCACCCCTATATGTGCTCTCTCTCCTGCCTCTGTTTCCATCCCTCCCTCTCTCTCCAATACTCCAAATACTCTTCTCATATTCAAATTCTAAAATGTGATCATCCCAGACTTTATATTATCCTCTCTAAAGTCATCACTGTGACACTTTTTAAGTTAAATGAATAAAAATGCTGTAAGAGGACTCAGAATCAAAATCACAAAGTAAGTGACAGACCAGAAAATACTTTCCTATGCATCAGACAGATGACAGACTAATATTCGTTTACACAAAGAAACAATAGGCATGGAGGCTAAAGAGTGAAACCCTGACACTCAGAAAGCTTAAGCAGAAAGATTTCTATAAGTTCAACATCAGTTGGGTTATAGAGTGAGTTCAAGGTCAGCCTAGGCTATAGGGCAAGTCTCTTAAAAAAAAATAGAACAGAACAAAAGCAAGCAAGCAGATAGGGAGGGAGGGAGGGAGGGAGGGAGAGGCAGAGAGGGAGTGAAGGAGAGAGGGAGAGAAGAAGGGAGGGAGGAAAAAACAAATGTATAAGAAAAAAGTAAAAACACAATAGAAGAATCATGCAAAACTTGGTCGATTTTGATGTGGTCCATTTACCCATTTCCCCCTCTGCATTCCTTGGGTTTTGTATGTGGTTTTTAAAATACATACTATCTAAAATATTTCCACCTCCTTCCCCCAGAGTAGCATACATGTGACAGATGAACACAGAGACTCTTTCTTAAAGAGGACCTAGGAGCACTGGGGGGTGGGCGGGGAGTGTGTCAGCAGCAGCCAATGAAAACACCCAAGATAAATAAATTCTGCATTCTGGCATCTGCAGACCCAGAAAAGGTAGACTACAGATTAAACCAATTATGAAAACCACCAACAGCACCAGGAGAAGGAATGCATGTGAGAAGAGGGTGAAACAGGGACGTGCTGTCAAAACAGGGGTGTCAGAACAGCATGTGTCAAATAACCCCCAGAGGAACTGAGGCAGGGCTCCAGCTTCCCTAGGACACAGTGGTCTCCTCATCCCATTCATAACGTTTGTTTTGGCCAAGATTCTCAACCACAGGAACATCTGTCCAGAGGAAGCAGCTGAGGTCAGAGGACTGTGCAGACTTCAAGATATTTAGAACAATTTCATGCAAGAGCAGTCTGACGTTCTATCACCAATGGGAGGACCATGTCATGACTGGCAGTGCTGGACAGGGTCCCTCTCTTCCCATTGGTGCTGGAGTGAGAAGAGAGTGTGAAGGGAGTTCTGAGACAGCAGCGAAGAATTTAGGAAGCTCGGCCAATTATATAGGTTGGCTTTCATTTTGAAACCGGTGCTTAAATAGCAATGATATTGCCTTTAGCTCTCAGAAACTACAGTGTAATTAGGTTCAGTCAACTTAACTTAAAACATGCCCAGTCATTAAAATTTTTCTTGATCCAGCCAAGTTAACACACACACACACACACACACACACACACACACACACACACACACACACACACACACACACCAGATCTCTAAACCAAAAGTACATGATGACTAAGAAATAGCAAAACACAAACCATTGCTTTTCTGAAACTGGCCTAGTGTCTGGTGACTTTTCTTAAAGATAATGCTCTCACAATTAATTAATTTATGAATATCCCCCCAACATGCACAACAGGTTCCATGCAAATTCTTGAGCTTTTAAATTATACTGTTAATGAAAGCAAATAAAGGCAGTTAAAAGGCAATTTGCTCAATTGGTGTTAATATTTAAGCACAGCATGTGTAAAAACAAGATCACAGAATTCAGTTTTTACCAAGAAAACTTGAATCCAACTTCATTTCCCAAAGATCAAGCATGTTACCAAGAATCCTTTTTCCCTGTTACCCTTCAGCATCAGGTAATGAGGCTTTTTATTAAGTAAATATTTCACATTAACCTCATCCGTTTCTATCACTTAGAAATTCCAATCTATAAAATCAAATCAGCTTAATCATGTTTAGATTAGATGCTATGTCCTGGAGGCACTCAGAATTGTTTACATCTCCACTCTCCTTGGCACACTGGAGCATCAAGATCTGGAGAGAAGAAAAGGCTGCCACCCCTTCACACTCCCCTGGCCTCTTCCTGATGCCTGCCCCTTTGCTTAGAAGCTGCGTCAGTGATATCAACCCAGCAACCTCGGCATCTCCACACATCCTTTTAAATGAGTCTTGTACCAAAGCCCTAAAAGTTTTCTCATCGGGACTTAGTCACCTCCAGAGTCTTCCCTGAGTCCCTATGAGTGTCACCCAGGTGGGATGACAACCAAAATGGAAGGCTCTGGTGTTGTGGGAAGTGCACACAGGTCGTCCCATCCTGTACCTCAGAATCACTGAGAAAGCCTGAGCCCTTCCCACAGGAAAAGTAAAAAAGGATAAATGCCATACAGAAAGAGAGAGTAGAGTTTTCCATGGCATTGGGGGGGAGACTCCCCACCAAGAGCCCCAAGCACCTCCCTACATTCACACATACCCTCCACAATTCCTCCACACTCAACATGCCTCTTCTTCTGAGTCCAAAATGATCATTTTTAAACAGCATTTATGCTGAAGGCCTTTGAAGTCCCTGAGTGTATGCTTTTCAGAAATGCTCATGTATGTTCCTTATGCAAGCACATTCTCTCTCTCTCTCTCTCTCTCTCTCTCTCTCTCTCTCTCTGACACACACACACACACACACACACACACACACACACACACACACCATGGCTTTTCAAAGACACACCAGTTTCCCTAAAGATCCTAATCAGTAAGCCAACTAAACCATGATTTTTCATGTTTTATTCCAACAAATCACACTGCCTGAGTGCCACTCCCCAGAAGCAGTAGCCCAGCTCACTGAACCATTTCTGTGAAGTCCCTTTTCTGCTGAAGCCACTGGAAGACACAGGCCCTAGATAGCCCTGTCTCCGAAGCCAATCCTCATGCCTCCCCCCTCCACATCCCCTCTACTCTGCCTTTCCACCCTCCCCATTTTAAGCCATTCTCTCAAACCATTCCCATGCCTTTCCAATGTGAAACAGAGATGGCAAGGATGTTTACCTTACACTCACTTCCAGGCCATAACCCATCCTGAGGGGACACATTCCAAATCAGGGCGATGGAAAAACTATGCAAAACATCTGGGTGTCCCTGTGCTCCCCAAACCTGGCCTCAGGCAGATCCATCACCCTCAAGCCCCAAGTCTCTTCAAATGAGTGTCACTAGTCATGAGGGACAGGCTGGATCAGAGGGTCTGAAATGCCAGAGGAAGAGACAGGCATGTCCTACCTAGTCAAAGGACTGACTAAGTCAGTGATGTCACACCCCAACAGCTGAACCTCACCACAGGTCAGCCATTTTCCACAGGGCAAAAGAAACCCAGAAGTGGCCACAGTTAGCTGGGGAGCTACTGACAGGAGCAAGGGAACTCCACTAAAGAGAAAACAGACATGTCCAGGATGAAGGGGGCACTTAATCTCTTCTCCTTCCTCCATCTGAGCCCCTCTCTCCAAAGTGCCAGTCCTTAGCTAAATTAAGCTGGCCATGGGTTAGGACAATCTGTCTGCCCTCTTCCCAAACCAGTAGTGACAGGCCCGCTGAGGAAACAAAGTGAGAAACGATATAAAGATGGGAAATTAAGGGGATACTGGAAAGGAAAGAGTCCCCACACCCCAGGGTCTGGTTAAAATCTCTAAGTAAGAGTCAAGGATTAGACCACAATTAACAAAACTTCCTGTGAGGACTGCCTACCTAAGACAATACTCTTTATTTTTTATTATTTTAAAGGTATAGTTATTTTTATTTTTATATGAATAAGTATGTTTCGCCTGTACAGTTATATGCAAGTTCATCAAGAGAACATGAGAGCTAGAAGAAGACACCAGCTTCTCTGGAATTGGTGTTATAGACAGGTAAGTACTATCATGTGGATATTGGGAACTGAACTTGGATTTTCAACAAGAGTAGCAAGTAATATTAACAGCTGAGTCATCTCTCTAGACTCTTATTTTTATTATTTATTTGTGTGTGTGTATGTATGTATGTATGTATGTACAGATGTCCGGAGAAGCCAGAAAAGGATGCCAGATTTCTTGGAGCTGTAGTAACAAGCAGAACTGTGAGCCACCCAATTTAGGTGCTGGGTCCTGAACTGCAGTCATCTGTAAGCATAGCAACTGCTGGGCCAACCCCCCAACTCTCAATATTGCTACTTTTATATAGTGAAATGAAAATTTTAAAATACTAATAAACATGCTTCAGGCCCAAGTATTTATGGTCAAGTATGGCCTTTCTTCATGACCAGCTATAAACCTGGCATTTTCTGGAACTCTTGACAAACAAGACTATGAACTTCACTTATAATAAAAGGCATATCTTAGCTCATTTACTCCACCCTGTGACCTGTGGATTTATCCTGTCATCTGTAATCTTAACCAATGTACCTCAGAAACCATCTACAATCTCATTTACAAAAAAGTGGGGGAAGGGATCAGAAGACGCCAAAACTGTATACATAGCAACTGCTAAAACATTCAAATAAATGCAACTCTTGAGAAGTTGGCTATGTCTTACTATTTTCCCCAATTCCTCTTTCTATTAATCTCCACACTTAAATCTATCTTTAAAATGTGTTCCTAACTAACTTCAATTCTGTTTCATTCTGACCCATCCTAAAATTCTTTTCTGCAGGAAAGTTAAGAATCCAGATTAACAGAGATCCCTAAAATGCCTCGGGCTACAACTTAGTGGCAGCATGCTGTATCTAGTCTGCACCCCGCTGTCACCAACAAGGGGGGAAGAAGAGCCACAATGTGATGACAAAGAGGGCCCTGCCTTGGCACTCTTGTCTGCCCATTTCAGGACCATTTCAAGAGAGAAACCAAGCACGCATTCCATGAATAGACTAAGCAATCAGAAAAACCCAAGTCTCAACTCCTGATACCAGCTTCAAAGCACAGGCTAAATATCTAACTACTTTGAACTTCTCATCAGTGGAAATGAAGTTTCTCATCTGTCACAACGGATGCCGAGGCCTGTTCTACAGAGGGAATGAAGCCAAGTATCTTGTCGCTGAGTTCAGAGACTGTCACACTGTAGGTAGCCACCTCCCCAGGCCTAAGGAAAAAAGGAGCGACCTCTGCCATGTACCTTCATCAAGCCATGCTGGCATTCTCCTAATGGCTATGTGTCTCAGGAGAAGTGCCAAGTTTCACCACAATATTAAAGTGAACTCCCTCCTGAATAAAAAAGCAGAGAGCAATACAGAGACCCGTGGAGAAGTGTAGCCATCAATTCTATAAAAATCAGATACTGTGGCCATCACAGCAGTCATAAACATTAGCTCACAAATCCACAAAGGGCTTTTTTTTTTTTTTTTTTTTTTTTTTTTTTTTTAAAGAAAAAAGACAATAAGAAAGGACTCTAAGAAACTGCAGGTGATAGGTGTTCTAAGTTCTAAGCCACATAACTCAGGAATAGCTTTCTAATGGCAGGGAAGGTTTTGTACATTCAGCTGCTCTGTGTTTTCTCTGTCAGAGCATAGAGCTCAGGTCTCAGAGCTAAAGCTGGCACCAAAAAGCCAGTCCAGAGCTGCTGTCTACACACCCAAGTTTAAATAGCTCAATGAATAAACCTCGGAACTGATGAATGATCAAGCCACATGGTTCCTGTCAGCCTCTCTGCTCACAGACAACAAGCAAAATGCTCCCTTCTCCTACAGTGACTGTTTGCTAGGGATGCACCAGCAAGAACAGTAACAACAAGGGTGAGGGATAGATGGGGACCTCATTACAAGGAGAGCGGGCTTTAGGGAAATGCAGGAAGTGAGTCTCAAATCTCCCACTGTATTCACTGTAGGCTAATTTGAAAACCCACTCTCCACAAGAGTGGACTACAAAAAACATGCTGTAAGGGTAGGTCACCTCTACTCATCACCACCACCCCTGAATAAAGCCCTGATTCCTCATCAGAAAACATTTGTTCAGGGACATTTTTGCCAGCATAGGACAAACTCTGGAGCACAGGGTTCTCCCAAGGCATGTGTGTATCCGTATCTCCTAGTTCGAGGAAAGCCAGTGTTTGCCAGACACCTATCCTGGCAAAAGAAAATAACTGTGTAGTAACTCCTACAGCGGCTCAGTTGTTCTTGCAAAAAGACCATAGTGGTTGGCTGTTAAATGCCATGCTCTTTAAGGCACTATAGGAGAAAGGAGCTCTTTGCAAAGTGGCCTCCACTCTCGGCAGCCACTGAATTTCCTCACAGAGGGGAAAGAACAGAAAACAGGGTCCACCTGAGACATTGAGTGACAAATCAGCCGTGCATGCAAACGGTTTCACCGGGTATCCAGGTTTAAAAGGTTCTTCTCTGGATATCAAACAGCAGCTGCTGAAGGCCAGTGAGTTGTGGAGTCTTGAGTCTATCTGAGCCCTGGGTGCTCTAGCCAGTGCCTATCCTCCATAAGGTAACAGGATGCCATCTGAACCCCGGATGACATGGAGTATGACTCAGGGCATCACTGACCTTTCAGGGACTCCCATTAAAAATAAAAATAAATAAATAAGCAAGTAAGCAGGCCCCAGGTGGTCACCTCAAGCCCTGGGACTACTGCAACAAGTCCCAGAGTCCACTCCCTCTGCACCCTGACCCGTCCTAGGTTTGGCTGCGAGATGCAACAATTGAGTGAGGATGGAGGTAGGAGGGCTGGGCTAGGCTTGATGACAAAACTGAAGAGCAGGTGAGGTCAGTGTGGCAGCATACATCTGTGATCCTAGAGCGGTGGGGTGGGGGATGCTGGGAGGAAGGTTTTTAGGCTCTAGTCTATAATGAGTTCCAGGCCAGACTGGACCTGAGTGAGAGAGTGCCTAAAAAAGGGTGGGGGCAGGGAGGTCGAAGAGAAAGATGAGGAGAAAGAAAAAGAGGAAAGACAAGGAAGAAGGAAAGGAGGATGGAGACGAGGGAGAGGTTGCAGGGAAGCCTAACAAAGACAATGACCAAAGACTAATGAAAACTGTTTGGTTTTTTGGTTTTGTTTTTTTTAATGCCCAGGGCATGAGACATTGCCAACATTTTCTGAAGTGATAAGGAACAAGGAGAGACGGGGAAAAGCCAGGTTTCTGTTCCATCAGAACAGAGGAGTGGAGAACAGACCAAGAGGAGATGGCTCAGCCCGTAATGACACCTGCCGCCAAGCCTGACAACCTGAAATTTTGATCCTTGGCCCCACATGATAGCGAAATGGTGCATGCACCTACCCACATGCACACATACAAATAAATAAAAATCTAGAGTTTTTTTTTTCCTTAATGAGGGTCAATTTACAAGCAGGTTTCTTCTAATTACACAGCCTAAGAAAACCAGGCATTAAGTTGCAGTTTTCTTCTTAATTTTCCCATGTAGCCATTCAGAGCATCAATGTTTCTTAAAAAGCAGCAGGAAGGAGCAGGGGCCATAGTGACCCCTGACCAAAGATGACAAATTCTTTGGACTTGGAAGGGGCCCCAGGAGGACAGACATGAAGTACCACCCTACTCACAGAAGTGGCAAAGCCCTTCATAAGGGGTGCCACCACCCATGTGGCACCCACCGCTATGAGACATGGAGAGGGGCTCTACTGTTAAAGGTTAATACAGACGGGAGGGGTGGAGGCTGGGAGGGGGCAGTATTGGGAGAGAAAAACATTATGCAATATTAGAATGCTACTTTTATTTTAAAAGCTATCATGTGTAAAGCATTAGTGGTTTTGAAATTGCATTCTTGAGTTAATTAAATGGACAATCTTTTATACATAAAAGTGAAAGAAAGCAATTAAAAGCTAAATGAAGAAAAACGGTCTTCCCCCCTGGTGACGGGGCTACCCCAATCCCTTTGTGTTAACACCGAGCAAAGACAAGGATCCCCGCAGAACTGTTGTCCAAATGTCTCTTTTATGGCACCCTCGGTGACAGTTGGAGAAGTATCTGTCTTTCTTCTAAGTTTACCTATGAGACTGTTAGAGAGGAAGAGCGATGGGGGCCGGGGGGGGGGGGAGCGGAAAAAACCTCACCTAAGCACAGTTTATAAACAAACAAGGAACCCAGAGACAAGCCAGATTGCAGCCTTAATTGAAACCTGCACAGATACCCCACACTTTTTTTTTTTTTAAACCACCTCCACCCAAAGTACAGCCCCACCCAGGGTTTCAACCCCAGGGAATTAACTCAGAATAGTTTGAGGCTGACCAGTGAGCCTTGGCCCACACGCTTGTAAGAATCTAAAATACATTCAGATAACAAGATTAAACTAGGGTTGATTACCAGAAGGTGGCTGCTAAGTTCACACTGCAAGGGCCAAATTCAACAAGGAGTCTTTTCTGCAAGGGTTTCTTCCCTGTGCAGGTAGATGGCTGTGCTCTCTGGGTTAGAAGGCTGCTGACTACTCTGCTAAAAGGAAGCATGGCTTCCAGGGCAGGGCAGTAAGCAGCTTTGACCACAGGGGAACTGGCAGTAAGAAATTCTCTTGTGCCTGGATGGACTTCTTGTTGTTTGTCTTGACGGATATTAGTCTGCAGTCCAGGTGACAAGAGGCTCACCTTTCTTTGTGGCTTCAGCCATAGTTAAAGAGTGCAATGGCCAGTAGCCACTGAATGGAAGGAGTTTGCAGAAGCCAGTGCCAAGGGCCAACAACTCAGAGACACTTTCCTTTCCCTTCCTGCTCCACAGAAGTAGGGAGAGCGGCAAGCAAGGTACAAACAGCCCAGCTAAACAAGTGAGAGCTGCTCAAATCATGGTGCTAGAAGTGAGGGCTTACGTGTTCCTCAGGCATCTGGGTCCTTCCAGCCTAGCAGTGCATGTCTGCAGGCTCAAACATGCTCAGTGTCTACCTGCAAACTATGTTAGACCACTCCCTGTCCTGCTTCAGTCCTTTCTGCCTCCTGAGAAGGAATTTTTACAAGACTGTCGAACACGATGTCGTTAGTCCCTCGTTTTCTAATCATGCTCAGCCTGGGATGAAACAGACAGAAAATCTAAAGTTATAAACAATCCAAATGCAGCACTCCAGAAAAGTGATGGCCCCGGGTGTCTAAATGGGTTCCTACCCTTTCCTTCTACTTCTTCAAAAAACATGCTTAAACTCGACCCCTTAGCCCTAATGCTAGGCTAAGAAGAAGCATGGGAGTGAGCAAAGAAAGAAGGCAGAGCGGATAACCCACACATTCAATTATTTAGCCTCCCCCCCCCCCCACACACACACAGGAAAGAATGGCTTGTCAATTTCTCTTTGATTTGTTGAGCTGGAAACCCACCATGGGTCTGGGGGGTGAGCTGCCTGCCTGAGCAGGCAACCTGACCGCCAGCCCCTACACCTCCTTTCCAGACAGAGGGCCCAATCTGTTTTTGCTCCTGTCAAAGCCTCCCTCCACTCAGTGGTTAAGTTGGTAATTCAGGATGAGTTAATCGTTACCTCTATCTGCACCACGCATCTCCTGGGCCATCTGATAAGCTAGAGAGAAAACATCCTGTTTGCAAAGAGGGTTAGACATGCTGCCGGTGGCGGGGGAGTAACAACGACCCTGGAGCCACAAGGAGTTAATCCCCCAAGAGACAGGGGCCTCACTCTCTGGAGGGTTCAGAGAAAGCAAAGAGAAGAAAGGCTGCACTGGCTGTCACATGTGGTCCCCAAAACATACAAGCAGGTTGAGCCTCTACTGCCCAAAGTGAAGAAAGCAGCCACTCAAACATCTATAGTCCTAGCAGACAGTACACACGAAAAAAAGAAACATTTTCTGTCTTTTTTTTTTTTTTTTTTTTTAGGAGAAAGCGAGTATCAGTAGACTGTTCCACCAAGTCTGGCAATATCAACTCTCTGAGCATCCCTCACCACCCATCCCCCATTTAGGTAAACTGCCCCTAGTGGGGCCTGAACTCCACACCATCTCCTTTCTCATCCCTGCTTCCCACAATACAGGAGAAGACTCTCAATCACTTCCAGGTTGTCTTTGCCTTTAACCATCAACAACCATCATGCTTTGGAGTGAAAATAATGATCAGTGCAATTAAGTGCCATCTGGTGACCACCGGTTTCGTCATCACTCACATACCTGCCTGAACTAGGGTCTTTAATACTCTAACCATGGAGAAAAGCAAGACCTAATAGCAGGCAGAGGTACCTGCTTTGGACAGGATTGGTAAATAGGGGTATGGCACAAGGAAGGGGCTATAGATGGTTCACCTGTCACTCCATGCCAGGGTACCTGATATACTTAGCATGAGTCAAAAGCATCAAGGTTGGGCTGAAGAGATGGCTCAGAAGTAAAGAGAGCTTGCTGTTCCTTCAAGGACTAGAGTTCAGTTCCTAGCACTCATGCCAGACACCTTATTCCTGTAACTTCAGCTCCGGGGGAATCTGACATCCTTTTCTGGCTTTTGCAGGCACCCACATATTTGCAGGGTGCTCGTGCGCGCACACGCGCACACACACAGGCAAATTACATTAAAGATAGTTTTTTTTTTTTTTTTTTTTTTTTTTGTATTTTTTTGAAGTGTCAGTCTCAAGAGGAACCACACAAGAAGCTCCAGGGTTGGCCCTTTTCCCTGCAATTGCCCTAAGCTCTTCTGCCTATAAAATCCTCCAGGCACCCAATAAATAATTAAATGGCTGTTTACCTCTTACTCAACCATACCACAGGATGAGGAGACCAACCAGGGGCTATCAGCAAAACATATCCCTCTGCCTACACACACACACCAGAATGGTCCCCTAAACCCAAGCCTATGCACGTCTCTATTTAAAAAAAAAAAAAAAAGTGTGTGTGGGAAGGGAGCAGGGGAAGGAAGGGAGGCTGGCAGGACAGAGCTGTACCTGGAAGAAAGAAAAACCACATATAACCTTTTCCCTCACCTCCCTACCAGCATAGGCAGTGCCTCCCCAGCTGCTGTGATGGATGAGAAGGGTGATGACGAATGACAAACCTTTCTCCTGAAAACCCTGGAGTGAGAAATTTGCCCAGGAGCTGGAGGACAGTCCATGCATAAAAAGCCAAGCTCGCATTAGGAATAGCAGCTCCCTAGCTCCTAAGACCACAAGCCAAAGCTGCCAGGAACTCCCCAGTGCCTTCCAGCCAAAGAGGAAAAGCCTCCTCCAAGTATGTTTTAAGGACTTTTTTTTCCCCTTATGAAAAGCCACTGAGAGTCTGCAGGACAGAGCAGCTGGGGTCTTGTCTCAGAAGTTGGTGAGTGTGCCTGTCCTAGCCTTGGCTTCGAATCTGCTACAGATGCTAGAGCCCAGAAGACCATCCCAGAAGAAGGAGGTCCTTGATGCTGAGGCTGGGGACAGGGAAAATGAGTCAGCCCTTGAGACTTATAATCAGTAGAACATCATCAGCTTCATGAAGAAAAGGCTTTGCAAAGGAGAACACCTTACCTTGTCCCTCCTTCAAGGGGCATCAACAATTCCTCCTTCATTGCCCCCCCACCCACACACAAAGAAACAAATATACAATATGTTATGGTATGAAAAACACAAAGAAATAAATTCAGACTCTGTGCTGTTAAGATTTGGAAAACTAACACTTATTGTGTGCTACAATAACATCGAGGAATACAAACACATGAAATTTTTTTGAGGTTTGTCTGTGTGTGTGTGTGCTTGTGCAAGTGTACCTGGTGCCTGTGGAGGCCAGTGGGACTTGAATCGGATGAAACTGGAGCTACAGGCAGTTGTAAACTGTCTGGTGTGGGTGCTGGGGACTATTCTCTAGTAGCAGGAAGTGCTCTCAATCAGTGAGCTGTCTCTCTAGCCCATCCAGATGTAATTTTTAAATGGAATCCTCAGAACGACCTCACCAATGAGGCAGTACCATGCCCCTCTTACAGGGGCAGAGTCTCATTCAAGCAGAGTGTGACCTTAAGATAAGTGAGGGATGGCACATGATGCAGTCTCAAAAGCAGCCAAGCTCTTGATGGAAACCCATCTTGACTCCAAAATCTGGAACTGTGTAGCATGGTATTGCTCTGTTCAGTAACACAGATTTCTGTCACACCTCTAAAGTAAATATGGTTAAATTTGGTTAAACGGACGAACCAGTCAATCTTGGACTCAACAACAAAGTATCATGGTTACACTGGAGGAGTTATGAAAGGCCAAGTGTTCCAAACCCTTGCACAGGAGGAGACAAGCTAAAACCCAAACCACCACTACCGCCACCACAACTACAACAAAAAACACAATTCATAGTGTTTCTTATTGTCGGTGTCCCCTGAGTCGCCATGGTGGCCCATGTGAGTATCCCATTAAAAAGGACTCCAGAGTGGCCCACCCTCCAGGGATTTGTCTGGGCTCTCAAGCCAGCTCTTCTGAAAGCAGGGAATGTGACATCATCTGACCTCACTTTGAGTTGATCATTATCCCAGTTTCATGAAATGTTAGTAATTCCATGAAGCACAGTGTGTCACATCTCGTAAAAGGGCCCATAAGAAAGGTCATTGTGAGCCTGAGATGATAGACACATGACAGAGTGCTCGCACTGGATGCATGAGACCCTGAGTCCGTCCCCCAACACAGAAACAGGGATGAGAAAGAAGAAAGAGATGGGGGTAACACCTCCTCAGTTCTCAGTAATTTCAACAATTACAAATCTCCCCAAACACCTAAAGAACTACACAAGCATCCTCATTGGGTTCCATCTGCTTACAGAATTCCCCAGTAAACTCAAGAAGAAAGGGCTGGCTTGCTGACACACCAACACACTCATATCACTCTATGATTGCACTCCTCTGAAATGGAGTATGTAACACTTGTTCACCTTAATCCTACTTCAAACACCTTTGTCATCCAGTTAGGCTAGAGCAACAAAATGCAGATAAAATATTAAGTATATACTAATCTTTTCAAAATAAGTCAATTACCATGCCTTGTATCTTATGGAGGAATAGGAGTGAATACAGTATTTAAGGAAGAGGGAGGCTTCTTTTTTTAATTCCTGGGGTTCCTGGCTCCCCAGCTGTGCAGCCCCAGCGGTTGCTCAACTCACCAAGATCTTCCACCTTAAGCCACCTCCACCCTAGTTTTAGCGTCATCTTGGAATCTGCATAAGAAGAGGGATGATTGGATAAGCCACTCACATCATGTGGAAAGTAGGAAGAAAAGGGACATTTTGCCACTATTGATTAAGGACAACCTGCCAATCTGGATTTAAAAACACACAAACATAACCATGAGGCCTCAGAATACATTAGTGTCATTAGGAGATCGTGTCCCCTGTCCAACAGACCACATATACAGGGCATCCAGATGCCCAAACTGCAGCTGCTCTGGGGTGATCCATGAGGAGGTCATGTTTCTTTTAAATCTTTAACTCACTTTTTTTTTTTGGCAAGGCAATGCAGAGAGGGCTGTTTGTTCACTGGAGTGGCAGATCACAGAAAGCAGGGCTGCATTCTTCCAGGTAAGGTGCAGAACACAGTGGAGTGTGTACAGCTGGCACACCAACAGAATATAGGGTTTATGCCTGCTGCCCAGTGGCCCCTGAGGAATATTTAGATGCACATTTGTTTCTCCTGAATCACTTGCATGAAGAAGGGGAGGTGTATTGACCCTTCTCTTTTACAAATGGAAGGCTAAGTGGCAAGGACCCAGGCTGTCGTCTTCCTCTCTCACAGGCTGTCAGCCTCATGCACCTTCACCCTCAAACACATGCACAACCATGCATGTACACTCACACTAATGCTTTGCTCACTTGGGGTGTTAATCAATAGCTTTATGAAGCATTGCCTGGAGGGGAGCACTATGGCTCACTCTTGTAATCCAACTTTTAGAAGGTCAAGGCAGAAGGAATACAATGAATTTGAGGTGTTTGGGGCCAGGCTAGACTACACAACTTCCAAGACAGCCATAGCCATATAGCAAGACCTTATTTAAAAAAACAAAACAAGGGCTGGGCATTGGTGGCAGTCCCAGCACTCGGGAGGCAGAGGCAGGTGGATCTCTATGAGTTCCAGGCTAGCCTGGTTTACAGAGCCAGTTCCAGGACAGGCCCCAAAGCAATACAGAGAAACCCTGTCTTGAAAAACAAAACAAAAAGAAAAGAAAAACAAACAAACAATCAAAATATTGTCCATTAGTAAGTTTGGTCACAAAATGAATCTTGTCTATTGTTTAAAATCCACTAGATCTAGGAGTGGTGGGCCAGGCTTTTAATCCCAGTGCTCTAGACATAGAAGCAGGAGGATCTCTATGAGTTTGAGGCCAGCCTGGTATACAAAGTAAGTTCCAGAACAGCCAGACTTACATCATGTGAGATCCTGTCTCAAGAAGGGAAGGAGGGAGGGTGAGTGGGGGGTGCACTGGAAGGGAGATTTGGATTTGGCTGAGTTAAAGAGGCACACCTGTCTGGCATGCTTGACAAGCCAATCTCTAGCACTATATAAATCAGATGAGGTGGAGCACAGTTATAATCTTAGTACTTGGTGGGTAGAAGCTGGAGGGTCAAGAGGAGCACAAGGTCATTCTTAGTGTGCGTATGGGATGTGAGATCAGTTTGTCCTCCATGAGACCTTGACTCAAAACAGAAGAGAAAAGAAACTCTGCCTGTGACAGGTTGGCATGTTCATTTCCCAACAGCTGTAATTTCTTGTTGCCATTTTCTTTTTTAAAAATGGACAGATCAAGCCAGGCAGTGGTGGCCCACACCTTTGATCCCAGCACTCAGGAGGAAGAGGCAGGAAGATCTCTGTGAGTTCCAGACCAGCCTGTCTATAAGAGCTAGATCCAGGACAGGCTCCAAAGCCACAGAGAAACCTGTCTCTGGGAAAAAAAAAAAAAAAAAAAAAAAAAAAAAAAAAAAAAAGGCAGATCAGGGGTTTGGAGATAACAGAAGTAAAAGAGAGAAATCTGAGTAACACCTGCACTTCCTTACCCATCCCCACCCCCGCAAACCTTCTGTCAACTGACCACATTATACCATCATAAAATGGCTTATATACAAATAGCTTTTACACACACACACAGGACAGAGGATCTACTTTTCTCCATATTGGCAATGCCATGGGACTCGTGTGCTGTGAGCACTGTTTCCAAGCATAATTCTACTCTTGGAAAAACTAAAATCAATATCTGTGCAGCAGCACCTCTCTCTCCCCGTTAAGATCTTGGGTGTTTTAGGAGGATGCGGGCTTCTGAAATGCAGCCTTAACAAACAGAACATTGCTCAACTGTTCTAGAGGCAGGTGTCATAAACAAGCAGCCACATGGCAAACATATTGATTTCCTAGCCCTTATCTCACAGCAACCAGTGCTCAGTTACCAGGCTACTTTAATATGTAATTTACTGCAGGGAGAGGAGAGCAGAGCTGAAGATGTCTGAAATATTTACTGTAGAATTCGCCAGGGCCACAGAGGCTTGCAAGCAAACATGGAGAATCCTGCCTCTCAAACCACAAATGCGCCCTAGCTGTCCCTGAGTGTTGAAGGAGGGGTCCCCACTTATTTCTTCTGGTTGAGACCCCATTTCTATGGCCTGATGGATCATCCACTGGCTCTGCTGTGACAATGAGGTTCTTCTCCACTTTCACTGCAGAACAGGGGCTTCATTAGGTTCTGAAGAGGAAACGCCCTCTGCCTTATCCGTTGCTCAGCTGCCCACACAACTCAAGACAAGAAGAGGCATGGGGGGCTTTACAGACACCAGTGCTGGCTCCTGTTAAGAATCAAGAGACTGTCAAGAGTTAGTTGCTTCTTTTTCTTCTTCTTTTAATTTAAGTCAGACTTTTTATATATCCCAAGCTGTGAAACACCAAGAAAGATCCAACACTAATTAAAAGCAATCAATGTATAGTTACATTAAGTGGGAAAGCAGCTATGTGTCTGGCGTTAAAGGTTGTAAGATTAAAATAAACCCAGAAATGCCAAATGATGTTTTTTCAGATTCCCCACAAGTGCGCCCACAC